>NW_026606562.1:5545000-5927133 GCF_029890125.1 Rhinichthys klamathensis goyatoka | reverse complement strand
ATTCTCTCCTCCCTCTTTACATTCTCTCCTCCCTCTTTACATTCTCTCCTCCCTCTTTACATCCATTACATTCTCTCCTCCCTCTTTACATTCCCTTTACATTCTCTCCTCCCTCTTTACATCCTTTACATTATCTCCTCCCTCTTTACATTCCCTTTACATTCTCTCCTCCCTCTTTACATCCTTTACATTATCTCCTCCCTCTTTACATTCCCTTTACATTCTCTCCTCCCTCTTTACATCCTTTACATTATCTCCTCCCTCTTTACATTCCCTTTACATTCTCTCCTCCCTCTTTACATTCTCTCCTCCCTCTTTACACCCCCTTTACATTCTCTCCTCCCTCTTTACATCCCCTTTACATTCTCTCCTCCCTCTTTACATCCTCTTTACATTCTCTCCTCCCTCTTTACATCCTCTTTACATTCTCTCCTCCCTCTTTACATCCTCTTTACATTCTCTCCTCTTTACATTCACTCCTCCTCTTTACACCCCCTTTACATTCTCTCCTCCCTCTTTACATCCCCTTTACATTCTCTCCTCCCTCTTTACATCCTCTTTACATTCTCTCCTCCCTCTTTACATCCTCTTTACATTCTCTCCTCCCTCTTTACATCCTCTTTACATTCTCTCTTTACATTCACTCCTCCTCTTTACATCCCCTTTACATTCTCTCCTCCCTCTTTACATTCTCTCCTCCCTCTTTACATCCTCTTTACATTCTCTCCTCTTTACATTCTCTCCTCCCTCTTTACACCCCCTTTACATTCTCTCCTCCCTCTTTACATCCCCTTTACATTCTCTCCTCCCTCTTTACATCCTCTTTACATTCTCTCCTCCCTCTTTACATCCTCTTTACATTCTCTCCTCCCTCTTTACATCCTCTTTACATTCTCTCCTCTTTACATTCACTCCTTCTCTTTACATCCCCTTTACTTTACAGATGTAAAGAGGGAGGAGAATGTAAAGGGGATGTAAAGAGGGAGGAGAATATAAAGATGATGTAAAGAGGGAGGAGAGCTTTATGCTTGTTGAACTTGTTGGACAGCGCTGCACAGACGGCTGACTTGAGCAGTGCATGACGGTTAGAGCTTGTGTACGGCTTCAGACAGCGACGCCCCGTGACTGTGACGTATGGTCTCAGAGTACGGCGAGAGCGATTCGAGAGCAGGACTCAGCCAGAGCAGTTTCTCCAGAGCGACTCACGAGCTCTGATGACGACACAACTGATCCACGATTTGCCGAATCCACCGCACAAATCTGTTTTTTATAACAGTGAAAGCTCTTTTCATGTAGTCGCGATGTTATATTGTCATGGTTATCAAAATAAAACTGATACAATGTAGACCCCACTTCATTGGGATTTAGGCTTATGTTGAACTATATTCTTGTACAAACAGACACTGTATTAAGCAGTACATGTATTGAATCAAAATGTCTCTGAAATTTCGGTGTATTTGGCAAATAATGCATTTATTCCACTTCAGCTGTGGTAAAGTATGCAAACACAGCGCAAGCGTCACTACGGGAAGCAGAAAGTGTCAAACTCACGTCTCAGTTTTCAGCTCCTCCCGCCTCCACACGGCAACTCTCACCGATCGGTTACATCCAGCCACAGCCCATGTCCAACACAGCTAATCACTCTTCACTTTATCATCTTTACATTCTCTCCTCCCTCTATAACAGAAATATCAAAAAGTTTAACATGACATTCCATCCAACTTCATTGCAACTGAACAAAGAAAACTGAATAAATGAAATTAGACTATATTACTATCCTCTACTTCTTCATTAGCTTTCTTATACTCTAACTTTTCACTTTATATTCTGTTTCATTCCATCCTCAGAATATTTCTACACCTTTATCCTCATTTCTTTTAATTAAGCTCAATTTCTTACAAAAAGAGCATAATATGCAAAGTGTTGAAGTGTTGATGGCTCCCTACAAACCACCCTTTCTTTTAAGAGTCGTGATCCTGTTCCGCACATAATTTTTCACACCAGTCCATGTTCGCTGCTTCAAAGCTTCTGGCTCTGCGTGAATGCATCTTTCACAGTCTTGCTTACCAGGAACTTTGCATGTCTTGATGAACTTCATCATGTGTCTCTCTACTGCTTTTACCTCACTGTCCTCCCATTTCTTTTTTGGAGCGTGTGAAGAACCTATGAAATAGTTAAAAAGTAAATTCTCATTACAACTAAATCGGTGAGTAAAGACCAAATCAAGATTGTGTCCTCATGTGTTGATTATTTGAATTTGGCTGGATATTGCTGCTTGGAGCTAATTCATGTTTATTTGATTATTGTTGTTTGTGCAGTTTAGAGATTTTTCTTACATTGATCCACCTGTGAAACAGATTGATCAGATTGAACAGGTTGAACAGGTTGATCAGATTGAACAGGTTGAACAGGTCGATCAGTCTCTGCTGGTGCTGTTGTCTGAGATAGGTCACTGTAGTCCTCCTCATCACTTGACATGGAATCACCTTGGGCCTCAAGTTGCTCTAAATAATTAAATGACAATAAAATTAACACTATATTGCTTATACTTAGTATCTGTGACATGATGTGTTTTGCATATAAGTACAGCACAGATACACACAGACTAAATATACTCATACCATTTGGGTCAATTTCAATGTCATCAAGTTTCTTTCCTTTGTAGTCAGACAGTGTTCCTTTCTCCATGGCCATTAGGACTTTACTCATTTTTGCCAGCTGCAGTGTTCCCTCTGGTAACCGGTAATACTGTCTGTGGATTCTGATATCGTGACCAAGGAAATCAGCCAGTTGGTCTGCTTCATTCTCATCAAGGTTAAGAATTTTAGACATGGTTGCTATGTGTTTCCTGAGCCTAGTTGATGACAGTGCTTCAGGGTTCTTTATGCCACATTCGCAAGCAGCTTTGTTGATGCACTCTCCACCTCTGTAGGCTGACATTGCTCCACATCTGGCAAACATAAAGGGATTCTCTGCTGGAACACCACAAAGCTCCCGCGTTTCAACGAGCAGCTCCATGGCAGAAACCATGGAAGGCTTGAGGAGCACAGGAACCTTTCTGCCTCGTTTACCCCGGATCTCAACTCTTGTGAAGTGCAGACACAGCTTCCTCTCAAACTCAGACAGACAGATGGCAATGTCTTTGTGTAGCTCAGAAGAATCCCTACTTTTAAAAGCTGACAAAAGCATCCGGGATACCTCACCTTCTCTCCTTCGGTTGAACAGGATGACCTGGGACAGTGTGACCTTGGCTAGAGCAGAGTAGCTGTCAGCAGAAGGGCAAGTTCTGAGCTTACTTAGGAGCCCATCGTGTTTCTTTTCAAGATGTGTGTGCAGGACTTTGACATCCTGAGTGAAAGGAATGATCTGTGGTGTGTTCCACTTGGCTTCTTTCAATGTAGTTATAGCACCAGCAGAAATGTACTCATTCCACCTTGCCTGGTGTATTTTCCTGAAGTCTCGGGCGCATTCAGCACGATCATGATCTCCATACATCATGGCATTGCTCTCAACAATGCTACAGACCTTGTTTAAAGAATGCCCAAGTTTGAGAGCTAAAGAAGGAATGCGGTAGGAGTTTTTCTCTTCATTGTAGCCACATAAAACTTTAACAGCTGCTATGACATGTTTGAAGTTTGCTGGTATGAAGAAGTCTACCATTGTTCTCAGTGGGGTAATCTTCCTTGCTTCAAGAAGAAGTCTGCCTACTTCTCTCATCTTCTGTCTGATGTAGTCATGTTTGGTCACATCAGACCCCATCCTGTTGAACATGTGCTCCCCCAGCTGCATGATGCATCTGTCAGTATGAACTACACGCGAAACTTCATCATAGTTCATAAAGGACAGTATTTTCTTGAAACCTTTGCTCACTTCTAAGCCAACTGGTGTGTTTAAAGCACACAGAGATCGAACTCTTTTCCTGCCCTGGGCATCATCCTCTTTAGGTTTCAGGGGACAGTTTTTGATATGCTTCCAAAGGCTATGCTTGTTGTAAAGCCCTTGGCAGTAAATGCAGTGAATAAATTCTTTGGCTCTTTGTCTATTTTTTGGACGGTAGCAGGCAATCATCTCCCCATGTCCTTGTCTCACCACATCTGTGTTGTGGGCAAAGTTGCCCCTTTTTCTAAGGAGGTTTAACTGGACTTGTCTTTCTTTGGAATGTTTTGGAAATGCTATTGCCTTTACAACCCCCACTTCGTTGCGATGGACAAATTCAAGGTGTCTTGCCATTTTTGAATATGGCTTAGAGCAATAAAGGCAATACTGCTTCTTGTTGTACGCCTTGCGTTCCTGCTTTGGTGATGGCATTGACTGAATAAAAGTCTTTTCACCAGACAAGGTGTTTGTCTCTTTAGATTGGCATTTCATCTTTTTTGGTGATGGTGCGGTCATAAATTGATCAGATGAACTACCTGCCTCGTTGGGAGATGTTGGATGTATCAAAGCACTTTTGACCATGTCATGTCCAGAAGAACTACCATCCGATTCATCGGAGCTGATTTTTGGTATGTAGTCAACATCGCTGTAGTCTGTGACATCGCTGTAGTCTGTGTCACAGACGGAACTTCCGGAATACTGAATGAGAGAATTTAACACTTACTCAAGGCAGTGGTTGCTGTAACATTACGTTTCATCATATTGCGGATACTATTATGCAAGCCAATTCATAATTATGCAAAAAAAATTGCATATAAAGTATCACATGGCAAGTCACATACCTGTCTTTTTCTTGATGGCCTTAAAGAGGATATCTGGAAGAGGATGAATACAAACCAATATAAATGATATATAATTTCATATAATCTATTGTTAGTTCTACCAGTGCAATACACCCCGACCATCCCAATAATTCAGCAAATGAATCTACCCACCTCCCATGAGAGTGTCTCAGACACCTGTGATGAGTGAACCACTGGTGTTGACACAGCACAAGGTGAAGATAAGGGTGGAGCAGGCGAGGATGAGGATGATGAATGCTGCGCATAAGGCGATGAGGGCTGCACAGGCGAGGATGATGAAGGCTGCCCAGGCGAGGATGATGAAGGCTGCCCAGGCGAGGATGATGAAGGCTGCACAGGCGAGGCTGATGAAGGCTGCCCAGGCGAGGCTGATGAAGGCTGCCCAGGTGAGGATGATGAAGGCTGCACAGGCGAGGATGATGAAGGCTGCCCAGGCCAGGCTGATGAAGGCTGCCCAGCCCAGGCTGATGAAGGCTGCCCAGGCGAGGCTGATGAAGGCTGCCCAGGCGAGGATGATGAAGGCTGCCCAGGCGAGGATGATGAAGGCTGCACAGGCGAGGATGATGAAGGCTGCACAGGCGAGGCTGATGAAGGCTGCCCAGGCCAGGCTGATGAAGGCTGCCCAGGCGAGGCTGATGAAGGCTGCCCAGGCGAGGCTGATGAAGGCTGCCCAGGCGAGGCTGATGAAGGCTGCCCAGGCGAGGCTGATGAAGGCTGCACAGGCGAGGCTGATGAAGGCTGCCCAGGCCAGGCTGATGAAGGCTGCCCAGGCCAGGCTGATGAAGGCTGCACAGGCGAGGCTGATGAAGGCTGCACAGACGAGGCTGATGAAGGCTGCACAGGCGAGGATGATGAAGGCTGCCCAGGCCAGGCTGATGAAGGCTGCACAGGCGAGGCTGATGAAGGCTGCCCAGGCCAGGCTGATGAAGGCTGCACAGGCGAGGCTGATGAAGGCTGCACAGGCGAGGATGATGAAGGCTGCCCAGGCGAGGCTGATGAAGGCTGCCCAGGCGAGGCTGATGAAGGCTGCCCAGGCGAGGATGATGAAGGCTGCCCAGGCGAGGCTGATGAAGGCTGCACAGGCGAGGATGATGAAGGCTGCCCAGGCGAGGCTGATGAAGGCTGCCCAGGCGAGGCTGATGAAGGCTGCCCAGGCGAGGCTGATGAAGGCTGCACAGGCGAGGATGATGAAGGCTGCACAGGCGAGGATGATGAAGGCTGCACAGGCGAGGATGATGAAGGCTGCACAGGCGAGGATGATGAAGGTGACGTGGGAGGTGTTGATGTTGATGAGGACAGGGCAGGAGGGCATGAGGTTGATGAGGCCATTATAGAGGTGGACACAGCACAGGGTGCTGATGAAGAGGGTGCACCAGATGTGGATGCGACTGAGGATGACTGTAACAGTCTTGATTGAAACCGCTTCTGCAGATATATAAAGAGATATTTAGCTTAAACAAGAATAAAATGACATTAAAAATATTGAAAACTGTGGCACCCATATAAAACAAAACAAACACACTGTAGGGGTAAACAAAAAATAAAGAAACGTGTTTTGCACACTTCAAAGCAAAGATCATTAATAAAATAAAAAACAACAAAATTGTGACAATAGTCAAATTAATAGTTACACTGGTTCAGACATTAAAACTCTGAACCAATAACTACTTAAATGATTAGTTCACTTCAGAATTAAAATTTCCTGATAATTTACTCGCCATCATCACACCATCTAAGATGTTCATGTCTTTCTTTCTTCAGTGTAAAAGAAATGAAGGTTTTTGAGGAACACACTCCAGGTGTTTCTCCATATAGTGACTTCAATGGGGTCCAACGGGGGGGCTTGTTTGTGTGATAGACATTTTGAAGAATCTTTAATGACTCGTGACTACTGAGTTGTCTCAGAGAGTGATTCTTTAATTTTGTGTTGACTGCGCACACACAACATCCTATAGGTTCTGTACTGGAAACAGAAATGATTAGTTAAATCACTCGAGTCTTTGGGTCCTTCGTTCTTCCCATCAGTCCCATTGAGGCTATGCTGTCAGTACTGGAAAGATAAATGATTAGTTCACCTTTCAAGT
The DNA here is from genome assembly GCF_029890125.1 of Rhinichthys klamathensis goyatoka. Lineage (NCBI taxonomy): Eukaryota > Metazoa > Chordata > Actinopteri > Cypriniformes > Leuciscidae > Rhinichthys > Rhinichthys klamathensis. The sequence goes on along the minus strand of NW_026606562.1, from coordinate 5,920,310 downwards.
CCTCGAAGACTCAAAATATGAACTAATCAATTCTGCATCCAGTATTGACTGCATAGCTCAATGGGGCTGCCACGTGATGAACGAATGACTTGAACCCGAAGTCGATAGACTCGAAACGTGTACGTATCCGGTACTACAGACTGCAAAGTTAAGTTTATGAGGATGTCACAGGATGAACGAACGGCTTAGATCGGGAGGTGAGGTAACTAACAGACTGCATAGCCTGAAGACCCAAATAAATTAATGAATCATTTCCGTCTCTCATAATTTGGCCTTTTCCTTGCATCGCACTTTTTTTCTTATTCTAAATGCGATCAACATTTGATGTGTTTGGGGAATTTGGCTACCATTTTAAATACATTCTACTGAAATGAACAAAAGGTTTTCGAAAAAAGATTTGTTAATTTTGATGAACGAGATTCAAAGATCCAAGTCAGTAAAATGATCCGAACGTGCCACAACTATTACACACGTGTGCTGGATGAAGTGGATATGCACCTGTAGTCAACTGGTTGCCTGTGTTGTTCATTATTTTGGGGGCGGAGCAATGAAGGGAGGTGTGTGTTTGTTTGGCTGTCGATTTTAAATATCAACAGTGTTTATCAGAAATCACTGACTGCACTTTTAACTAGCTGGCAGTAAACATCAGTAGATCGCTGCTGCATGTATGAGATGGTTACCGTTTTATTCCTTGATGTTCTTGCTTTGCCTGACAGCTTATGTGGACCATTGCTGTTCACCTTGTCCAATTCAGGAAAGGGAAGAGAAGCTGCACAATGGGGCTAAGAAAGCAGGAAATATTTGTGAAGGACAGAAAAACTTGTTTATGTTCATTTCTCTAGCTGTCCTACACTTTAACTATCATTTCTTTCACACACATCTCTAAGCTGAAATAGTCAATAATATAATGATACAGATGTTTTAAAGTGGACCTACCGATTTCTGCGGGCCCAAACTGCTGGCTGGCTTTTTATCAGTGGATTCTGCTGATGCTTGATTTAAAGGCTTCAGAAATATGAGACCACAATCACATGGTAACTAATCAGAATGACAGTAAAAGATTATCATGAATTACTGATCAATCTCTTTAGCATTTTCTTGATAGTACCTTGACTCGCCATGGCCAATCTGAGTCTCCATAATTGTAAGTGATTTCTTCTCCTGGTAGAATGTCTCGTACAGCAAAGAGACACAGGTGAGGTTTTCTGCTCACTTCAACGGTTCTCATTTTGCAAGTAGGATTTCTGGTCTGATCGTTTACAAGTCTTCCCAAGGACAACCCGTCTTCTTTAGATGCATCCATGCTATAAAGACATCCAATTATCACTCAATACTTGTAATCTTAGTATACATGATAGAAATGTACAGTTATTTTCTATAAGTGGTTCTGAACCCCAGACGAGTGAGGGCCGCGGGAGAACGACGCGAGTCATGTTTACTGTGGCGAGCAGGACGAGTGAGGGCCGCGGGAGAACGGCACGAGTCATGTTTACTGTGGCGAGCAGGACGAGTGAGGGCCGCGGGAGAACGCGCGAGTCATGCTTACTGTGGCGAGCAGGACGAGTGAGGGCCGCGGGAGAACGGCACGAGTCATGTTTACTGTGGCGAGCAGGACGAGTGAGGGCCGCGGGAGAACGGCACGAGTCATGTTTACTGTGGCGAGCAGGACGAGTGAGGGCCGCGGGAGAACGGCACGAGTCATGTTTACTGTGGCGAGCAGGACGAGTGAGGGCCGCGGGAGAACGGCGCGAGTCATGTTTACTGTGGCGAGCAGGACGAGTGAGGGCCGCGGGAGAACGGCACGAGTCATGTTTACTGTGGCGAGCAGGACGAGTGAGGGCCGCGGGAGAACGGCACGAGTCATGTTTACTGTGGCGATCAGGACGAGTGAGGGCCGCGGGAGAACGGCACGAGTCATGTTTACTGTGGCGAGCAGGACGAGTGAGGGCCGCGGGAGAACGCGCGAGTCATGTTTACTGTGGCGAGCAGGACGAGTGAGGGCCGCGGGAGAACGGCACGAGTCATGTTTACTGTGGCGATCAGGACGAGTGAGGGCCGCGGGAGAACGGCGCGAGTCATGTTTACTGTGGCGAGCAGGACGAGTGAGGGCCGCGGGAGAACGACGCGAGTCATGTTTACTGTGGCGAGCAGGACGAGTGAGGGCCGCGGGAGAACGGCGCGAGTCATGTTTACTGTGGCGAGCAGGACGAGTGAGAGCCGCGGGAGAACGACACGAGTCATGTTTACTGTGGCGAGCAGGACGAGTGAGAGCCGCGGGAGAACGACACGAGTCATGTTTACTGTGGCGAGCAGGACGAGTGAGAGCCGCGGGAGAACGGCACGAGTCATGTTTACTGTGGCGAGCAGGACGAGTGAGAGCCGCGGGAGAACGACGCGAGTCATGTTTACTGTGGCGAGCAGGACGAGTGAGGGCCGCGGGAGAACGGCGCGAGTCATGTTTACTGTGGACGATCAGGACGAGTGAGGGCCGCGGGAGAACGACACGAGTCATGTTTACTGTGGCGAGCAGGACGAGTGAGAGCCGCGGGAGAACGACGCGAGTCATGTTTACTGTGGAGAGCAGGACGAGTGAGGGCCGCGGGAGAACGCGCGAGTCATGTTTACTGTGGCGAGCAGGACGAGTGAGAGCCGCGGGAGAACGACACGAGTCATGTTTACTGTGGCGAGCAGGACGAGTGAGGGCCGCGGGAGAACGACGCGAGTCATGTTTACTGTGGCGAGCAGGACGAGTGAGGGCCGCAGGAGAACGGCGCGAGTCATGTTTACTGTGGCGAGCAGGACGAGTGAGGGCCGCGGGAGAACGGCACGAGTCATGTTTACTGTGGCGAGCAGGACGAGTGAGGGCAGAGGGAGAACGACACGAGTCATGTTTACTGTGGCGAGCAGGACGAGTGAGGGCAGAGGGAGAACGGCTCGAGTCATGTTTACTGTGGCGAGCAGGACGAGTGAGGGCCGCGGGAGAACGGCACGAGTCATGTTTACTGTGGCGAGCAGGACGAGTGAGGGCCGCGGGAGAACGACGCGAGTCATGTTTACTGTGGCGAGCAGGACGAGTGAGGGCCGCGGGAGAACGGCGCGAGTCATGTTTACTGTGGCGAGCAGGACGAGTGAGGGCCGCGGGAGAACGGCACGAGTCATGTTTACTGTGGCGAGCAGGACGAGTGAGGGCAGAGGGAGAACGACGCGAGTCATGTTTACTGTGGCGAGCAGGACGAGTGAGGGCCGCGGGAGAACGGCACGAGTCATGTTTACTGTGGCGAGCAGGACGAGTGAGGGGAGAGGGAGAACGGCTCGAGTCATGTTTACTGTGGCGAGCAGGACGAGTGAGGGCCGCGGGAGAACGACACGAGTCATGTTTACTGTGGCGAGCAGGACGAGTGAGGGCAGAGGGAGAACGGCTCGAGTCATGTTTACTGTGGCGAGCAGGACGAGTGAGGGCCGCGGGAGAACGGCACGAGTCATGTTTACTGTGGCGAGCAGGACGAGTGAGGGCCGCGGGAGAACGGCGTGAGTCATGTTTACTGTGGCGAGCAGGACGAGAGAGGGCCGCGGGAGAACGGCGCGAGTCATGTTTACTGTGGCGAGCAGGACGAGTGAGGGCCGCGGGAGAACGACGCGAGTCATGTTTACTGTGGCTAGCAGGACGAGTGAGGGCCGCGGGAGAACGGCGCGAGTCATGTTTACTGTGGCGAGCAGGACGAGTGAGGGCCGCGGGAGAACGGCACGAGTCATGTTTACTGTGGCGAGCAGGACGAGTGAGGGCCGCGGGAGAACGGCACGAGTCATGTTTACTGTGGCGAGCAGGACGAGAGAGGGCCGCGGGAGAACGGCGCGAGTCATGTTTACTGTGGCGAGCAGGACGAGTGAGGGCCGCGGGAGAACGACGCGAGTCATGTTTACTGTGGCGATCAGGACGAGTGAGGGCCGCGGGAGAACGGCACGAGTCATGTTTACTGTGGCGAGCAGGACGAGTGAGGGCAGCGGGAGAACGGCGTGAGTCATGTTTACTGTGGCGAGCAGGACGAGTGAGGGCAGAGGGAGAACGACACGAGTCATGTTTACTGTGGCGAGCAGGACGAGTGAGGGCCGCGGGAGAACGACACGAGTCATGTTTACTGTGGCGAGCAGGACGAGTGAGGGCAGCGGGAGAACGGTGTGAGTCATGTTTACTGTGGCGAGCAGGACGAGTGAGGGCCGCGGGAGAACGACACGAGTCATGTTTACTGTGGCGAGCAGGACGAGTGAGGGCCGCGGGAGAACGACACGAGTCATGTTTACTGTGGCGAGCAGGACGAGTGAGGGCCGCGGGAGAACGACACGAGTCATGTTTACTGTGGCGAGCAGGACGAGTGAGGGCCGCGGGAGAACGACACGAGTCATGTTTACTGTGGCGAGCAGGACGAGTGAGGGCCGCGGGAGAACGGCGCGAGGCCGGTGGCGTGATTACTGATGAGCGACACCTGTGAGACGAAATTTTCTTAGCAATGTTAAAATGCACATCAACCGATCACTTGTTTAGCTTTCATGTAAACACTACATTCAGATTCACCAATCGGAATGAATTCAGTTAGATTGAAACAAAAGGTGTGCATGTAAACAATGAATGGCGACTGCAGAAAGCAAAAGCTGAATCCCGGACATCGACGGCCGGACATGTCCGGGAAAAAGAGGATGGTAACCCCTACTACTCAGCTTTCGCCACAGAACAAGAACCTGCTAGCTTAGCTTCCAGAAAAAGATGTCTGACACTATGTGTACATTCTGTGAGTGAGATCCCACCCTCTATGGGCGGGTTGAGAACATGCGGGACAGCCCCTACTACTGGCTGTAGTCTTTAGCCTCTGGCCAAAAAATCCTCCGATGACGCAAAATGACGAATTTTGCTTCATCGGAGGATTTTTTCCAGACAAAAAATACATAAATCTCTCGTCTCAGGGGGATATGAGGGTGGAAAGCATGGTAATTCGAAAATACTACAGGTTTTCTACTAATACAAAGCTTAATGCTAAATCCTGAACTATCCCTTTAACCATTTTGTTCTCTTTAGGGAATACAGAGAAAAACTCTGGTGCGGTTTGAATGAAATATGAGCATAACATGGACCAGAGACATATAAACGAACCAAAAACAGGAAGATGTGACCCTAAAAAGGACAAACTGGTCAAGCATAACAGGTTTGACGATAGAAATGCCAATCTGAACACTAAGCAGACCCGGACCAAACGAACCAAGCGAACAGAACTACAGGCATGAACACACCCTGAGTATTTTACAGTTCCAGATATTTTATCATCACTACTACATCAATCCAACAGTTCTTTACTCACCACCAATTTCTGCCATGCCACTGAAAATCAAACAGGAACGTGTTCTCAGCTTCAGTGTAGTGTTCAGTTCGAGCAAGACTCTCCTCTGAACTCAGAAGTTCACCTCTGTATTCAAGAACAAAATCCCCTCTGAAGAAAGCTCCAGTGGTGAAAACTCCACGCCCTGAAGAGGAGAAATTCATTAGCAGCAGTTTCTTTAATGTCAACTATTATTTTGATTATTACTAAAAGTTCTCAACCATATGATGTACATTATATGATGTAAAAGGGAAATTACTGTAGGAAAATAGTCAATAGCCAGGCTAATCTCAAAGTATGCTTTGCTTTTTATACTTTACATTATACTTTTAAAGGGGTCATGACATGAGACCAAATTTGCCTTGATCTTTTGGTATATAAGAGATCTATGTACTATTAAAACTTCCTGCAAGTTTAATAGCTTAAGATGCTCAATCATATTCCAGGGGGGCCAGTGCCACCCCGTGCCCCCCTTCTAGACACGCCCCTGCCGCCAAAGCCTTATTTGATCGGTGAGTGATGTAGATGAGTGTGACAGGGCGCATGTTACTGAAAGAACGAGCAGAGCCCCGGCCGCGCGCGCGCCTTCAAACTGTCTTGCTCTCTCTCTCCCTCCCTCGCGCATATGCAGGGATGCAAACACATGTATGGTCCAAAAAGAGAGAGGTAATCGAAGCCCTCGCCCCGCAAATTTTCTTATAGAAAATATCCAGAAACTTACATTGCCACCAACCCCTGCCATCCCCGGCCCACCCCTATAGGCACATATAGTAAAATTAAATTCGAATAAAGTTGACAAAAAAGGTTTTATAAAAAGATAAACCTCATTCTTTTTATAAAAATGATTTAAAGGCTGAAATATACGAGTAAAAAAAGACAAATTACCTGACATGTACATTAACACTAGAACTCCCAAGGCAGTCATTTTGACTGTTTTAAAATTTTGCAATGTAATAACTTTGTTGAAATAAAACCCATGTAACTATAGGACCCTGACTTTTCCTAAATGTGTCTATATTTTATTCTATCATTGTTATTTTATTAAAATTACAAGACACAAAAGACTGAGTTTTGAGTATTTCTACCTTGAATGGTCATAACAGTCATACTGACCGTATGCATTACAGACCGTGTGTCGGTTGCTCCTTTTTCCTGCTCTTGAAGATGCATCACCGTTGACTAGCAACAATTTCTCTTGTTGTTTGTTTAGTCTATTGCAAAGCTGAAATCTAGCTTTAGCTTCGAGCTAAAACCAAATTGAAATATTGAAAAGAGAATATCAGAACAATGTCAGCAAGAAGAATGACTGCCACAGAGGCTTTAGCCATGCTTCAGAGCCTTGATGAGGCTGAGTGGTTGTTGGTTAACTAATACAATTTTACATACATCATAATTAAAATGTAGTGTTCTGATGTTTATTATTACCTATCCTAACATAACAGATCCATTTATTCTTAGATTTGATATAGCTTTTTGAAATGATATGCAAATAATGTATGAGCAGTCAGAATGACTGCTATGGCCATTATAGTAGTTATAGAATTCTGGGAGTCCTAGTGTTAATGCATATTAGCTTATATTTTATTATTAATAGTAAAATAACAGTCTGATTTTCCCGTGGCGTCTGTTGTTGCTATGCAACCATGCACTGCACTCTCCACAATGACAAAGAAGTTTTAGTAGGATTTTGACTGTACCACTTCTGCATGAGATGAGAACACTTTTTGAGAACACTTTTTAAGATGTTCTTGGGTCAAGAAAACGCTCGCTCTGTCTGGATGTGCTTAAATCCACAATAAGGACACTTTCCAGTCACACATGCTCACTTCAATAAGCCACAGAACGCAGGTTAATGTGTTTACATGCTGGGCAAATCTGGAATAAGGGGCAAAAATCTAGCGGTGTCGATTGGTTTATGCTTATGCCGTTTATGATGACCTTAGTCTGCGTTTACATGACCACACGCACTATGGGCTTATTGTGCATAATTGGGCTAAGAATGCGCAAATAAACACTGACTTTGGGTTGATGGAACCAGAAATGCAAAAATGCAACTGTTTTTGTTTTCGGGCTAATGCCTGCAGAACTCTATTCAGAAATCTTGACTGCACAATAAAAAAAAATTATATATTAAATTATCAGTTTTGTAGAGTAACGTTATTACTGCTTATTCATAAATACTTGCCTTTATATTTGCTGATGAACTGCTCTTGAAGCTCAGGCTTGTCGGTTTCACAGGTAATGTGATGCTCAGCGTCCTGCAGAGGTTTCTTACGTCTTTTATTTCCCAGCATGGCGACTTACTTTCTTGAAATGACTGGGAAAAAAAAAAAATATATATATATATATATATATAATGTGAATGAAATAAACAAGCATATTTAAAAAATCTTGTTGATCTTACTGGAATTGTTCACCCAAAAACATACGTAATTAACATACAATTATGTTAAGTGTTCCAATTGAACCTCATGTTGTTCCAAACACGTGTGTTTTTTCTGTTCAACACTTAAGTATATATTTATATTATATCACAGAGCTCTATTCAATGACAGCACGTGTGACCAGTCTACAACAGGAATTTAGATTAAAAAAAGGCAATGTCAATGATGCCAAAAAACATTGGTTCTTGTGTGTCTTGTGACCACAATTGACATGAATCTACTATATTGATTAGCTACAGCATACAGGATATTTTCAGTCAATAACCAGCTAGATTTATATGGACTATTTCTAATGTGCTTTTTGTCTGCTTTGGACATTGAAACACACAATAAAAATACTATAAAGTGTCTATGTACCATCATTGGGCAAAAAAAGATAAAAAAGATAAATAATAAATCTAGAAAAAAACATTCCACTGAAAAAAAGATTTTTGGGCAAATATTGTATTACATAAAATTAAAAATATATCAAATAATAATGATATAAAAATATATAATTAATATTTTAAATCACAGTTGCAATTTGACAACACTTGAGAAAAACAATGATATAGTAGGCTATCACTGACTCGTTTTTTTTTTAATTTGTAGAATCTAAAGTACTATTATATAAGAAATAACAAAATTATATTTACTGGTCAATGCCTACAAGTAGGCAATATACTTTTTTCCTTATTGCAACAAATTATCAAATGAGAAACAAATAAAATACAATCGAGAAGTAAATAAAACCCTAAGCAAAAAATAATTAAACCACTAAAATAAACATACATCTTACTAACTTTCATATTTCACAATGTATTTAGTTATCATGCATTTTCAGGACAAGACTTCATCTCACCTTTCCTGCGTGGTGGAGGGTGGAGGGCTGTCGTCTGACTGTTTCGCGTCCCATTGTCACGTGTCTGCATTTCCCGGGAAAATACATCCACAGTCGCAGACGTGCGTAAATGACGTAGTTACGTATTTGGATTTCACGTTGCAATTGTGACTATTTATTTGACCGAATAGAAAACTCTCTGATGACAAGAATCTTTTTTTTTTTATCGCAGTAGTGTTTCTTCTTCTTCAAAAAAAAAAAAAAAACTGTCGTGGATCAAGTCTTTCTAGTGGACAGAGCACATGATCACTTGTAAACGAACTCACCCGACTCGAACTAGGAACCAGTGCGCATGTCCGAACAAGCACCGGTTTAAAAGAGCAAAAAATGCAAAATGAGCAACCTAGATATCTTGAACAGACATCTTATTTTCTACTAATAGCATTTATTAATCAAAATAGTAAACTGATGTATGCAAATACACAGCAGGGCTGATATTCAAGCTGGTATAATATGTCTCTACTTTTGGAGTCTGTGTTGTTGTCAATTTATTCGAGTTAAGATGGGGGATGGGTGTGGATTATTTCGAGGCTCTAAATTAAACTTTAACAAGTACTTTTTAACAGCATTATCTTCTTTGTATTTCTTTCATAAATTAATGGTATTTTACATTACAGGGCGGAGAAGCTAATAGACCTTGTAAAAGTGCTTTAAAAACGCATAGCCACGACAGTTTGTGATCTTTTGAGCAGCACTTCTGCTTAGCTATCTACCTGTAACTGTCAGTCTGTTAGTTCAGCCTGAGCCAGAGACAAGTTCAACTCTCTGTCACTCCAGTCAGTCTCAGTGCTGTGGGGGAAGGGCGCGCGCGCGATCAGTCTCTCTCAGTGCTGTGGGGGAAGGGCGCGCGCGCGATCAGTCTCAGTGCTGTGGGGGAAGGGCGGCTGATCACAGTGTGAGCAGATCTCAGTCAGACTGACAGTCACAGGCAGAGCTAGGGTTAGGGTTAGGGTTAGTGCAGATCCAATGGCTTTTAAAATCAAATTAAGTACAAAATAATTATGTAAACAAACATTTAAACGTGTCAGCTTGATTCATGATTCTTTTAAACACTTTTTTTCTTTTGTATGACTATATGTAACTGCTCTGCCCCCCCCCCCCCCCTCTCTCTCTCTCTCTCTCTCTCTCTCTCTCTCTATCTATCTATCTATCGATTTATATATATATATATATAGGCTATATATATATATATTGAGAGATAGATAGATAGAGAGAGAGAGAGTGAATGTATGCTGTAACTGCTCTCCTCTATAAACAGTTCTTATCAGTCGCTTTGGTACATTTCTTGAATCATCCTTAAGATTTGCAAACAAGGAAAGTGCATTTCGTACAAACAGCAGAACACAATAGGATTACATGACAGCATTTTGACATTCTTGTTTGTGACACAAGGCACTGATATGTTCATTGATATATATTGTACTAAGGATTTTTAACAAGTTACAGGCTTTTGATGGTTGTCAATATAACTGTATCAGTATTTTGAGAAGTAAACACTGGCTACGATTTTGATGACAATGAAAAGACTGCACATTATCTGTATGACACATAAACACATGTACCCATTATGAGACTGGACTCACAGATACACTGTTGGTCTGTTAAAAAATGACAATGCCATTGCGATGAACAGACTATTCAAACACATACTGTATATGTGTGTGTGTTACATTATGTCTCTATCAAGTATATTTATATAGCGCTTTTCACAATATAGATTGCATCAAAGCAGCTTCACAGTATCAATCAAAACATAATAACAATGTTCGTTTCTTAGTGGAAAAACATCCACGTTTGGTAGAGCTGATCAATAGTATTAATGATTGGTTAATTAATTTGAATATCCCCAACTGAGCAAGCCAAAGGCAACAGTGGCAAGGAACCGAAAAACTCCATCAAGTGACCCGATGGTGTCCTAAAACTCCATCAGGGACCCAATGGAGAAGAAAAAAACCTTGGGAGAACCCAGGCTCAGTGGGGGCCAGTTCTCCTCTGGCGTTTATGAACTAGAGGCCGGATTTACAGTAACTGCAAGGTAAAAATGTATATGAATGTCTCTAAACAGACTTTAAACGTGAACCTGTGATTAACGCTGATGGCGTTCACATGCGCATTAAGAATTGATTCTATAGTTATGTGCGTTTGAATATATGTGCGTAGGTTTGTATTTCCCTAGAAAACCATGCCTGAACAAATTACTTGTCTATAAATTTGATACATAATTTTGTTTTATTTTATCACTTCGGGGTAGGTACGCGAAACTAGATTCACAACGCTTTATCTGTAGAGTTTATTGTTTATTGTTTATTATTTAGATCCCCATTAGCTACTCCATTAAGCAGCAGCTATTCTTCCTGGGGTCTTAACAATTTTTCAACAAAATATTAACATCAAGGCTGTACAACAATGAAGACAAATACAGAAGTGCACACAACATCATTTAAGATATCTAATTAGTGGGAAAGGGATCTCTATCACGTATTTTTACTGTCTCATGTAAAATGCAAGTAGACTCCACTGTAATACAGTAAGTCTACAGCTTATGGTGAACAGTACAGTATAGTGAACACTGTCTGATTACACGCATGTTCTGTCTATAAAGACTTGAATGTTTGAGGACACACACGGTTGTTCTCCCAACATTCAGCTCAGCTTTCAACCCGCCTCGGCCATGAGGTCATGAACATGATCTACAATATTGGCCCCTATTTCTTCAGAAACCTACAATCTCTCTGTTTTACCTCTGTATCCTTCCACCACACATCCTTACTCCTCCTCTTCTTCTTCTCGGCTGTTACCCTGTTGTTCTTCCATTCTCAGAGTGTGTATGTGTTGTGCTCTGTCTATATGGCTTCCAGAGGAAGCTTCATGAGATGCACTCTGAGCGATTATAGAGAACTGGTGATCATTGATTGATCTAATGCTTTACATTCCCCTTCATTAGTGAAATTCAAAATTCACATCTGCAATTCAGGACAAAAAAAGTATAATAGAATTGTATAGAAAATATGTTTGACAGTTTATGACAACTAGTAATTTAATGCCTATATGTTTTGAGGGGTAAGACTATTCAACAGAGAACCAGTATAATACATTTTGATCAACATGACATAAGCAATTGATAATGTAAGAAACAGCAGACACTTACATTTATTGCATGAATGTACCAAAGCATTTGCAATTTGTTCAAAAGAATGATAAACTGCTTTCATGATGTGCACAAGTGACTAGATGATGTGGAGGTTGAACAAGAATTTTAGTTGTGATTTGAGAAATGCACCAAAGCGCCTTAAAAAAACGTATGTAATTAGTGTAAACATTTAATTAATATAATAATATAATATGAGAATGTTTCATGCAGCTGCTCTCCTCTATATAATATAATATAAAATAATATAATATATACTACAAAGAGAATGTTTGCTGTAACTGCTCTCCTCTTTATATAATATAAAATAATACAATGCAATATAATATAATAAGAATAATGTTTGCTGTAACTGCTCTCCTCAATATAATATAATATAATATAATATAATATAATATATAAAGAAAAAAGTTAGCTTGTTTGCTGTAGTGAATGTGTTGCTGTGGTAACTGGTAACGGAGTCCTGTCCTGCTCGTGCGGGGGGTGGGGGAGGGGCGGTGGCCACTCAGGGAAATCACTGATATTATGAGAGGAAACGGCAGAACGCAAAGTAGGAGAAAACACTTCAAACAAATAAAATCACTCATAAAAGCAAGCGATTTAGCATGTTTTCACATCTTTTGGTGGCTTGTGTGTTTTTATTAAACAAACTTGGATGAATAAATCATCACATCCATATTGACAGATTTAAACAGCTGTTCCTCCGCTTTTGGAAGAAAATATGTACTTTGTAAATTCACATGACGTAATGTCTCTGTCTCTTCCCCGCTTCAAACTCGTTCCTACATGATTAATAAACTCCTATGTAAGTTACTGTACAGCTGTATAGTCTCGGTGACGCGCAGCAGCGCGATCTTCACACACACATAACGTTACACAGAGCAGACTCCGATGCGAGAGCAAAACTGCGAGGATTAAAGTTTAATAACATGCCCATATACATCGTGAGAGCTCCTGCTGCTCAGGGTAAATTAGTCTATTTTTATTTAAATAATAATTATTGCGAATTTATCTATTATTGAATGTGGATTATCTGTCAATTCATTCATAATAATGATATCGCCTCCGCTCCGCCATTTTTGTTGATGACGTGATGGCCTCAGATTGGTCAGATCATTAAGTCCCGCTCTCATAGTGGCTTCCTGCGCTCTGATTGGTCAGAATCCCCGAAGTGTGTATCTTTTCCGGAAGTGCAGTACTCCTAGAGGGCGCTGTGTTATACACACTTTAGTGGGGGGGCATACACACTTCACATACACAAATCACTTAAAACTGATTTTTTGGGACAAGTGAGATTTTAAGTCTGGACACCATTTTAGAGTATGCTGAATGCCATTATATAGTCAAACAAATGAGGACATACAAAATGTCCTCAATTTTTGAGGTGGTCCTCAGTTTACTGGTGTGTATCCTGGTGAATGTACCCAAAAGGGACATAAACAAACACACACACACACACACACACACACACACACACACACACACACACACACACACACACACACACACACACACACACACACACACACACACACACACACACACACACACACACACACACACACACAAACGCATATGCATTAATTCTTCTGTTAAACCGTAGCAGTCTAAATCATAATTTACAGTCATATTTGGTTTTTAGGCGTTGTATTGTGTTGGTAAAAAAGTTGTAAAATTGCATATTACATTACACAGAAAACTTTAGTAAGCAACATTTGTGCAATTTTTGGCTTTTGTCAATAAGTTAAGCTCAAACAACAGTATAATGACATAATGTTGATAACCTCAAAAATCTAGTTCAACTGGTCCCTCAGCTGAATTTTATTTTTGTGGTTATCAACATTATGCCACTAGTACTGTTGTTTGAGCTTAACTTATTGAGCTGAACCCATAATATTACTTAAATGACAATTTGTTATAAATATTTATAATTAATAGGGAATCACAAATTATCCCAAAAAAAACTGGGGAAGTATTTATAGCATGGGTGTGTAAAGTCCAAGCATTTTCCGGAAAAAGAAAATCCTCTCCGGGTCAAAATGACCCGAACACAACATGGATAAACATGGAGAAAGTGTCACTAAAAACTATGCTTTTGCATCTGCCTCAGTAAAGGTGACTTTATTAACACAGTGTTTATGCATAACCTCATAAAAATAATTTTCCTTGTACTGTGTTTAATGTTTTCAGAAAAGCATCTGTAATAATGGATACAGAGGAGAACCCTCCAGCTAAAGAGCGTCGCTGTGAGAGGAGAGAAGAGGGTGCTGCACCATGTCCCAGCAGCGTGTCTATAAAGAGCACAAATTCAATGATTCAACCCATAAATTTCGGAAGTGGACCTGAGACCTCTGAACACATGTGAGATTCTTTTTCCAGTATTTGAGACAAGAACCTGAAACATCAGATAGTGCTAAGAAACAAAACGATTGCTTTGTCTTCTCTCTGTATCTCTAGGAGAAATAGAGGAGGCCCAATTTTGTGTTCTTATTACAAATGTTACTCCTGGTAGCTTATTCACACACACACACACACACACACACACACACACACACACACACACACACACACACACACACACACACACACACACACATTAACACACACATATGCAATAATTCTTCTGTTAAACCTTAGCAGTCTAAATCATCATTTACAGTCATATTTGGTTTTTAAGCGTTGTTTTGTTTTGGTAAAAAAGTTGTAAAATTGTATATTACATTACAGAGAAAAGTTTAGTAAGCAACATTTGTGCAATTTTTGGCTTTTATCAATAAATTAAGCTCAAACAACAGTATAATGACATAATGTTGATAACCTCAAAAATCTAGTTCAACTGGTCCCTCAGCTGAATTTTATTTTTGTGGTTATCAACATTATGCCACTAGTACTGTTGTTTGAGCTTAACTTATTGAGCTGAACCCATAATATTACTTTAATGACAATTTGGGGATTATACATACAATTGAGTGGATGTGTGTCTATTACTAACATGCAATATTAGGTATAAATATTTATACAACAGAATATTTTAGATACAATTATTAAATCTCTGCTTTGGCTATATAATGCCAGACACATGCACACATAGACCTCAATTGGTGCTCAAGCATCTTGCTGGTAGCAAAAATTCTCTCTGACCAATCAGTGATCTGTAGTGTTTTCACGTCACATTTTAGTATCAGTACGGCTCAACCAATGTGGTACCATTTAAAGCACGCTTCGGCTTGCTTTAAATGGTACCACCTCGGTTGAGCCGTACCAAACTATACCAAGCAGTGGAAAAGCGCCAAATGAGACACCGTGACGGCCAACACAGCTAACGCACTCAAATCAAGCAGCATCCATGTCTTCTTGACCTGCCTTCATTAGTGGCAGCCAGTTAACAGTCATGTCTGCATTGTTTGCCACTGCTGTGAAAATTAAATCACTATTAAAACATCTCAATAGAGTCAACCTAGTTTAGGATAAATACCTCCATTAAGCTTAACAAGCAAACTGATCTGATGTGTAAAATAGCGTCATGCAAGGTCGAAAATGCCAACAAAATGAATAAAATGCCCCCAAAAATTAAGATGTGTGAGTTCTTGTTATATTCATAATTGAGCAGGGACCGTTGACCCTATTGGAGCCATGTGATATTTTTGCCTGTATTGGACAAATGATACATGCATAGATATAGATCAATTTACAATATATTTTCGTGTGGCATGTCAGCATGCCATATACCTGAAAGAGCTACTTCTGTGTAACACTTGTGCCGAGAAGTGTAGACTAAATGCTCTAATTTCTTTTTGATGTTTTTGCAGTGGGGAAAATTATGTTACTGGAGACCTGCAGGATTCCTACCAAGAAATGAGTGATGCCATGAAGACAGCCAAAACCACTCACAAAACCAGCATGAAGAACAAGTATGAGCGCTTATTTGAGGGAATCAATCTACAAGAGAATCCAACCCTCCTGAACAGGATCTACACAGAGCTCTACATTATAGAGGGAGATGCTAAAGGGGTGAATGAAGAACATGAGATTTTAAAGATGGAGAAAACACTTTGGTCACAATTTTCACAAGATATTCCAATATACTGCAATGACATCTTTAAACCCTTACCTAAACCAGGATGTAAGGAGAATGACCAAATCAAGACTGTTCTTACTAAAGGCAACGCTGGAATTGGAAAAACCGTCTCAGTGCAGAAGTTCATTCTGGACTGGGCCGAGGGAAAAGCTAATCAGGATGTAGATTTCATGTTTGTGCTTCAATTTCGAGCGCTGAACTTGATTACAGATCATCAGTACAGTCTTCACAGTCTTCTGCTGGACTTTCATCCTGAACTTAAAGAACTGGACCCAAAGATTTATGATGAATGTAAAGTTGTGTTCATCTTTGATGGTCTGGATGAAAGCAGAATTACACTGTTTTCTGATGATAAGAAAGTTTCTGATGTCAATGAGACTTCATCAGTGGGTGTGTTGATTTCAAACCTCATAAAAGGAGATCTGCTTCCCTCTGCTCACATCTGGATCACCTCCAGACCAGCAGCAGCCAATCAGATCCCCTCCAAATACATCAGCCATGTGACAGAAATTCAGGGATTCAATGACCCTCAGAAGGAGGAATATTTCAGGAAGAGAATCACTGATGAGCATCAAGCCAGCATTATCATCTCTCACATTAAAAAATCAAGAAGCCTCCACATCATGTGCCACATACCCGTCTTCTGCTGGATCACATCCACTGTGCTTCAAAACATCCTGAAACAACATGCCAATGCAGAAATCCCTCAAACTATGACTGAAATGTACATCCACTTCCTGCTGATTCAGATCAACATGAGAGAACAGAAGTATGAAGAGAGAGATCCAGAGAAACTCCTGCAGTCCAACAGAGACATGATTTTGAAACTTGCTGAACTGGCTTACAAACAGCTGATGAAGGGCAATGTGATGTTCTATGAGAAGGACCTGATTGAGAGCGGCATAGACGTCACTGATGCCTCAGTGTATTCTGGGATTTGCACTGAGATCTTTAAGGAGGAACCTGTGATTCATCAGAAGAAAGTCTACTGCTTCATACATCTGAGCTTCCAGGAGTTTCTGGCAGCTTTCTATGAGTTTCACTCCCAGAAAAGGTCTTTGGGCATGCGGCTCAAAAAAGTAATTGATGAATCATTGAAGAATGGACTCTTGGATCTTTTCCTGCGATTCTTGCTGGGCATCTCACTGGAGTCCAATCAGAGACTCTTAAAGGATCTACTGATAGACACAGAGAACACCTCAGATATCATCGATAGTGTCTTAATGTGTATTAAACATAAAATTAAAGGCAATGAACAACTCTCAGCTGATAAATCCATCAATCTGTTCCTCTGTCTGCTGGAAGTGAATGATCAGACTCTCTACACTGAGATACAGAAGTTTGTGAGATCAGGCATGGACTCACAGGAACTCTCACCTGCTCACTGCTCAGCAATAGCCTACATGATTGAGATGTCAGATGAGCCGCTGGATGAACTGAACTCCAAGAAATTAAAGGCATCAGATGAAGGCAAAAGAAGACTGATACCAGCTGTGAGGAACTGCAGAAAAGCCCTGTAAGGATTTTGTCATAAAGTGGCAGATTTTTTAATCACTGTGCCATAGCAGTTTAGCCAGATTGGAAGAGAAGTCTAAACCATGAATGAGTTGTAATCTCAGTATAATAACAGTTTATCTTCTAGTGATCATGATTTTTCATGGCCGATTTTGAATTTATTAATTTTTTTACTAGAAAAATTGGCAGATTTCGATACTGGTTGCTGACTTTGTTCAAGCTAATTTATTTGTTTATTTGCTCTATTACAGGCCAAACTGGCTTTAAAGTCCCTGTCAAGTCAAAACTAAGTATGTGTTCTGAGTTTGTCACACCACAGAAACATGTTATTAGCCACCCAGCCAAATTTGAATGATAAAAAAAGCCTCCAAGTAAATAAAATAAGCTATCAAATCTTGTAAAAATTAGCAGTATTCTCTGCTCTCAAATGCTGGGGGCGTGTCTGCTGGCTGCGCTGAAACCACACCCACCTGCGGGAAAGCAGATAACGGTGATATTAGGTGATACTGCTTTCGGGACTGGAGGATGAAGGCCGAGGCGGGAGATAGTCGGTTCGGCCCCATTCACCAGTAACAGCAGATTATCAGTGAATCCCAGTTGTCTCAGACGAATCCTGTGTAAAATGATCACTACAAAGGCGGGTGTTGGTGGTGATACTTAGCTCTCCATCAAGGTGGCTCTTCACAAAATTAATCCACCTCTTCTTGATATGATTGTTTTACGGAAATTTAAATAAGATGAAGCTCAGTGGCTCCAGTGCTTCATCGACAGTAGGGGCAGGGCCAGCCTCAGTGGCTCCAGTGCATCATCGACAGTAGGGGCAGGGCCAGGAGCTCAGTGACTCCAGTGTGTCATCAGTAGGGGCGGGGCCAGGAGCTCAGTGACTCCAGTGTGTCATCAGTAGGGGCGGGGCCAGGAGCTCAGTGGCTCCAGTGTGTCATCAGTAGGGGCGGGGCCAGGAGCTCAGTGGCTCCAGTGGGTCATCAGTAGGGGCGGGGCCAGGAGCTCAGTGGCTCCAGTGTGTCATCAGTAGGGGCGGGGCCAGGAGCTCAGTGGCTCCAGTGCGTCATCAGTAGGGGCGGGGCCAGGAGCTCAGTGGCTCCAGTGCGTGATCAGTAGGGGCGGGGCCAGGAGCTCAGTGGCTCCAGTGCATCATCGACAGTAGGGGCGGGGCCAGCCTCAGTGGCTCCAGTGCGTCATCGACAGTAGGCTCCATGTGTAATAGCGCATCCTACCGTATGACAGTGAAAACATGGATAGCCAGGAAATTCTGTCAATGGCTTGGAAAGAGTAAAGTAGATTTACAGTAAATTCCTAAGTACACTACCAGTGGCCTAGCCTACACAAAAAATCAGATACTCAGAATTAGGAACATGTTTTCTTTATAAATCAATATTTTCAAACAATGTAAGTTTATAAGACTGTATTTAAAAAAATTTGAAAAAAGTATTAAATTGCCTCCTCAATCAAAAGATTAAAAACAACTACAAGCCAAGTACACTTAGAATACTTAATTATACTTTAAAGTATATAGGGGCTTTCACACCGGAGGAACCTTTTCATAGTTCCTAGAACTATTGGCGGAAGTACCCGGATTTTGGCTTTCGCACCGCAGGAACTAGGAATGATTTTAGTTCTAGGAACTGCTCTTACTTCAGAGTAGGGTCTAAACCAAACACTAAAGGAACTGTAAGCCCGTCTAGATCGGCCCAAAGGCGGTTTCCGATAACGGGTGAAGGTCTCTGCGTGTTACTGTCATTCCTTTTACACAAAACAACAAGATTAAATGAAATACATTATCTCATATGTATTACCTCTTTATTTCATCTGACTCCATAAATGAAAAAGGTTTTGATGATATCTGAGCATCATTAAAAGTGAGCGAATGTTTGATTATTCGGTAACACTTTACAATACGGGTGCACTAATATGCATTAATTCATGTTTAACTAATGAACAGATAATCATGAGTTAATGTATGACTCATGAAGAACTAAACCATTAATTATTACTGCATCAGCAACTAATAAAGAGTATGATTAATAGATTAAGTAATACATGAATTGCTATTAATTCAATGTGTCATTGTGTATTAACTCCTTAACATATTTATTAACTAATAGTGTAAATTAATGTGTTAATTATCACAATTAGTCAAAGCTATGCACTTCAACTTCCAGTTGTCTGCTTTAATTAATCATTAGTTAATGATTTGCAAGGGTATCATTATGTTATGACTTTACTTGTTGAGGCACATGACTATTAACTAATTGTTAAGTAATATGTAATTTTGGTTTTGACATCCACACTATGGATTTCAATTTCCCGCCTTCTATAACCTGGATTCGACTGTGCCAGATGAACCGCCGCATCCAACAGTTCATGGCACAGGAGTGTGTCAGGTTAAGCTTGAGCTCTAGGATTTAAAGGAAGAACACTGAGAATATGCGGCCGGGCTCTGCTATTTCATAACACTGTGTCTAGACCGGACAAAGAAACTAGAACCCATTATAATCAGTGATACAACACTGATGCGATACAATGCTAGCCTACACGACACAACAAAACCCGGACAGTAAACTGATGCCTCACTCTATTTCTGACGTACTCCGAGCTCTTGCGCTACTTCTGTTATGAAGGACAAATGGACTTGCAGTGGTCTGTCATGTCCAGTGTAGACAGCTGTAATGGTCTCGTCCAGTTTAAACACGGTGTAACAGCGTCAGTATTTCAGATTCTGCTGTGCTGATATTTGTGTGCGGCCCAACTTGCCCAGCCTTCAAACACTCTGACATTACACTCACTGCATGTGCAACTGCCCCACAGACCTTTTGAGGGGATGACAAAACCCATAACCATAATGACATATTACTTAATTAGTTAATACCGTAGTCATATGCCTCAACAAGTAAAGTCATAACATAATGATACCTTTGCAAATCATTAGCTAATGATTAATTAAAGCAGACAACTGGAAGTTGAAGTGCATAGCGTTGACTAATTGTGGTAAGTAACACATTCATTTACACCATTAGTTAATAAAATATGTCATTAATATGTTATTATTGACTTATCTGTAGTAGTGGCCATACCTCTACTGACGTAAACGTTAAGTTAAATTCAACTGTATGCAATTCCATGGGGGCTATACCAAAGTATCTTTGATCTTTGATAAGGAATTAATACACAATGATACGTTTAATTAATAGCAATTCATCTATTACTTAATCTATTAATCATATAGACTCTTTATACATTAACTCTTGATTATCTGTGCATTAGTTAACCATGAATTAATGCATATTAGTGCACCCGTATTGTAAAGTGTTACCGATTATTCTTTTCTAACTCTTTAATTATATTTTACCCGTTCAGATTAGGAAACTATGTCGCTCAGAGGTCCTTACGTCATCTGTTTAATGTGTTTCACAATCTCGCCAGTTTTGGTCCTCAAACTGAGGTAATTGCTATATACCTGAGATCGGTCACATTCATGTTTACACAATCAAAGATACTTTGGTATAGCCCCCATGGAATTGCATACAGTTGAATTTAACTTAACGTTTACTTCAGTAGAGGTATGGCCACTACTACAGATAAGTCAACCAACTTTACTTGTCTTATAATAGCTTTGGATTGGCCATACCGTGATTTCCCACGTACACTTATCTAAAGAAACATTAGATCAAAACAGAGGTAAGACACACCCAGATTTATGTTGGTCAAGCAGCACTTTTGCTGCCCTAAACGGAAATTCACTTCTTGTCTTTGCAAACTACTGTAAAACTTAATAGCCTGGGCTTTTATTTTCCCAAATCGCCGAACTGCACCGGCTTGTGTTTGAGATAGGCGTCTATATGAGACAGGCCTTTAATTTAGTATTGAGATGTTGTTCATTGAGTGTCTAAAGATAACGATCCAAATAGCAGAGGCTGATAGACGGAAAGCATGAGAGTCGGAGGTTACACATTATATTACGTTTTATTTATAATTCGATTGTGTTTAACAAATCAGTTAATGTAAGAATTAGCCTACCCCTACCGTATGTCTAAAGGGGGTCACACACCGGACGAGAAGCGCAGCACCGCGCCGCGTCTATGACAACTCAAGGTATCGCACACCGGACGCGCACTTTCTCAGTTTATGGCTAGCTATATTGTTATGTTTAAGGACATTATGGAATTAAGATAATGTCTGTACGATGTTATGATTGTACTGTACAATTAAATACAATCGTTGCCAAGTCTGCAGTCTGAAAACTTTACCTCAGAGCGTCCGTTAACTGAATGAATTGAGAATATCATAATACCTCGAGTTGTCATAGACACGACACTGCACTTCTTGTCCGGTGTGCGACCCCCTTTAGATTACTGGCAGCATAAAAAAAACGAAACGATGTGACAGCCATGGGCTGAACAATACAATTTACCGGTAATATCCATTGAGCCTATATGAATTTGTTGCCCGAAACACATCAACAAGAAAGAATGAAGGCTACCCTGTAAAACAACTGCAATCATGTCATACAAAATGAACTTATTCATCACTATCATCATCATCGTGATCCTCAACTTCAAGTTCATTGGCGAATTCCTCCTCCTCGTCGCTCTCCTCCACTTCTCCTTCTCCGGCCTCCGCTAACTCTGCCTGCCTTGCTTGCGCTAACAGCTCCAGCCCAGATGCGCAATCTGCACCATAGAACTGGCTTAAACAGACGATGACGATCTGATGGGTTTTAGAAGATTAAATACAACCTGAAACTAAAAAACAGACATGGGGCCGTATTCACAAAGAATTTTAAGGCTAAAAGTAGCTCCTAACTGGCGAATTTAGGAGCAACTCCTAAAAATAATGGGCGTGTCACTCCTAACTTTAGGACTCCTAATTTTTTTCACTAAGAGTAATTCACGAAGCATTTTAGCCCTAAAAGTAGCACCTAAGTCTGGGACAGCTTAAAAGAAGTCGAGAGGATTCCTAACTCACTAAGACCTATTCACAAAGGATTGTAGCACACACCACCGCCTCTCACAGTCGTCCGGGATCCGCGACACAAGCGGGAATGCTGCATTGATCTGCAAACAAATCCTCTCCCACTCTCACGCTTAGTTTTGCTTGATATCCCAGTGCTGAATTTCCCTTTTATTGTGTTTTTTTGGGGGCTTTCTTTTCCACTTTGGCGAATTCATAATCCACCGTCATTCAACTATTACATTACTTCAATAGGAGCAACATTTCCTTGCTTTAAGTAGTCTATTTAGGCTAATAGGATGTCAATTAACCAAGCAAGTGTTAATGCAAGCGTCGTTTTTCATTATTAGGCAAGTGGCGGTTTTCATTGGGGTATTAGGCTACCTTGGTTTAATTTAATTTAATTCACGACTTTTCTCTCTCTCTCTGCCTTTTTTAGAATTACACTTCACTGGGGCCTGCACAAACATGTCATTATATATGCATTTCGATGACATTACTATTATTATTTAGTGTAGGACACAGACATATTTAGATGTCGTAATTCCATGATTTGTTGTGTCTGTGTTATGTTTCACATGATGGCCCTGTCATCCAACAACCAATCACCGTGATCATTGCGAGGAAGCTCGTGCATGAGAATTGAAGTCATCCATAGCAACGAAGACTCACTCTTAGTTAAAGGTGCATAGCGCAGGTCTCTGAGTTTTTGCAGAACTATGCCCCCTCTGGCGACAAGCGAAACTGCAACCAGTGATGTGCACGCTCATGGACCACACTCACGCTTGCACGAGCACGAGCTGTTCATCACCAAAAGAGCATCAGCCGCACAAATGCGAACCTGCGAACCTGACATAAAATGGGAGTGCCGGTGTTGTGCCAAATTTCGACCCCCGCCAAATTATTACCCCTCTAGCATTGGTAGGTTTAGGATTAGTTGTGAGGGAGGGGGTAGGATTAGGGGCGGGGTTGGGATTAGCCAATCAGGTACTGACTTCAATGTGGGGGGTAATAATTTGGCAGGGGGTCGAAATTAGGGACAACACCGGCATCCACTCTGCATCACGGGCTAATTTGAGCTACAGATCGCCACCAGCCTTCTTCAGCATCTTCCTAAATACTCAGACCAGGGCAGAAACCTCAGTGGGAATTTGCATTACTCACCGTCCCAGACTTACTGGGGACAGAAGTTGATTTAGGACATGGGGGCACCCCCACAGCAGTTGACGTCATCCATAGCAACGAAGACTCACTCTTAGTTAAAGGTGCATAGCGCAGGTCTCTGAGTTTTTGCAGAACAAGATATCTCTAAACTCTCCACACCTTATTACCTTTTTGGTTTACTTCTGTGGGAATGAGACCTTTGTACCAGTCGCACTGAGACATTTCAAATTATACCAAACATGTATAATACTGTATGATAATCGTTCATATTAAACCATATAGATTTTTTCAGAATTCAGATAGAGATGGGTGAAGGGAATGTGTAAATTGTGAGGTGATCAACTCAAGTGTGATCGTGTCTCGAATGGGAATGGTAATAAAGCAAGAGAGTTCTTTTGTTAATTGACCCTTCGCTAAGCCACACCCGAAAACCGCCACTGGCCAATCGTGGCTTAGCAACCGTAACTAGGCGTGGGAGGTCTGTCAAGCTTTCGAGCGAGGCAAACATGCCGACGCGTTGTGCGTATGGATTGTGCAAATCTGATACCCGGTATTCTAAAAGTTTGGACGGTGGGGTGGCATTTTTTCTCTTCCCGAAACCTAAAAGCCAAAGGGGAGAAATCCCGGGCGTGGATCAAGCAGTGTGGAGACCCATTCACAACTAAATGTCGACAGGATTAACAAAACAAAAAAACGCCTATTGCTTGGAAATAATGGCGGTTCTTTGTTCATAATGCATATATTTGAACGTAAAATAAGACGATTAAAGGCAAGACGGAGGCTCACTGACATACTTTAAAATATGTTTCAGCATTGTGTTAATCGACGGCGGACGGCCTACTAACGTTAACTTTATCCCTGTAACTTTACCCCAATCCGATCGCGGCTCTCCCGGTGTTAGATTGATAAGCTTTTTGATTTAAATTGATTTGATATTAGATTATTTTCACATTTCACTTACTCTGCTGTGCATGAACATAGCTGTTCAATTTGTGTGTTTCCCATTTGAATGGTCTGCTAAGGAGGCGGCTGCTGCTTACGCTGGGACCTAACGTTATAGGCTTTAGCTTCAATTTTGATGAAATTATTCTCTAATCGGTTGCATATTATGTCGTGGATATATCCCTCGAATGCATACTGCTGTCCCTTTTGTCTTGCTCTCTCAGATATTTCACTTGTTCGCCAAAAATGACTAAATATCTCCTTGGGAATGTCTGACACCGGTGCATTCACACTGTAATAGACGTGGCAGCCGCGAAAGCTTGACAGGCGTAGCAACAGTAACTAAGGAGGGCGGGGCTTAGCGAAGGGTCAATTAAAATTAATTTCAGTTTAAGTCACTTACGTGTTGGTTTCAAGAGAGAGAAAGTAAGGTTGCCGCTTGGCCAAAATGTAGAAATGAAATGAGTTAGCATTTTAGCACTTCCGGTTCCATCATCCCGAAGTCAATGTTTTTTTTTTGGTTAAATGGCTGAAATAAGGTCTGTGGTGAATATAAGCTCAAGACACTTTCAAGTTTTATTCTACGACATAAAATACATCAGTATTTCCCCACTCATTTTTAAGCTGTTACGTGTCTTGAAAAAGGCGATTGCTAACAAGTGGCTAAATGGCACAACAGAGGCTGTCGAGGAGTTTAAACATCATCTCGCCGAACAGCTAAACTCAGTCCACTTTTACAGCAACATTATGCTTATTATTGTTCTCTTATAAACTAGTCTAATTCAAATGTTCTGGGAAAATGTTTTAGATAAAAAACTAAGAGTTGTCGGAGGCTCAGTGATGGTGATGTTGAAGTCGTGGAACAGTCTAGTTCGTTTATAGCCTACCTTTAGCTTTTTACTTCTGGTGACTGCAATTAGGCTTAAAAAATTCAAGGTTTTTTCATCTGTGAAAATTACCTTGATGGACAAAACGTGTATATCATAAACTGCTGTTGATCAGAGAGCTTGTTTTTTGCGATAATCCAAAAGCCTATGAAAAAATGCGAACTGCCGGTTGGCCTACAAAGTGGCGTCATACCGGCACCACTCTATTACCATAGAGATTAGAATTTTTGACCACCTTTTCTTTAACGCAAAATTCATTAATACATTAATAAAGAGTAAGCGTCCCACTAAAATATGTAATTTTTCAAGTTTCTATTGAATGTGAGCATTTTGGGGAGAAAAATAATAATAATTCATTACATTTATATAGCGCTTTTCTAGGCACTCAAAGCGCTTCACATGGAAGGGGGAATCTCCTCAACCACCACCAGTGTGCAGCATCCACCTGGATGATGCGACGGCAGCCATATTGCGCCAGAACGCCCACCACACACCAGCTTACTGGTGGAGAGGAGACAGAGTGATGAAGCCAATCAGAGTATATATATATATGGGGATGATTCAGAGGCCACTGGGCAAATTTGGCCAGGATGCCGGGGTTACACCCCTACTCTTTCGAAAGACATCCTGGGATTTTTAATGACCACAGAGAGTCAGGGCCTCGGTTTAACGTCTCATCCGAAGGACGGTGCTCTTTGACAGTATAGTGTCCCCGTCACTATACTGGGGCGTTAGGACCCACACAGACCACAGGGTGAGCGCCCCCTGCTGGCCTCACTAACACCTCGTCTAGCAGCAACCTGGTTTTCTCAGAAGGTCTCCCATCCAGGTACTAACCCGGCTCAGCCCTGCTTAGCTTCAGTGGGCAACCAGTCTTCGGCTACAGGGTGATATGGCTGCTGGCTAGTGCTGGAAGTGTGGTGGAATCTGTGTATATGAATACTGTGATAATTACAGTACTCCAGTTCTCCTTATGTATCGCAATCGGTATTATGCAGATTAGTGTGTAGTGCTACTGTGTATATTTTCTCTGCTTTTATTTATACTGTTGTTTTTTATTTATTATCGTTGTTTTGTATTTATTATCGTTTTAAGCAATTTTGTGTTTTAAAAAAAAAAATCCTTTCTAGAGATTTTGTGTGGGTTTTTTAAAATCCTTTCTAGAAAGATCAACTATGATGGTGATGAACGGTGCTTTGAAACCTTCTGAGACCTTCCTATTTAAATGGTAATTCTGCAAAGTGTCAATTAACCATTTACTGTTATTTTAGATTCTCAGGTTGTAATCTCACTTATCAGTGCTGTGAAAGTGTGGCTACAGCTCTACAATTCAATTCTTCATTGAGAGAGCTGGACCTGAGTAACAATAACTTGGAAGATCGCGGAGGGAAGCTGCTGTTTGATGCACTAAAGAGTCCAAACTGTCAACTAGAAAAACTGAGGTTTGTTTGTCAGATTCCTTTGTATATATTTGTTATTTCATTTTACTAACAGTATAGAGAGTTGATTTGTTGGACACACCTGCACAAAACAATAACAGCAGACAGACGAATGAAAATGCAAATTCAACAGCAGCTGTTTCTTTGGGCACTGCTGTAAACAAAGCAGCTGCGCTTATAAACACTAGTTTATTCAGAGGTGAGAGGAAAAGTCAATGGCATCGAAACTTTTCTGAAGACAGTCACGTGAAGCAGAGCAGAGACAAAGGCAATCCCCGATTGGAGATTGAGAGCGAGACCAGGGCTCGTGAGGAACTGCCTGGAGAAATCAGGAGGGGAAGCAAAAACAAAACTGAAAGATTAAAACAAAACTGGCAAAGTATCCAACACGACATGGCAGAACACAAGACAGTGCGGCTTGAACAATTGGCTTGTGTTAACGTCCCGTTTACAGACCTCGTAATATTTGCACACAAGACATTTTGGGAAATTATTGCAATGTAGTTTGTGTGCAAGATCGCCAAAATAAAGCTAAAACCCGTCCAGTTGCCGATAGTGTGTTTGGAGCAAAAACCATCCATTTCAGATGTATGGCTGGTGGACCGGTGCATCTCTATCTTCTGTGTATTTTTTTTAATCCTTTCTAGAAAGATCAACTATGATAGTGATGAATGGTGCTCTGAAATGTGTAGGGCATAGTAACAGTTGTTAACGTTAAGATCAAACAGTTTTGAGACCTTCCTATTTAAATGGGAATTCTGTAAAGTGTCAATTAACCATTTACTGTTATTTTAGATTGTCAGGTTGTAATCTCACTGATCAGTGCTGTGAAAGTGTGGCTACAGCTCTACAATTAAATTCTTCATTGAGAGAGCTGGACCTGAGTAACAATCACTTGGAAGATCGCGGAGGGAAGCTGCTGTTTGATGCACTGAAGAGTCCAAACTGTCAACTAGAAAAACTGAGTTTTTTTTTGTCAGATTCATTTCATTTTACTAACAGAATAGAGAGTTGATTTGTTGGATAAAAGTGGAAATGATCAAATATATTGTTATTTGCCAGTTTCAAAAATGTTACAGCATGATTTAAGTTATATATATATATATATATATATATATATATATATATATATATATATATATATATATATATATATATATATATACACTGCCTATACATATAAAAAAGAAACAACTGATAAAAATCTTTGGAATGTCACAATTCATTTCAGCCCAAAGAATATCAGATAAATTTGTACCACTTTATGAACACATTTTACTG
Organism: Rhinichthys klamathensis goyatoka; assembly: GCF_029890125.1. Taxonomy (NCBI): domain Eukaryota; kingdom Metazoa; phylum Chordata; class Actinopteri; order Cypriniformes; family Leuciscidae; genus Rhinichthys; species Rhinichthys klamathensis. Next base: position 5,892,198 of record NW_026606562.1, on the reverse strand, counting down.
AAAGTTACACTGCTCACTGAAAGCTCTTCTTGAATCTTTTGCCCCAGCTAACAATTTCTGGTTCCCAGAACATCCCCAGAACTAACGTTCTCTGTTGGTTATCCTGGAAAGTTTTCTTTATGTAAAAAGAACGTTCCCTGTTGGTTTTGTCCCTAACTTCTATACTCTGATATCATTTACCCTGCTATACATCAGTAATCATCCAGTACTGCTGCATCAATACTACAAACCATGTCTTTTGATCTGTTTTAATGCTTCATATGATTTCTATTGATTAAACTACAGATTCAATTTTTCCATTAACATGTAAGATTTCGTATGGGCTTGTGTCACTACCACAATGACCCAGATTTTACGTTATTTCAGCGCCAAATAACAATGACTAACAGTACAATCTAGGGTTTTTAAAATATGAAATTTATTCACAGACATTAAAAAAAATTAAGAAACCGTTATTTTATGAACTAATTAACTTTAACTAGGATAATGTTCTGAGAAGGTTCACTTTAGTCAAATCTAAAAATAACCTACAGGGAACGTTCTGTATAAGTTATCTTTAGGTTGTTACAAAAAACCCTCCCTGCAACCTTCTGGGGGGGGGGAAAAGAAAGAAAAAACATACAGAGAATGTTCCTAGAATGTTCTTATTTGGGAATGTTCTGTGTTTACTGGGTTTTGTAAAGCATAAATACATTGCAAATGCAGTTCTTACATAAGGGTCAATGATGTAATAATTTAATCTTCTGTTTAGATTGTCCATCGGTAAGTTCACTGATCAGTGTTGTGAAAGTGTGGCTTCAGCTCTACAGTCGTCAAACTCCTGCATAAAGGAACTGGACCTGAGTAACAATAACTTGAAAGATTCAGGAGTGAAGCTGCTCTCTGATGCACTGAAGATTCCAAACTGTAAACTGGAGAAACTGAGGTAATTTTAAAATAGTCATAAAACTGAGGGGATATATATTTATATATATTAGGGCTGTCAAAAGATTAATCGCGATTAATCGCATCCAAAATAAAAGTTTGTGTTTACATAATACACGTGTGTGTACTGTGTATAATTATTTTGTATATAAATGCACACACGTATATATTTCAGAAAAATATGTTATTTATATATAAAATGTTTATATTTATATAAAATATACATTATATATAGGCTACATTCAGTCAATATACAGTATATACATGCAAATATTTCTTAAATACACATGCATGTGTGGGTATTTATTTATTAAAAATAATTATACACAGTACACACACATATATTATGTAAACACAAACTTTTATTTTTGTTGCGATTAATCGTGATTAATTTTTTGACAGCCCTAATATATATATTTATGCCTTTGATGTCTGTCATTGTAGATTATCTGGCTGTATGGTGACAAAAGAAGGATGCTCTCATCTAGCTTCAGCTCTGAGTTTAAACTTCTCACACTTGAGAGAGCTGGATCTGAGCTACAATCACCCTGGAGATTCAGTGCTCACTGCACTGATGGAGGATCCAAACTGCAAACTGGAAAAACTCTGGTATGATGGACACTACCTATGTTTACATGAATACTTTTTTATTGATATAAATGTAGCCTATTATTATATGATTTCATTCTCATTGATAATTCACAAAATACTCCTTACATGAACTCTAAATTGAGGTACTGAGTTAATATACAACCCGAATTCCGGAAAAGTTGGGACGTTTTTTAAATTTGAATAAAATGAAAACTATAAGACTTTCAAATCCCATGAGCCAATATTTTATTCACAATAGAACATAGATAACATAACAAATGTTTTAACTGAGAAAATTTACACTTTTATCTAATAAATTAGCCCATTTCAAATTTGATGCCTGCTACAGGTCTCAAAATAGTTGGGACGGGGGCACGTTTACCATGGTGTAACATCTCCTCTTCTTTTCAAAACAGTCTGAAGACGTTTGGGCATCGAGTTTATGAGTGTCTGGAGTTTTGGTGTTGGAATTTGGTCCCATTCTTGCCTTATATAGGTTTCCAGCTGCTGAAGTGTTCGTGGTCGTCTTTGACGCATTTGTCGTTTAATGATGCGCCAAGTGTTCTCTATAGGTGAAAGATCTGGACTGCAGGCAGGCCAATTCAACACCCGGACTCTTCTACGATGTAGCCATGGAGTTGTAATAGCTGCAGTATGTGGCTTTGCATTGTCCTGCTGAAATACACAAGGCCTTCCCTGAAATAGACATCGTCTGGAGGGGAGCATATGTTGCTCTAAAACCTTTATATAGCTTTCAGCATTTATAGTGCCTTCCAAAACATGCAAGCTGCCCATACCGTATGCACTTATGCACCCCCATACCATCAGAGATGCTGGCTTTTGAACTGAACGCTGATAACACGATGGAAGGTCTCCCTCTTCTTTTGCCCGGAGAACACAGCGTCCGTGATTTCCAACAAGAATGTCAAATTTGGACTCGTCGGACCATAGAATACTTTTCCACTTTGAAATAGTCCATTTTAAATGAGCCTTGGCCCACAGGACACGACGGCACTTCTTTTTTTTTTTTTTTTTTTTAAACAAATATATATATATATATATATATATATATATATATATTTTTTTTATTCAAGCTTTTGACATTGACAGGGTTTAGACATAGTTGGCCAGTCTGAGCTAAGACAAATTGCCCAGGTGGCTATTCTCCACAGAATACACACTAAAGTACATTTTCACAATATATATCACAAATAATTACCAGAAAAAAAAAAGAAAAAAAAAAAGGAAACTAAGCATCAGAATTGGGTAGTTATTCAGTCCTTCCATGCCAGGTTCTGTATTCCCAGCGCTAGCAGATGTGTCTCTCCCCCCCAAGATAAGTGAAGAAGGGGTCCCATACTCTATAGAATTTAAAAGGTTTATCTTTTAATGCTGTTGAAAAAGCTTCATAAGGAATAAGGCCTTTGGCTGTGTTGATCCACTGTGCTATTGATGGGGCTCGATCTGTTATCCAACATACAAGTATGCATTTGCGAGCACAGTGTAGTAAAATTTGAAGAAGGTGTGCCCCTTGGAATTTGGACGGGAGTTCCTGGCTCATCCCAAGCAAACATGTCTTTGGTCCTAATTGTAATGAGCAGCGAAATATGCTCTCAAGTTCCTTTAGGACGCCCATCCAGAATAGTTGTATTGTTGAGCAGCTCCAGAAACAGTGGAAGAGGGTTCCTTCTAGTCTTTTACATTTATTACAGAGGTTGGAGAGTTTTGGGTTCACTTTATGTCTTTGGGCTGGAGTCACATGCAAACGATGAACAATTTTAAATTGCATTTCCCAGGCTGAGTTGTTGGCTAGATCAGGCCCGTCGCCAAGGGGGGGCATTAGGGGGCCGTGCCCCCCCAGATGACACAACGTGCCCCCCTAATCATATGGTCATTGAACAAACTTACTATTGAGAGCAAAAAAACGTATCCACGTATTCCATAACGAAATGTCGTCAGCAGCATGTAGCACACAGGTGCACTAATCTCTGTAACTTTAAATAACACATTGTCTTCAGAAATATGAAAATTAGTCGGAGCGTGTAAGGCTCAAGGCTTACCTTCCCCTGGCCAAGCGGGCTGGTTGAATTTTCTGATTCATTTGCCTGCTAAAAACAGCCTATACTGTTTCCACGAAAAAAAAGGGTAATTTTTCTCAGAACTGCGTGATATAAAATCAAAATGGCAAGTTATAAAGTCAGAGTTGAGTGATGTACAGTCACATTTGCGTGTTATAAAGTCAGAATTTTGAGGAAAAAATTGAGAGAAATCCATGTGAGAATTGTGAGATAAAAAGTCGCAATTATCTTTTAAATTTTTTTATTGCGTGGCGAAAACAAGCTTCCATATACTTCTGATTGCTTTTAGAGGGAAAAGCTGTCCATAAATGCTGGTCTAGGATCAGTTTTCTCCGTAATAAAAGAATATTGGCTAAACTCCGGTGTTTTGAGCGGTGAGTGGATTAGTTCTACGCGCGTGCAAATCCTCTCGTTATAATAAGCAGTTAGGCTATGCTAATAAGGCATTATTGTGTATCAGCTTTACTGATAGCCTAGGAACTTTGTGAGATCGCGATGAAGTTGTAGGCTATAACCGCTTTTTAAAGATAATAAAATAGGCGCTCTGCGAGCTTTCTGCCATGTCAAATCCTGCATAGTAAATGTTTTTAAAGGGGAAGCGCATATCCTCATGGTGTTGGTTCACCCTCCGCCTATGATCAGAAACTTAATATTTTGTGTTTTGGTGTTGTTTAAATATAGAATTTGGTCTATTTCAGTTATATTAGACTAAATAGGGGATGTTATTGTTTTTGTGACTGTTTGTTTTGTAGATCATAAAAAGTGTGCCCCCCCCCCATGAAAATGAAATGCCCCCCCCATTCTATATGTTCTGGCGACGGCCCTGGGCTAGATAGGAGGGAATCTCACATACGGCTTCCCAATCAGTTGTCTGAATTTCTTCCCCAAAGTCCTTTTCCCATAACACCCTAGTTCTATCTGAGTTATCTGTATTTGCCCTTATCAAAATGTCATAGAAGATTTTGGATGCAGATCGAGATGACGTAAGTTTATTTAATTGTTCCTCAATTGGGGACACACATAGACCACTTGAATAGACTCTGAGATTTTTTGTTATAAAGCTGCGTATTTGGTGGTATACCAAGAAGAACTTCTTATTGATATCATATTTTGCAGTGAATTGTTCGAAGGTCTTTATTCGAAGGAATTATTCTCCATCAAATCTCCTATGACATGTATTCCTTTATCTTTCAAATGTATTAGGCCATCACTCATCCCCGGGGGGAAATCTGGGTTGTTATGCAAGGGTGTGAGTAGTGAAAGGTGGGAGCCAAGCCCTTCTGTTTTGCGTACTAATCTCCATATATTTTAATCATATTTTTAAGGATGAAATTATCTTTAGTTAAAGTTCGCTGTGTTTTGGGCGACAGATATAGTAGATTACGTAGAGGGATTGGCCCAAGAGTTGTGGCTTCTGCGCTAATCCAAGTTGAGTTTGGATCGTTCAAGTGCCATTCCAGTGTAAATCGAAGTTGGGCAGAGAGCTGATATAGGCTAATGTCTGGGGCCGCTAGACCTCCACATCTACTCAAGAGTGTTAAAAAGCTATATCTCAGTCTAGGTCTTTTTTTTCCGCCAAATAAAGGAAATAATGGAGCCACGCAACTGTTTAAGTGCTTTGTTAGGAATGAGAACTGGTAGCATTTGAAATGGGTATAGAAGGCGGGGTAAAATATTTATTTTGACAAGATGGACACGGCGTAATAGGGATAAGGGAAGATTACACCATCTATCTAGATCTGATCTGATATTCGAAAAAATAGGGACGAAATTGCTTTTATACAGACCTTCCAGCCTCTGTGTAATCTTTATACCCAAATACACAAAGCCTGCCGGAGACCATTTAAATGGGTGAGAAATTGTAAGGTTGTGGGAGTGCGATTTACTTAACGGCATTGCTTCTGACTTTGAAAGATTTATTTTATACCCAGAGAAAGAGCCAAAATTAGAAATTGTATCAATAAGATGTGGAATTGATTGTTGTGGAGAGGCGAGGTAAATTAAGATGTCATCGGCGTACAGTGAAATTTTATATGTTTTCTCTTCCAGTCTAAGTCCTTCAATGGTTGGGTCATCTCTAATGGCTGTAGCCAGCGGTTCAATAGCCAGCGCGAACAGCAGCGGCGACATCGGGCAGCCTTGTCTGGTACCACGCGCTAAAGTAAATCTAGGGGATTTAAGACCGTTAGTAATGACTCTCGCTGTGGGGGAAGAGTACAAGATCCTAACCCATTTAATAAATGCATCACCCAAATTAAATTTAGAGAGAACTGAGAATAAATATGGCCATTCGACCCTATCGAATGCCTTCTCAGCGTCTAATGAGATGACCAATCCAGAGTTTGCGTGCTGATTTGAATGTTGAATTATGTTAAGAAGCCTTCTAATATTATGAGCTGAGGATCTGCCTTTGACAAAGCCTGTCTGGTCAGGATGAATTATTTTGGGGAGAATTGATTCCAGTCGAGTGGCTAATATCTTTGCCAAAATTTTTGTGTCCACATTTAGCAGAGAAATAGGGCGATATGAACCGCACTCCTCAGGGCATTTACCTTTTTTTAAAAAGACACATATGTTGGCTTCTGTCATGGAGTCAGGAAGCTTATCAGAATCAAACGAATAATGTATCATTTCATGCATTAAGCTCCCTAGCTCCATTTAAAATTTCTGAAAAAATTCCACTGTAAACCCATCGGGCCCTGGTGCTTTTCCTTTGGGAAGACTATTAATACAATTCAAAATTTCGCTCAGCTCAATTGGTTTGTTTAACATCCGTCTTTGCTCCTCAGTTGATTCCTGTATATTTAAGTTTGCAAAGAATTTATTCATATTATCACCAGAAGAGAGGCTTGATTGGGATGAATAAAGCCTCTTATAAAACGCTCTAAAGATTTTTTTGATTACTTTGTTATCATGATGACACTTGCCTTCTTTATCTTTGATACTGGATATGACCTGGGCTTGGGATCGGCTCCGCAATAAGTTGGCTAGATATTTGTTAGGTTTATTGGCAAATTCATACATCCGCTGTCTAGCAAAGAAAACTGACTTTTCAGCTTTATTAGTAAGTATTGCTTCAAGAGAGGTTTTGAAGGTTTCTATCTCGGCAAGAAGCACATCTGAGGGGCAAGTGTTATATTTTGTTTTTAAATTATGGAGAATAATTTCTAATTTTCTAATTGCCAGCTGCTTTTTTTTCTGGTTGGATACATAGGATATAATTAATCCCCTAATATATGCTTTAGCCGTGTCCCAGAGCAAATTGGGAGACACTTCTGGGGTTCTATTGTCCATAAGAAATAGCTTAACTTGCTCTTTAAGGTAGGATTCAAAATTTGGGTCATGAACGAGCCATGGTTTGAATTTCCAGGAAGCCGGGTGGTATATTTGGTTGGGTAGGCCTAACCTAAGAAAAACGGGAGCATGATCCGAAATAACAATGTTGCCAATATTACAGTCTATTACATTTTGGAGTGAAATCTTGGGAGAGAAAAAGTAGTCTATTCTGCTTGCAGTTTTATGGACTCCAGAAAAAAAAGTGTATTCTCTATCTCTGGGATGAAGGGCATGCCAAACATCTACCAGACCAATTTCTTCACACATCCCATTCAGAGCTTGTGCTCTGTTGGAAGGCCTATCATTAGACGATAGCGATTTGTCAAGTTTTGGTAGCAGCGTACAGTTAAAATCACCAGCGATTACACTGTTCACACTGCCATTCACCAAACTTAGAAAACACCTGTGTAATCAACTCATTGGATTGAATAGGGGGGATATAGACGTTCATAAGGGTAATGGGTTGTCCAGCTAGTGTAGCTTTGAGCAGGATAAACCGTCCTGATTTATCGGAATATGTATTAATATCTGATAATGGTATACATTTATTTACAAGAATGACAACTCCCCCACTTTTACTGGTGAATGACGAGCCATACACTTGTCCCACCCAGTCTCTCTTCAATTTGACGTGCTCGCTGTCTGTTAGGTGTGTCTCTTGCAGAAATGCAATGTGAATTTGTTCTTTTTTTTAAATAATTTAGAATCTTTTTTCTTTTTACTGGGTTATGAATGCCCTTCACATTCCAACTACATATGTTTAATATAGATTTATTCGTTGACATAGCCAAGGGGTAGTTTAATATACCAGCAGCACCAATATATGTGAGATGCCCTGTCCTGTTTTAACGTGCATCTAGTCTGTTCAATTCTAATACACATGAAAGGTATACCCATAAAAATTGGAGATGAGAGAGAAGAAAAAGAAAAGAAAAGTAAAGAAAGAAAAAAAAAAAAGAAAAAAAAGAATTTGTGTTGCCCTGCATGTCGAACATAAAACATAGAACTATTTACATTTAACATCGTATAGACATTTTTGAGAATAGACAAGGGAAGTCTGACGCTGGTCGGTTTCACATTTGAGAGCAGTAGTGATCGCCACTCTGTCTCCTTGGAAACATGACATGACCGAAGCTTAGACATAACAAACAAAAAATACGTGGTATTCAAAAGAAACGCCACGAAATCAAAGAGCTTTGATATAATTCTCGGCAAACCGCTGAGGCAACAGCCTTTTATATACTTATTGGTTCAGTATTTAAATACCATTGTTATATTCTCCTTTTGTTTTCCCTTTAATCGTCTACCCCCTCAAACTGTGAACAGAAATTTTCCACACGTACTGGGGGGCGCAGAAGTGTCGTTAAGTCACAGAGAGAATGAGCAAACTGATACCGTATCATTCAGCCTCTCCGGGGCGATTTGGGCCTGTTGATGGTTCGGGCTGACCGTCGAGGAAAGACTCAACCTCTATCGGCTGTTTGAAGAACTTCCCGCCGCCGTTGTGCTGTACTCGAAGAGTCGCTGGATATATCATGGCGAAGCGAATTCCTCGTTCACGGAGTCGTCTTTTCTCATCTCCAAAGGCTTGTCTTTTCCTCACTATGGCCACAGAAAAGTCTTCAAAGATAGAGATGTTTTGGCGTTTGTAGACCAGCTGACTCGCGGCTCTCGCTGCTTGCAGGATGCGCGCCTTGTCTTGAAAATTATGGAGTTTTACCAACATCGCTCTCGGTCTTTCTCCTGATGTGGGAAAACGTGAAGGGACACGATGCGCGCGCTCTATCTTTACCTGGTGGTTCTTGAATTCGGTGTTAAGCAGATTTGGCAGCCAGGTCCCGAGGAACGAGACCGGGTTCGTCCCTTCTTCCCCTTCGGGTAGGCCAATAATTCGTAAATTGCATCGCCTGCTCCTATTCTCCAGGTCATCTATCTTTTCCAGGGCCGCGTCGAGTTTTTTTTTCATTTCGTTCAAGTCCGCGCTGTCTCTTGAGACCGTGTCTTCCACTGTCGATATACGCGTTTCAGCTTCGGTGACTCGGTTCTCCATCTCCTCGACATGCGTCACTACCGCCGACAATTTCTCTAGTACTGGGTCAATCTTGTTATCCAAAGCCTTATCGACGCCCGCCAGGACTTCTGTTGTTATTTTCTTCACAAGTGCGTCCATGTCGCTAGGACTCATTGGAGCATCCGCCATTTACGGAGAGGAGCGCGTGTTAAAGTTCGTTAATTTTCTGTTACGAAGTCTATGACTGGAATCAGGTTGCTGCTTTGGCATGTCTTGTCACTTCTGCATTTAATTTCCGCCCTCCCAGAGATGATATTAAGTTCAAGGAGGGAGATTTTTCAAGGCTTTGCCGGAGCTCGTCGTCAACACGGCTACTCCATTGAATGCGTCACGTGACCCCCCGACGGCACTTCTTGACCATGTTCACATATGGCTTCCTATTTGCATGATAGAGCTTTAGTCGGCATCTGGAGATGGCACGGCGGATTGTGTTTACCGACAGTGGTTTCTGGAAGTATTCCTGGGCCCATTTAGTAATGTCATTCACACAATCATGCCGATGAGTGATGCAGTGTCGTCTGAGGGCCCGAAGACCACGGGCATCCAATAAAGGTCTTCAGCCTTGTCCCTTACGCACAGAGATTTCTCCAGTTTCTCTGAATCTTTTGATGATGTTGTGCACTGTAGATGATGAGATTTGCAAAGCCTTTGCAATTTGACGTTGAGGAACATTGTTTTTAAAGTGTTCCACAATCTTTTTACGCACTCTTTCACAGATTGAAGAGCCTCTGCCCATCTTTACTTCTGAGAGACTCTACCTCTCTAAGACATCCCTTTTATAGCTAATCATGTTACAGACCTGATATAAATGAACTTAATTAGTTGCTAGATGTTCTCCCACCTGAATCCTTTGTAAATTTATTGCTTTTTCAACCATTTGTTGCCCCCGTCCCAACTATTTTGAGACCTGTAGCAGGCATCAAATTTGAAATGAGCTCATTTAGTGGATAAAAGTGTACAATTTCTCCGTTTAAACATTTGTTATGTTATCTATGTTCTATTGTGAATAAAATATTGGCTCATGTGATTTGAAAGTCTTATAGTTTTCCTTTTATTCAAATTTAATAAATGTCCCAACTTTTCCGGAATTCGGGTTGTATATTTAGGGTGAGCAGATTTCTCATGGTGGTTTACGGGACAGGATGGACAGGCATAACCGACTGTATTTACCGTAAAACTTCAAATAATAGCCGAGTCCCAAATAGACGCCTGTCTCTTTTACACGCCTGGTGTGGCTGCAGGTTTGGGTAAATAAAGGCCGGTCTCAAATAGAGGCCGGGTCTGTTTTTTTAGTTTCGGGTTGTATTTAATCTTCTAAAACCCGTCAGATCGCCCGCATTTTGGCGGCCGGCAAAGCAAATTTTTGTCCCGCCAAAGCCTTTTTTGATCGGTGAGTGATGTAGAATAGAATGACTGCTGCGCTTGACAGGGCGCATAACGAGCAGAGAGAGAGAGAGAGAGAGAGTGAGCGAGAGAGAGAGAGAGAGAGCACCCCGACCGCGCGCGCGCACTCTCACGTCTTCAAACAACACGAGCGCTGTCTTGCTCTCTCTCCCTCGCGCATATTAATCAAAATCAATTGACATGATAGTAAAAGGTCGGAAGACCGCAGTTTCACGTGGAGCATTTGGAGATTTTTAGAGATTAGAGACTCTAGGCCTACACTCAATGAACAACATCTCAACACTAAATTATAAAGGCCTGTCTCATATAGGCGCCTGTCTCAAATACAAGCCGGTGCAGTTCGACGATTTGGGAAAATAAAAGCCCGGGCTATTACTTGAAGTTTTACGGTACGCAAGATTTAATTTACAACTTTGTCTGTATTTCAACATTCAGGCGCAAAGAGAACTGAATTCAGGATCAGGCGTTGGATCGCATTAATAAATCTGCATTATTTATCCTTTTAATCTTTCATCCAAAAAAATCACAAAATTCTAACCTTTCATTGAAGTAAAACAATTGAAAGTGGGGAGAAACTCACATTGATATAAATGTTTTTCTCCAATTCCTCCACAATTATTGGCACCCCTACAAATTCTTATGAGTAAAATATCTCTGAGGAATATTCCCACACTATATAAACACACTATTAATGTATACACTCACCTAAAGGATTATTAGGAACACCATACTAATACTGTGTTTGACCCCCTTTCGCCTTCAGAACTGCCTTAATTCTACGTGGCATTGATTCAACAAGGTGCTGAAAGCATTCTTTAGAAATGTTGTCCCATATTGATAGGATAGCATCTTGCAGTTGATGGAGATTTGTGGGATGCACATCCAGGGCACGAAGCTCCCGTTCCACCACATCCCAAAGATGCTCTATTGGGTTGAGATCTGGTGACTGTGGGGGCCATTTTAGTACAGTGAACTCATTGTCATGTTCAAGAAACCAATTTGAAATGATTCAAACTTTGTGACATGGTGCATTATCCTGCTGGAAGTAGCCATCAGAGGATGGGTACATGGTGGCCATAAAGGGATGGACATGGTCAGAAACAATGCTCAGGTAGGCCGTGGCATTTAAACAATGCCCAATTGGCACTAAGGGGCCTAAAGTGTGCCAAGAAAACATCCCCCACACCATTACACCACCACCACCAGCCTGCACAGTGGTAACAAGGCATGATGGATCCATGTTCTCATTCTGTTTACGCCAAATTCTGACTCTACCATCTGAATGTCTCAACAGAAATTGAGACTCATCAGACCAGGCAACATTTTTTCAGTCTTCAACTGTCCAATTTTGGTGAGCTCTTGCAAATTGTAGCCTCTTTTTCCTATTTGTAGTGGAGATGAGTGGTACCCGGTGGGGTCTTCTGCTGTTGTAGCCCATCCGCCTCAAGGTTGTGCGTGTTGTGGCTTCACAAATGCTTTGCTGCATACCTCGGTTGTAACGAGTGGTTATTTCAGTCAAAGTTGCTCTTCTATCAGCTTGAATCAGTCGGCTCATTCTCCTCTGACCTCTAGCATCAACAAGGCATTTTCGCGCACAGGACTGCCGCATACTGGATGTTTTTCCCTTTTCACACCATTCTTTGTAAACCCTAGAAATGGTTGTGCGTGAAAATCCCAAAATGGAGTTCAGGAGATTGTCTTGACCAGGACCACTAAATGCATTGAAGCAACTGCCATGTGATTGGTTGATTAGATAATTGCATTAATGAGAAATTGAACAGGTGTTCCTAATAATCCTTTAGGTGAGTGTATATAAACACAAAGGCCAAATTCCTTTAATCATTCATCACAATGAGTAAAACCAAAGATTGTAGTTCTGATGTGCAGATTGTTGAGCCTCACAAAATAGAAAGTGGCTGTAAAAAAATAGCTAAAGCATTAAAAAATCCCCATTTCCACCATTAGGCCAATAATTAAGAAGTTCCAATCAACTAGACCTGTTATGAATCTGCCTGGAAGAGGACGTGTGTCTATATCGTCCTAATGCATAATGAGGAGGAAAGCTTGAGTGGCCAACAACTCTCCAAGGATCGCAAATGGAGAATTGCAGAGATTAGCTGAGTCTTGGGCTCAGAAAGCCTAAGAAAAATGTATCAAACAGCCCCTACATCACCACAAGTTGTCCATAAACAAATTCCAGTATATTCAGTTTTTTCAGACAGTACTGGAACTTCAAACAGGACTGGTTTCTGTGGTCAGATAAAACTTACAAAAATTAGCTTTTTGGTGCAAACAGGGATAAAAAGTACCCAATGCCCACGGTAAAAGATTCAATGTTCAATATTCAAAATCGTCAATGTTGTGGGCCTATTTTTTTGCTGGAGGTCCTGGACATCTTGTTCAGAGACATGTTATCATGGATTCTAGCAAATACCAACAGATAAAAAATCAAAGCCTGGCCATTTCTGCTAGAAATCTTATAATGGGCTGTGATGGGATCTTCCATCAGGACAATGATAAAATTTCCCATCAAAATCAACACAAAAAATGTGTCACTGAGCAAAAAAATTAGGTTTCTGGATTGGCCATTCCAGTCCTTGACCTGAATCCTATAGAAAATGAGTGGGGTGAACTCAAGAGAAGCACCAGCATGGACCTGGGAAACTGAAGGATCTGGAGAGATTCTGTATGGAGGAATGGTCTTTGATCTCTTGTCAGGTGTTTTCCAAACTGATCAGGCATTATAGAAGAAGACTCAGAGCTGTTATCTTGGGAAAAGGACGTTCCTATAATTGTGTGCCAATAATTGTGGCCAATGTTAACTAAAGAAAAACATTAATTTCATAATGAGAAATTCCCTTTCAATTGTTATCTATCTATTTAGACCACTTTAATTTTTGATTGTTATCAGGATGTGAAGAGACTTTCAACCTTGGGTGTATTTCCCTAAAGCATTGTTAGCCAACTAGGGTCGCAAGTTTTCGTTATCAGCATAGTTCAACGAGTCGGTGTTTCCCAAAACCATCGTTCCAACGAACATTCGCAAACAGCAACGCAAATTTGTGTGGTTGGAACGACAGCTTTTGAGCTGTGGTTAGAAGCAGAGTTTCTAGATTGCATGACATGTGGACTTAATAAATCCGTATCTTGAGCAAAATAAGCAAGCTGACATTAAGTACAACCTGTGTCTTTTATTTAAAATACATACAAATGTAATTTACAACTTTGAGTTTGTCAAGATATTTAAAGCACCGTTTTCAAAGACTGCGCATGTGCGAATGTGCTCTACTATGTAAGAAGGAGCCTATGATTAAATCTGGAAATAAAGCGAAATAACTGAGAAAAATTACAAACAGTCCTCAGATGCCATGTCTGTAATCTATATCAAAACATCTAGCATTAATTCGATCTCAAACATTTTCATCAAAAGAAATGATTGCTCCACCACGTGCATGACGTTATAAACCAACGTGGTTGAACAACCACTTTGCGACAATATGGTTTCGGGAAACAGTCGTGACTAGCTAGTTGATTTCTTCAACGATGCATCGCACTATCGGTAGTGGAAGCATCGAGTTACGTTGTTGTATGGGAAACGCACCCCTGTATATAAAAAAAAAAAAATCTGTTAAAAAAATTGCCTACCTTCACTTTTATCAGATTATCAAAGGTTTAAACAACTCAATCCAGGCTACGTTAATCCGGACACATTTGAAAATGGCGTTTTCGTTTAAAAAAACGCTCTGTCCAGCATTTTCAAGAGTTTTCCAAAAGTCTCTCGTCCACACTAAAACGTCAGAAAACGCTAAATTCACTTTACTGCACAAGCGTAAACCCTCACAAAAGCTCACTGAGATGATACAGACGGAAAAATAAATAAGTTATCGCGCAATTCCTCTGAAAAGATAACTTTATTAAATATCTCACCTTTCACTGAAGTGTCCAGGTCGCACTCATTCACCATATGTTTGGTCTAAAACGAAACTGCTCTCATGTTTTGCCGCAAGACAGCAAATGTGAGTATATTCTGTCATCTTTGCAGGACTGTGATAAAAAGAGTGTGCAAAGTAACATATTTTAGCAACTGTGTGAAAGTGAATAGCACATAACAGGCACAATACTGGTATAAACATGAATATCTATTGGTACAATATGAGTCACGTGACTAAACTTACCTCTTCGTTTTTAAATGCCTTCGGTTTTACAGTCCCCACTACAATGCGAAAACGTCAAATTTATCTATTTTGGAGAGCGTTTTCAAAAATCGTTGTTTTCATTAATAAAAATGCTGTCTTCAGTGTGGACGGAAGGCCAAAACGGAGAAAAAAAGATGCGTTTTCAAACGAAAACTTATTAGTGTTGACAAGGTCTCATTTTGAATGACATTTCAGTGTGTAACTTCATTCAAATGTATGTGGCTACTTGTTTGGATTAAAAATGGGTTATTGGGCCAAGCGCATCAGAAGCAAAGTGATGAGCTAAGCGAGCATGGCAAGGATTCATGTTAGCATTTCCAATACCTATTGCATAAAATACTATGCTTTGCCTTGATAAATTTGACAAAGAGTTACCGTATATAAAAATGGTTTGAGATAAATACCTAAATATATAACTCTTTACCAGCATGGTCTCATGATGATGTGTGAAATTTTAAATGACTGTTGAAAAATATACCACTGGATTCTGAAGACCCATGCTATGAGCATATTTTATTTTATCCGGCCCAAAAGAGCATAATGTTTCAGGGCATAGTGCTGAAGACACAAATCAACTTTCGTAACAATATGCTAAAGCTTTCTTAAAATACAGCATTTTATGACAAAATTCAAAATGGCCAATGCCCAAAATGGCTAACATGGGACAATTTGGTATTGTTCGACTCTTTTTGTAACTTTTTGCTAGCAGTCTACTCTGAATATGATTACAGAAATGGAAAAATGGACAAAACATCAAAATGATGGAAAAATTCATGACAGAAAATATCATATGGTGAATATGAAACAAAAATCATATGGTGCAATCGATTTGTCATGAGCCACGGAATCAGAGGAAAAAATACTTTTCTTCAAAAGTTATTAGCATAGACATGAGTGAAAATTTGTTCTGTTGTATTTTTACGACTTATTTCTTCCTTTTTGATGAGTCCGATGAATAGAATATGGCACATTATGCTTTTTTTTTCTTCGACAGTCTGGATCATGGGGGAGAGACCATGATTAAAGGAGGACTACAAAAATGTAGGTCTAAACACATGCCTTTTCTTCACAGGACACCATTTTACAATAGACCAGAATAAGTTATTAAATATAAAATGTTTTGACTGTGTACATGCTGTCAAAAATATTTATGTGGAGGCAAAAAGTAGATCCAAGGCCAATCTGATTCTTGAACATATTTTGGGATCTTATTAATGTTGTTTTCTTGTGTGCAGATTTCTTTGATCTCAGACTGGATCCAAACACGGTAAACAATGGTCTCTCCGTTGTAGAGGGCAACAAAAAGTTGGTATGTAATCCAGAAACGATGTCACATCCTGATCATCCAGAGAGATTTGACGGCCTTCCGCAGGTTCTGTGTAAAGAGCGTCTGACTGGACGCTGTTACTGGGAGGCTGAATGGAGTGGTTTGGGTGATATGGTAGTGTCATATAAAGGAATCAACAGGAAAGGAGAAAGTCCTGACTGTAGGTTCGGAGCCAATGACAAATCCTGGATTCTGAGCTGCTTTGGGGAGAAACTGATCGCCTGGCATGATAATATGGGAACACGCATACCTCCTCCATCACCTCCCTTAAACAGAGTAGGAGTGTATGTGGACGAGCCGGCCGGCATTCTGTCCTTCTACAGCATCTCTGACACACACGCACTCAGACACTTACACACATTCAACACCACATTCACTGAACCCCTCTATGCAGGATTTGTGCTTTATACTAATTCAATGTCTCTGTGTGATGTTGAACAAGAGGATGAATAATTTCTGTTAAAAATGTAGTTTTAAAAGTGTAGTAAAAAAGTGTCAGTTTAAAAAAATATAGCTCACGTACCCTTTTCAAAACACTTCACAAAAAGAGTGTTTAAATTTCTAGATTTTAAAACATTTATAGGTATTGTTCAAAGTCAAGAAAATCTATGGCTGTCAAATTTTGTGTAATGAATATGTAATATATAATGAACTATGTCGATTAAGGTTCTGCTAGGACATGGCATGAAAGTGAATGTAGCATTAAGGACGTAGGCCCTGTTTACACCTGTATTAATATAGGTGACACATTCATGTTTACACCTGGGCCCGTATTCATAAAGAATCTTAATGCAAAGAGTAGCTCCTAGAGTCAAAATTCTAAGAAAATTCTTAAAAATGTGGGCGTTTACTCTTAAAATTAAAGAAAAAATCCTAGTAAAGAAAAAAGTAATTCAGAAAGCATCTTAACCCTTAAAAGAGGTCTTAAGGTCAAAATTGTTAGGAGTACGGATGAGGACTTTTAAGAGGCTTAAAAGTTTCTTTAGCAGAGGAGAAAATGGCAGAAAGACGAAGAGGAAGGAGAAGTGTGTTGCAGACAATAGATGACAGTGAGTTAATAAGACGCTATAGATGAGATCGTGCAGGGATCATGTTTGTGACTGATCTTATTAGAGACACACTAATATCTCAGACAGCGCAGGAATGCCATAACGCCAGAAATGAAAGTTATCACTACATTAAGATATTTGGCGAATGGGAAAATGCAATGAAGCAGCAGTGATTTGGGTCTGTCACAACCTTCTGTAAGCAGTGATCACACAAACAATTACAGCACTTTCAGAACCTCTTATTGTGTCGTATTTCATTTAGTTTCCACTGGACATTCCCACCTTGCAGGCTCAAAAAACTGCATTTATGAATATAGCAGGCTTCCCTGGTGCGCACAAGCAGGGCAATGAACCGTTAATCATTTGCACTATAAGCTCCCCGCCTCCTCACTAAGATGAAGTTTTTGTCTTTTCCTTACTCAGAGTTGCTCTCAGATCGGTCCCAAATCGCTCTTAAGCTAAGACTCCTACGTAAACGTTTTTAAGCTAAATTAAGAGTTTTCTGAAAGGATTCTTAGAATCTTTATGAATACGGGCCCTGGTGTTTTAACCCGTCTCTTTTGTCCACTTTTAACCACTTCTGTCCTGATTTCTTCAAGGGGAGGGTCTATGGGTGGGCAAATGTATGGGCTTTTTCAGATCTTTCAATCTAATGGAAGAAATAAACTCACGCAATTCACAGATGAACACTGCCAGAAAGACGGAAAAACACACGGAGATCAGCAGCTTTAGTTTCTGCTTTGACAGACTCAAGACCAGCCGAAATCAGGAATGATGAGAGAACATTATGCTTGGTACATTTTTCGTCTTCAAACCAAACTTGGGTCTCCAGCCAAGGTTTAAAATCCCATCTGGCTCGAGCTCTTCCCATAATGTTTATGCATTAGGTCAGTAGGCGGAGAGTAGATGGTCTTTTGTGGCTGTTTGAACGCATTCGATCACATGAGTGTTGTTTACTCTATACGAAAGCAATCCGGTTGAATGCGTTTTACTCAAAAGTGGATAAGCTCAAAATGTTTTGGATCCCATTTACGTCCACTTGTGATCCGATATACCAAAACGCATCTAATTCTTCCCACTTCTGAAGTTGTGATTACAAGCTTGTTGCATTCGAGTGCTTTGTTGTCGGAGAGAACAGAAATCATGGAGGACACCAGGTTTATTCTTGCCTATTTATTGGGAAAATCTTACAAAAGCCAAAATGATATTTAGCATCTCATTCATTGACAATCATATAAAAATTCAACTTGGGAACTTGGGAATCAAAATTATTCAGAGCTTCCCAGTTCATGCCCAGGGCTTTCATGTTACATTTTTTTAACTGGAACTCGTATTTACGAGATTGATTCTGATAGCATATGAAGGCAGCATTAATAACAGGTGTAAACAGGGCCCTATAGACCATTGCTTAAAATTTTTGGAAAACGTGTCTCTGAAAAGTTAAGTTACTCCTAAGAAGAGCTCTAGCATCTTTTGTTTGCTGATTGCACTTCTGTTATTTTGTAACTAATGCAATGAAATGCAGAATTTTGTGTGACTAAAGTGTCCAAAAACTTTCGGAGACCACTGTATGCTATTCCTTTTTTGTTTTTTGTTTTTTTGTTACAACCCGAATTCTGGAAAAGTTGGGACATTTTTTAAATTTGAATAAAATGAAAACTATACGACTTTCAAATCCCATGAGCCAATATTTTATTCACAATAGAACATAGATAACATAAATGTTTAAACTGAGAAAATTTACACTTTTATCTAATAAATTAGCCCATTTCAAATTTGATGCCTGCTACAGGTCTCAAAATAGTTGGGACGGGGGCACGTTTACCATGGTGTAACATCTCCTCTTCTTTTCAAAACAGTCTGAAGACGTCTGGGCATCGAGTTTATGAGTGTCTGGAGTTTTGGTGTTGAAATTTGGTCCCATTCTTGCCTTATATAGGTTTCCAGCTGCTGAAGTGTTCGTGGTCGTCTTTGACGCATTTGTCGTTTAATGATGCGCCAAGTGTTCTCTATAGGTGAAAGATCTGGACTGCAGGCAGGCCAATTCAACACCCGGACTCTTCTACGATGTAGCCATGGAGTTGTAATAGCTGCAGTATGTGGCTTTGCATTGTCCTGCTGAAATACACAAGGCCTTCCCTGAAATAGACATCGTCTGGAGGGGAGCATATGTTGCTCTAAAACCTTTATATAGCTTTCAGCATTTATAGTGCCTTCCAAAACATGCAAGCTGCCCATACCGTATGCACTTATGCACCCCCATACCATCAGAGATGCTGGCTTTTGAACTGAACGCTGATAACACGATGGAAGGTCTCCCTCTTCTTTTGCCCGGAGAACACAGCGTCCGTGATTTCCAACAAGAATGTCAAATTTGGACTCGTCGGACCATAGAATACTTTTCCACTTTGAAATAGTCCATTTTAAATGAGCCTTGGCCCACAGGACACGGCGGCACTTCTGGACCATGTTCACATATGGCTTCCTATTTGCATGATAGAGCTTTAGTTGGCATCTGGAGATGGCACGGCGGATTGTGTTTGCCGACAGTGGTTTCTGGAAGTATTCCTGGGCCCATTTAGTGATGTCATTCACACAATCATGCCGATGAGTGATGCAGTGTCGTCTGAGGGCCCGAAGACCACGGGCATCCAATAAAGGTCTTCAGCCTTGTCCCTTACGCACAGAGATTTCTCCAGTTTCTCTGAATCTTTTGATGATGTTGTGCACTGTAGATGATGAGATTTGCAAAGCCTTTGCAATTTGACGTTGAGGAACATTGTTTTTAAAGTGTTCCACAATCTTTTTACGCACTCTTTCACAGATTGAAGAGCCTCTGCCCATCTTTACTTCTGAGAGACTCTACCTCTCTAAGACATCCCTTTTATAGCTAATCATGTTACAGACCTGATATAAATGAACTTAATCAGTTGCTAGATGTTCTCCCACCTGAATCCTTTCTAAATTTTTTGCTTTTTCAACCATTTGTTCCCCCCGTCCCAACTATTTTGAGACCTGTAGCAGGCATCAAATTTGAAATGAGCTCATTTAGTGGATAAAAGTGTTAAATTTCTCAGTTTAAACATTTGTTATGTTATCTATGTTCTATTGTGAATAAAATATTGGCTCATGTGATTTGAAAGTCTTATAGTTTTCATTTTATTCAAATTTAAAAAAACGTCCCAACTTTTCCGGAATTCGGGTTGTATTATGAAAAATGTATCACATGAACACAATCTGCTCGCAGGGCTAGATATGTAATGCTGGTGTCTCATATGATTTTCAGTAGTTGGCTTTATATACAGTCGCTGTAGGGCTGGTGTAACCACAGTTGTGCCAAATGAAAAGGGTCTTAGAGGTGAAGGATCCAAGGAGTCATCACAACACATTTGTGTTTTCTTTTCTTTCTTTTTTATGTTCATTAATTCATTTATCTACTTTTATTATTCAATTTAATCGTAATCATTTATAATAATCATTTAAACCATTTATATACTCATTTCATTGATCTGTCATTTTATTATTTTTCCATTGTTGTTTAATTATACAATTTTTTTGTTTCAAGGGATATTTGTCTTCATGAGTAAGAGAAATGAGAATGTCTCCATTTCAAGGGTTTTACATCACAGGATGACGTTGAGAATCAGTAATTTACACCACTATTGCTTGTGGTATAATAACACTTGTTGTATTTGTGCTGGTCAGACGAAGTCTTACATAAGATTATTCAATAAACACGCAAGATTATTCAATAAACTCTGCTCATTTTACCATCATTCCAATGTCTCCTGCTTTCTGCTCTTCCCTGCTTCCTCCATTTTGCCTCTGGTGCTGATAGAAGACTTTTAATACAGTTTTGGGTACAAGACCAAATGCAGTAAAACACCAATTTCTAGGTACCACACAAGGCTTTGGCTACGTAGGTAGGTACTTATTTTGAATAAGTAATTACTTCACGACTGCTAAAACAGTACGTTCTATATAGTATGCATATAATCTAGACGTATACATCCAAAATGTTGTCATTATCATGTGATCTACCAGTTGCGTCGCTTCACTGCCATTCATAAATCCTCTCCCGTGGCCTCATGGGATAGTAAAGTGTCAATCTTATGCACTCTTCAGAATCTCACCGGAAGTAGTAGATCATCAGGGATTTTTTACCCCTACTCTTTTATGAGCCTACTGTGAATTCGGACATAATAATTTTGTGATATACTGTTTTTCGCCTACTATATGGTAGGGAAGTATGTGATTTCGTAAGCAGTCTTGGTGTTTAGCAGGTAGCCTACCAGACATAACGGGGTTGGATCTGCTATTCGTGGCGTGGAGACTCAATCTAACATTTTGGCATTCACTTTTGGCACATCACTTTATACTTAATTGTATTATATAATTTGTTAATTGCATTCAAATGTTACACTTTCAATAAAACATTTGCAATTGGTTTGTAAAAGGTGTTTTTACGCAGTTATGAGCTGAGTTTAAGTGTAGGTTTTTTTTTTTTTGAAGGTGTCACCAATGTGTGGTGTTTTGAGCACTTTGAAAAGGTGGATCATTTTGCAAAGCAATTGGTTTAATTGTTGATTAGGCCTAACAGTTTCAGGAAGGTTTGTTTCTCACATCACTGCATTCAACATTACAGTTAGGCCTATATATATACATTACATTTTTGTCCAAAAACTTTACTAACATTATAAGTGAACCTCAAGGAACATGTTGAAATAATCCCCGTCATGACCCTATTCACCACTATATGGGGAGGCTGCAGACCTGGAGCCGGCAGATATACGCCCCTGGCAGTTTTACGCCCCGGCAGTTTTAGGACCCTGTTGTTCCTGATGCGTCCAGTAGAGGGATATACTGCGAAATAACATCATTAAATCGTCGCTTACACATTAATAATCCGTCCATAGACTTGACAATTTTGTGTTTTTTTGTTAATTTAAATATAAACGTTACAGTGTAGATCTCCACGGATTAAATTTGCTGTAGATATTCAGTTGGGCTTCACTCTCTTCACTCAACCTACAGAAGACTATTTGTTTTTGTGAATTGAAAAATTAAAAATACACATAGTTGGATCAACTATGATCAGTGTTATGACAGGTGATGCTATGACCTACTGCAGTTATAGGCCAAATCACCGTAGGTTTTTATATACAGGAGACTGAGTGAAATATGTTTTTGTGAATTTATATAAAGTCACATTTAGATATTAACTATATTTAGCCCATTAGACATGCAGTACCGTGTAATAATATGGATCCTCGATGAAATATCTGCTGTACTATTCTATTGGTCATCATACAGCTACAAAACAGTGTCCTGCACAGCATTTTATGAAGACAAACACAATTTATCCCTTTTCTAAAATTCCATGGGCCATTTAGAAGATATAGACAATATTGTTGTTCACAAAAAAATATTTATTAACACCATTTATGAATTGTGATGATTACTACCCTATGGTTTGCCACTCTTCTTTAACTGTTTTTTTTTTCTTTAACTGCTCCTGCTCACTGATGAAACATTAAAAAATGAAACATTAAAAAAGTTAAAAAGGACATCCATGGTGAATTTGACCTTGTCCCTGTGTGTGTGTGTGTGTGTGTGTGTGTATTTCCTTAAGTAGCTAAAGCAAACACACCTTTATGAGATCCAAGTTAAAGAGAACTTGGTAAAGACAGAGTATGATAAAACCCACATTAAGTGCACATACCTTTGAGTCCAGATCAGTAAGCCATTTTAAGAAAAAATGTATATTAAGATATAAATGACATAATTAGATCATCTCATTTATAAGAAACAACTCAAACCAGAATCTACATTCAAACCATATGGGGAAAGTTTTTAATGTTTTAACATATTTGAGTGAGTGTGCAGTTTAACTCTTTACTTAGAGAGAGAGAGAGAGAGATTTACATACCTATTATAAATGTGTCTTTTGTGTGTTCACACCATAGACTGTAAAACAAAAATTCACATATTTCCATTATCTATATTGCTCTATAAACCATGTGGAGTATGTTTTAATGCGTAAACAGAGTCTTACCAGAAGAGGCCAAGCTAAAGACAGGCAACAAAAGAAAATTCAAATTCAAATTAATTTTAAATTGAGTAGAGAAGATTTAAGTCAGATGAAGATGAAGTTTAAGCCAGATAGAACAGAAACCTGTCAAAATACATTATAGACCCATCCATTGATATATAAATGAATTGATATCTACCTACCCTAGCTCTATCGAGCTAATCGTTTATAAATAATAAATGTTGCATCATTGCTAAAAAACAATAACTTTAGCAGATTATTTAACATACAAATGACAGAATCTATTTTTGTCAGATTTTAATTCTAACGATGTTAAACTTGATTATACGGTATTATTACTTTGTCTTCTGGGCAAGTTTCATCTTCATAAAGACAGAACCATTCAAAGTAGCCTAATCCTGATTCTAGAATATTCTCCTCTGATATAAAGTTCATTTTTTTCTTTCTTTAAGAAAATGTCAGAACCTTTAAACTCAAAGGTTTATAAAACAAATAATATCATTGAGTCTGTTGTAAAGAACCTTACATGTTTTTATATTGACAAAATGTAATATTGCATTGATTTGTGTACCCTAATTCAATCTCTTTTGATGTCCGTTTACCCCCCTTGTTTTTTTGTTAAACAGATAATTTAATCCGTGCAGATCTACACTATAACGTTTATATTTAAATTAACAAAAAACACAAAATTGTCAAGTCTATGGACGGGTTATTAAAGGAGCACTTCACCCATTTCAACATTAATCTTTATTGAAAGTGGGTCATATATGTAGTCGAAATGTAAAAGAAATTTTGAATTTGGTGCCCTCTTGACCGAGAAAAGACAGAAAATAACTTTAGGGCGCATTTGTGTGTAAGACCACAACTCCCAGAATGCACCACGTTGCACAGCTCCGCAAGCCACTCCCACTAATCCAGAACAGCGCAAAGTCGCAAACATCAGAGAAATCACTCTTCCGTCTACTCTACAGGGCTAACGTTAGCTGCCAACAGAGTTAGAAATTCATTTCACACAAAATGTATAGTTAGTTGGCTGTGGCGAGCAGGACGAGGGACGTGAGAGCGGCGCGAGGCCGGTGGCGTGAGTGATAATGAACGACACCTGTGAGACGCACCGGTCTCTCTCGCGTCTCTCACCGAGGAGCGGACGCATAAAACGAGGAGCGACAGGGCAGATCGAGAGAGGAACAGGCCTGATTTTATGGTGTGTTTTGTTTCTGTTGTGTGTGGCCAGCAGTGCGGGGCTGCTGGCTAATACTTTTGTTTTGTATTTGTTTATTTTACTATTAAAATGTTTAAATGTTCGCCGATTCCCGTCTCATTCTTCCCACAACAACGAACCCGACGCAGCCGACGCAGCCGACGCCGCCGCCTCTTGTTCCTCCATCAGCCTCAGCTGCTCTTCGCTATATTGTGGCTCGTATAAATAGCCACGAACATCAGTTTCGAGCAAAAGATTTTCAAAATCCTCGTCTTCCATATCCTGTGTCGTAAATTCAGGCATTATGGTAAATCTAACTCCTTGAGCGCTTGTTAGCTTAGCTTGCTGTCTTCCAAGCAAGATGGCGGATTAATAGTTTAGTTTCTTTAGGTTTAGTCCCACCCACTGATCTGTAATAGGCCGGTGGGGGGAGTGGGTCCCACGCCCTTGAATAATAATGAGCTAAAGGCTGTAGTTTTCTTAATATGCAATGAAATTTATCTTCCGTCCTATCGTGATGCAAAATGACGATATTTACGTCACGATAGGACGGAAGTAAAACACTTAAATCCTTTTTTCTCCCATCTCAGAAAAAAAACAAGCAAAATTCCACCATCATTATAATATATGACTGGGTTTCTAACAATACAAACCTTAATGCAAATGGGTGAAGTGACCCTTTAAGGGGCTAATTATAGTATGAAAAATGTAGGCAGTCTGCTATTAATTTTGCGCTTAATCAGTATCATTCTTACTTGCCTATTTATCACGAGAACTTATTTGTTTTTACTTATTAGGCGGCAGTGTTGGGGGGGGGGGTTGTTGAGTTATTCCCTTCGGTCTGTGTGGCTGTCGCACCAGTTGCTCCACCCTGAGGACGGCCCTGAAATTAAATTAAATTAACACCCGTCAGGTGCAAAATGCTAGTAAAAATTGGCGTTGGCGAGCAGCCTATATGAATCGGTGTCAATTGCCAGTTGGCCGGTAACATTTTTATGAATCCTGGCAATGCAATATTGTGAGAACATGAACGTGAACTACGCTCGCGACAGTTAACGGGGCAGTGCTGCATCGTCACGAAAGTTTAAGCCTTGCCAATTTAAATATTCAAGCGCGCCACTCGCTGAGCAAGTCACTCTTTGTGCAAACGTCCAAAGGGTATGCCCAAAAAAAAGACAATACTGAATTAAGCTCCATTACACATCTTCTTGTTGATTTTACACAGTACAGTTGATTGTACTGAAATGTGTGTTGGCAGTGCCTGTACACAAACATCATAAAATGATAAAAATCCATCCAGTGGTTTTGTTTTAATCTCCTTATATGTTTTCCCCTGCCTCAAATCGAGCCGTTCGTTTTTGTGACGTCAATAAAACGGACGCCCCTCCCACGATTGTTGATTGACGGGAGCGTTTCAACACAGACCCGCCCTCGCACATGAGGGAGCTGTCAATCATAGTCAGCACGGACCGGCGCGGTCATTGTTGATATGCTGGAGCTGTCTATGAGCAGAATGGCGTCTAAGCGATTGTGGTGTTCTGTTCTTGGGTGTAATAACGAACACAGCAGTCATTTTAATGTTCCTGAATCCGAACCGCTGAAGACGCAGTGGCTGAGTTTGTTTTCGAAGGGAATATTCCCCACGAGCAACGTCAATGCCCTCATGTTTGCGCGAATCATTTCTCACCAGACTGCTTTATAAACGAGGATCAGTATAAAGCTGGTTTTGCTAAGAAGCTTTGCTAAAAAGGATCGGTACCAGATATTCGTGTTCCTGCTGAATCTCCAGAAGAACGGAAGTGAGTGAAACGTTTTATTAAACTTTATATTAATATATTAATCTTTGCAAATCGCTAGCTGCACGCTTCACAATGAATGCGTCTAAAGTTTACACTCAGTCAGGGTACATTACGGCATGTTTTCTATGTATGACTTTCTCAATATAATTCATAATTCCACGTTTATACTGAACAACGCGTTATGGTTATTGAGTTACAAATGGTGTATGCACAGAACAGAGGGGCGGAGTGAGAAAAGCTCATGATCATTTAAAGGCATATGCACTGAAACGGCGTGCTGAAAACAGAGCTGTTTTTGACCAGGTAAACTAAGTGTTTTCTTACAATACTAATTAGAATTTTTAATTAAAGTATATTACAAACTTTTAATTTAGACCCTAAAGAATCATATTAGCTTGTACAAAAATGGCATTATATGACCCCTTTAATGTTAATCAAACAACAAATTACAAAGAAAAAATTACCCCCTGCTCTCGCCTAAATAACTTTTGTAACTTTAATAAGGATTAATCTCTGTTTAATTTAGACTATGTTATTTTACATTTGATTACTTTATTAAATTTCTTTATCTGAAAAGGGAATTTTCACTAGTATCTAATATTTTGGTGTCATAACTGTCTGTTTTAGCAAAAATAGTTTCATGGCCACTAAAAATATAAAGTAAAAATAGTTTTAGGGCCTGTATATATATATATATATATATATATATACTGTATATAGACTCACCTAAAGGATTATTAGGAACACCATACTAATACTGTGTTTGACCCCCTTTCGCCTTCAGAACTGCCTCAATTCTACGTGGCATTGATTCAACAAGGTGCTGAAAGCATTCTTTAGAAATGTTTGCCCATATTGATAGGATAGCATCTTGCAGTTGATGGAGATTTGAAATGATTCGAGCTTTGTGACATGGTGCATTATCCTGCTGGAAGTAGCCATCAGAGGATGGGTACATGGTGGCCATAAAGGGATGGACATGGTCAGAAACAATGCTCAGGTAGGCCGTGGCATTTAAACGATGCCCAATTGGCACTAAGGGGCCTAAAGTGTGCCAAGAAAACATCCCCCACACCATTACACCACCACCACCAGCCTGCACAGTGGTAACAAGGCATGATGGATCCATGTTCTCATTCTGTTTACGCCAAATTCTGACTCTACCATCTGAATGTCTCAACAGAAATCGAGACTCATCAGACCAGGCAACATTTTTCCAGTCTTCAACTGTCCAATTTTGGTGAGCTCTTGCAAATTGTAGCCTCTTTTTCCTATTTGTAGTGGAGATGAGTGGTACCCGGTGGGGTCTTCTGCTGTTGTAGCCCATCCGCCTCAAGGTTGTGCGTGTTGTGGCTTCACAAATGCTTTGCTGCATACCTCGGTTGTAACGAGTGGTTATTTCAGTCAAAGTTGCTCTTCTATCAGCTTGAATCAGTCGGCCCATTCTCCTCTGACCTCTAGCATCAACAAGGCATTTTCGCCCACAGGACTGCCACATACTGGATGTTTTTCCCTTTTCACACCATTCTTTGTAAACCCTAGAAATGGTTGTTCGTGAAAATCCCAGTAACTGAGCAGATTGTGAAATACTCAGACCGGCCCGTCTGGCACCAACAACCATGCCACGCTCAAAATTGCTTAAATCACCTTTCTTTCCCATTCTGACATTCAGTTTGGAGTTCAGGAGATTGTCTTGACCAGGACCACACCCCTAAATGCATTGAAGCAACTGCCATGTGATTGGTTGATTAGATAATTGCATTAATGAGAAATTGAACAGGTGTTCCTAATAATCCTTTAGGTGAGTGTATATATATATATATATATATATATATATATATATATATATATATATATATATATATATATATATATATATATATATATATGTGTGTGTGTGTGTGTGTGTGTGTGAGACGAGTATTTAGAATATTTGATTTAGCATTATATATAATTGCCATCCATTATGAATTGAATGTGGCCCTCTTCATTTTGAAGTTGAGTACCTCTTTTTTTCTTTTGCCTTGTAGCTGAGGGCTATCACAATAAACGTGTGATTCTACATTAGACGTTTTAAATTGCGAAGAGCATTTTTTTTTGCCGCCTCTGTAGCCCACTCTGATTTTCGAGGCACTGTTGGATGCATTAGTACCTTTATGCTTTCCAAACCCCCAACCACCCTTTTCTGCCAAACAAGAGCCATTTTGTCAATTACGTTCTTCCAGAGTCACTTTAGCTAAATCCACACTTCACAGCTAATTAAGAAGAGCGCTGCGCTCTTGTGTGAACTGTGCATGATAAAAGAGTCCATTTTGCATGCCAATGCATATGGCAAAAGCCTTTCTTTTTGTTTCCAGTAACATCTAAATGTCCGTAAAGCAAGACACATTTACTTAAGAACTATTTCTTAAGTAAATGTGAGAACTATTCTTAAGTAAATGTGAGAACTATTTTTACTTAAGAACTATTTCTTAAGTAAAAATCTTAAACAAAATCAGGCCTTTCCTAACTGAGCATGCAACACAACTTCTTGTCCAGGCCCTGGTTATCTCTAGGCTTGATTACTGCAATGCTCTTCTGGCTGGACTTCCATCATGTGCAACTAAACCTCTACAAATGATCCAGAACGCTGCTGCTCGTCTGGTCTTCAACGAGCCCAAAAGGGCCCACGTCACTCCTCTGTTCATCTCCCTGCACTGGCTACCACTCGCTGCTCGCATCAAGTTCAAGGCATTGACACTTGCTTACAGATTGACCACAGGCTCAGCTCCCTCCTACTTTCACTCGCTCCTACGAGTCTACATCCCTACCAGAAGCCTACGATCAGTCAATGAGCGACGGCTCGTGGTACCTTCACAAAGAGCCACAAAATCACTCTCCAGAACATTCTCATTCACGGTTCCATGCTGGTGGAATGATCTCCCCACCCTCGTCCGTAATGCAGAATCCCTGACAGCATTTAAAAGACAACTGAAAACTCATCTCTTCCGTGAGCACTTAACTTAAAGTGAACTTAAACTTAAAAAAAAAAAAAAAAAAAACCTTTAGATCCTCACTTGTCTGGTTTATGCTACTCTGAGCCAGTGGTGGACAGTAACGAAGTAAATGTAATTCGTTACTGTACTTAAGTAGCTTTTTTGCATATCTGTACTTTACTCAAGTATTTAAATTTTGGGAGACTTTTACTTTAACTCCACTACATTTCAAAGTCAAATATCTTACTTTTTACTCTACTACATTTTCAAAATCAGTCGTTCCTTTTTATTTATGAGTGGTTAAAACTGTAACTGGTCAAACCACCAATCACAGTACAGCGCGCGCGCTTTGTTTTGAACTTGCCTTGGCGGAATCTACTAAGCGCGAACCAGAGCCGTTAAATATGAGAGTTGCGAACATACGTAGATGGTTGTGTCTGTGATCTCGCCGTCACGTTATTCGTGTAGCTCTCAATAGTTCCAAACAAATCGCGTTGACAATGATTTTAAGCGGGACAGAGAGCAGCAGCTATTATTGCAGCAATTATTGGTAAGTATTGACGCATAATGTACATTACGTTGCCACTAAAATGACTTGCTTATAATAGCTTTTTTTTTTTCTAGGGAGCAGCCTAGCAGAAACGCTGCATTAATACATTTTTGTGTTAAATTTTGGAGGGAAATTGGCTGCTCCCATAACATAGAATATAGAATATATATATATATATATATGTGTGTGTGTGTGTGTGTGTGTGTGCGTGTGTGTGCGCGTGTGAATATATGTGTGTGTGTGTATGTATATATATTTAATGGCGTTGTGCAGGTTTATGTGAATGTATCATAACATTAAGATGTTAATAATTATGACCATAGGCGCTGGAGAAAAATATATACAGTAAATACTGTAAATGTTTTATACCTTATGGGAACAGTCCCCTTCCCTCCAAAATGAAATGCACAAAAAATTAACTCAATTCAAATATATATACATATATATACTAATTAATGTCATTTCATTAATAGATTGGTGTGCCAAGAGTGACATTAGACTTCACTTAGATTAGTCAATTAGACTGAGTTAAGCAAGAGTCTTGTGACAAATTATAATAGAACATTATAGCCATAAAAAAAATCAAAGTACTTGGATACTTAAGTACATTTGAAGGCAAATACTTTTGTACTTTTACTCAAGTGAATGTTTAAAGGCAGCACTTCTACTTTTACTTGAGTAATATTTTACCTTGAGTATCTTTACTTTTACTCAAGTACATGGTGTGTGTACTTCGTCCACCACTGCTCTGAGCAATGTTTGAACTTTGTATTTTGAGCACTTCTTGGGTTGCTATTGTCTCTTCACGATGACTCGTTTGGTTAGTCCTCAGATGTAAGTCGCTTTGGATAAAAGCGTCTGCTAAATGACTAAATGTAAATGTAAATGTATTTGATTGGATGGTGTTATATCTACCGAATTCAAGCTAAACCAATGCTAAAACATTAGCTAAATGATGATATGGCACCAGGAATATAAATAAAAAAAGTAAATAGTGTCATTTTTGATTTCGTGGTTATTTTTTAAAACATTATCTGTTAGCCTAACTTATAGCCTTTGTTTTTATCTAGCCAACAATATTGTGTTGCTAACAGCCGTTGCTCTATATTCACACTTGATTCAAGGTTTAGTCATCTACATAGTGTCATTAGGTTGTGATTGTGACGCAGACGCTCTCTGGAAATCCTATTGGCCGGTAGTTTTCAGCTGTTGGCTCTTCAGCTTATTAGCGCTGACGCATTTGTGGAGTATCTGGAGCTCAGCATCCCTCCGCCCGCCAGAATCATTTCCTTTTGTCTTTATCTTCTGACAGCACTCATACATTGTGCGTTTAATCGCATGAGCTAATATCTAACTGCTATGCACAGCTTCCCGAAACAATATTAGTTAAAGGAGCACTTCACCCATTTCAACATTAATCTTTATTGAAAGTGGGTCATATATGTAGTCGAAATGTAAAAGAAATTTTGAATTTGGTGCCCTCTTGACCGAGAAAAGACAGAAAATAACTTTAGGGCGCATTTGTGTGTAAGACCACAACTCCCAGAATGCACCACGTTGCACAGCTCCGCAAGCCACTCCCACTAATCCAGAACAGCGCAAAGTCGCAAACATCAGAGAAATCACTCTTCCGTCTACTCTACAGGGCTAACGTTAGCTGCCAACAGAGTTAGAAATTCATTTCACACAAAATGTATCGTTAGTTGGCTGTGGCGAGCAGGACGAGGGACGTGAGAGCGGCGCGAGGCCGGTGGCGTGAGTGATAATGAACGACACCTGTGAGACGCACCGGTCTCTCTCGCGTCTCTCACCGAGGAGCGGACGCATAAAACGAGGAGCGACAGGGCAGATCGAGAGAGGAACAGGCCTGATTTTATGGTGTGTTTTGTTTCTGTTGTGTGTGGCCAGCAGTGCGGGGCTGCTGGCTTATACTTTTGTTTTGTATTTGTTTATTTTACTATTAAAATGTTTAAATGTTCGCCGATTCCCGTCTCATTCTTCCCACAACAACGAACCCGACGCAGCCGACGCCGCCGCCTCTTGTTCCTCCATCAACCTCAGCTGCTCTTCGCTATATTGTGGCTCGTATAAATAGCCACGAACATCAGTTTCGAGCAAAAGATTTTCAAAATCCTCGTCTTCCATATCCTGTGTCGTAAATTCAGGCATTATGGTAAATCTAACTCCTTGAGCGCTTGTTAGCTTAGCTTGCTGTCTTCCAAGCAAGATGGCGGATTAATAGTTTAGTTTCTTCAGGTTTAGTCCCACCCACTGATCTGTAATAGGCCGGTGGGGTGAGTGGGTCCCATGCCCTTGAATAATAATGAGCTAAAGGCTGTAGTTTTTTTAATATGCAATGAAATTTATCTTCCGTCCTATCGTGACGCAAAATGACGATATTTACGTCACGATAGGACGGAAGTAAAACACTTAAATCCTTTTTTCTCCCATCTCAGAAAAAAAACTAGCAAAATTCCACCATCATTATAATATATGACTGGGTTTCTAACAATACAAACCTTAATGCAAATGGGTGAAGTGACCCTTTAAAGGGTCACTTCACCCATTTGCATTAAGGTTTGTATTGTTAGAAACCCAGTCATATATTATAATGATGGTGGAATTTTGCTTGTTTTTTTTCTGAGATGGGAGAAAAAAGGATTTAAGTGTTTTACTTCCGTCCTATCGTGACGTAAATATCGTCATTTTGCGTCACGATAGGACGGAAGATAAATTTCATTGCATATTAAGAAAACTACAGCCTTTAGCTCATTATTATTCAAGGGCGTGGGACCCACTCACCCCACCGGCCTATTACAGATCAGTGGGTGGGACTAAACCTGAAGAAACTAAACTATTAATCCGCCATCTTGCTTGGAAGACAGCAAGCTAAGCTAACAAGCGCTCAAGGAGTTAGATTTACCATAATGCCTGAATTTACGACACACGATATGGAAGACGAGGATTTTGAAAATCTTTTGCTCGAAACTGATGTTCGTGGCTATTTATACGAGCCACAATATAGCGAAGAGCAGCTGAGGCTGATGGAGGAACAAGAGGCGGCGGCGTCGGCTGCGGCAGCGGCCGCCGCAGGAGACCAGCCCGGCGCAGACGAGAAGCCCGGACTGGCTCGAGCTGGGCGGACTGCTGGTGCCTACATGTCGTGCTCTCGGCTCTCGCTGTGCGCTACGGACACAGATAGAGTCCGTCTGCTGCAGAGAATTTCAACGATCGCAATATCACCTGGACGAAACCTCTGAATCAGACGAGCACACGGACGTTTGTGTTGTGATTAGGGATGTAACGATTCACTCGCAACCGGTTGAAAATCGATAAAAATGTGTGACGATTCAAGTCGGTTGAAATGTTAAACGAATCGCGATACACGTTTTAAACCGCAGGGCGCGTTTACTATAGCCTACTGTGAAGTTGTGAACCTCGCTTTACAATAGCACAATAGCAGCGAGCACACACTGGCGTGAAGCTAGCGAGTGTTTTCACTTCATTCATGGAACTTGATCTTGTGTGAGCCAAGCTCAACTTCCATAGGAATGAACTGAAAACGCTCGGTTTGCTCCGCTCGCGCCGCACCAGTGTGTGCCATAGACTGGTGTGCACGTGCCGTCAAACAGTAGACATGGCTTTGGCGACGGCAAGCGTAGATGTTGACGTTGACTCATTCAAATCGGAGGTGTGGCGGCATTTTGACTTTCCGTAGACTAATAATAATCACCACCGTGAGTAACACCAGTCACCTCCGTTTTCATGTAAAAGTCATTAATACTACAATTGCGAGAGCCACGGAGATCACAAGGTGCATCAGTGTTTCCGTGGCAACCAGGTGTTGTATTTATTTTACTATCTCTTTCTCTAAATGTGTTTTTTTTTTACTCTTACTAGTGTAATGATACAAATTATAACAAAATTAGAATCTTGCCTTTATTACAATGTAAAACCCCTGTCAATCTGGTACTACTAATTTTACACAGTCTTTTACATAGTGTGCGAAGGTACCAGTGTCCAGCCTCTTGACCAAACAGACAGAAAGACTGAGTTGAAACAACCTTGAAGGGAATTTTTTTAATGTAGTTTTATTATTTGACAAATATATTCTAAATTAAAAAGAAATGTGCAGCATTTTGTCTGAGAAATAATAAAAGGGACACTTTTGTCTTAAATCTCATTTGTTAAAAAAATCGTGAGAAAATCGTATCGTGAAACCAGTATCGTGAATCGTATCGCATCGTGAGATGAGTGAATCGTTACATCCCTAGTTGTGATCCATCCAAGTTTCGCACCGCATATGTTCTGACTGAACATCCAGGTAACTTTATCATCATCATGCAATAATTCACCATATAGAAAGAAATACAAACGAGGAGTAATTCACTAATGAGTTTGCCAATGTAACGGGGTTCGTTGTTGTGGGAAGAATGAGGCGGGAACCGGCAAACATTTAAACATTTTAA
This sequence comes from Rhinichthys klamathensis goyatoka, assembly GCF_029890125.1. Lineage (NCBI taxonomy): Eukaryota > Metazoa > Chordata > Actinopteri > Cypriniformes > Leuciscidae > Rhinichthys > Rhinichthys klamathensis. The sequence goes on along the minus strand of NW_026606562.1, from coordinate 5,858,176 downwards.
TAGTAAAATAAACAAATACAAAACAAAAATATAAGCGAGCAGCCCCTCACTGCTGGCCACACACAACAGAAACAAAACACAACATAAAATCAGGCCTGTTCCTCTCTCGATCTGCCCTGTCGTCGCTCCTCGTTTTATGCGTCCGCTCCTCAGTGAGAGACGCGAGAGAGACCGGTGCGTCTCACATGTGTCGTTCATTATCACTCGCGCCACCGGCCTCGCGCTGTCCTATCACATCCCTCGCCCTCGTCCTGCTCGCCACAGCCAACTAACTAGAAATTTTGTGTGAAATGAATTTCTAACTCTGGTGGCAGCTAACGTTAGCCTTGTAGACGGAAAAGTGATTTCTCTGATGTTTGCGCTGTTCTGGATTAGTGGGAGTGGCTTGCGGAGCTGTGCAATGTGGTGCATTGTGGGAGTTGTTGTCTTGCATACAAATGCGCACTAAAGTTATTTTCTGTCTTTTCTCGGTCAAGAGGGCATCAAATTCAAAATTTCTTTTACATTTCGACTACATATATGACCCACTTTCAATAAAGATTAATGTTGAAATGGGTGAAGTGACCCTTTAAGCGTCGATTTAATGATGTTATTTCGCAGTATATCCCTCTACTGGACGTATCAGGAACAACAGGGTCGTAGAACTGCCAGGGGCGTATATCTGCCGGCTCCAGGTCTGTCTGCAGCCTCCCCCTACTCATTCACCAGAGCAAGGCTGTGGGGGATAGAAATATTTTCAGTGTTATTTAATGGGTTATTGGATTGTTTTGCAGACGAAATAGGCTACTGCAAAAAAAATGTCTTTCCAGGAAATTTTAGTAGGCCAAACTCCAGACAACATGAGCTGTGAAAAATTATAAGCGATCTACGAGCTTTAGGCTATAGCTACAGCATTTTACAGCGAATGCCATTCAGCCCAGACAATATACAGGCTACATAATTTTAAACTACTAAAAATGACAATAAAACAATCACTTTTTAAACTGCAGTATTATTTCCTTGAAAAGTACTTACTGCTGAAGGAGTTAGATACACTTTGTGCTGCGTATATTTCTCGTGAAATATTGCCCGTGAAAAGTTATCGGAGGCTCGAAGCAGAAATCAAGTTCCCACAATGCAGCTCGAAAATGTAAATAAACGGCCAAACACCTGTGATTCAGGTTTTACGGACACTTGCTGTTAAAATATAGTCATTATAACTGGTAATACAAAATTGTTAGGTCAGTAAGTGTAACTTAAAAATAATGACAACAAAAATGACTATTTTCTTCTTTGGATAATTTTAAGATGTTCATTAGAAGAACAGTTTACCTTTTGGTGAATTTTCTGGATAGATGCCTCAGTTTCCTTCAATTCTCTGCTAAGGTTCACACTCATTGTAGGAATGGGCAAAACACAAAACGTTATGGTCAAGCACGCGGCCGGTATCGTGATGCAATACTATTTTCAGCCACTAGGTGGAAGCATCGGCTCATAATGTTAAAAGTTAAATATAGTCAATATGACTGTCTGCCTGTCTGGTAATCAATACATTACTATATAATGAGTTAAATACAGTTGGCAAAATGTACTTCTAAAAAAATAGTTTTCAGTGCTGTCTCTTTTTTTAAAGAATCAATGAAACATTTAGCAGAGCTTTTGATTATATATATATATATATATATATATATATATATATATATATATATATATATATATATATATATATATATATATATATATATATAGGCTATTAATTATTATAATCTTAATATATTATAATCAGGATATAAATCATATAAATATAACTCATATAAAATATAACTAAATATATATATATATATATATATATATATATATATGAATTATAATTATATCAGATATTATAATGATATAAAATTGGAATGATACCTGTTTTTATGTTAGAAAAAACGTTGTCTTCTTGGTCCCTGGTGAACCTGCAGTACATATACAAAATTCATCATCAAAATCAGAAACAACGCAGAACACATAGACAGAAATAAAGTGGCACACTTCCAACAATGCAAACATCCACAATGCAAAATTATCATGCTCACCACGCGCACACACACACACACACATAGAGACTATAACAACTGTTCTCTTATCATTTGTAAAATGAAAACATCCAAAATGCAGAACCACCACAAAAATAAATTTGTGACACTGACACATTGAAAATGTGCACACTCACACACAAACACACACAGGAATACATTTGTGAGTCTATAAAACAACTGCTCTCTTATAATTTGTCAATAAAAATCATCCAAAATGCAGAACAACCACAAAATAAATTGGTTTCACTGACACATGTGCACACACACACACACACACACACACACACACACACACACACACACACACACACACACACACACACACACACACACACACACACACACACACACACACACAGAGGGAGGGAGAGAGAGTGCGAGAGAGATGAAAGGATGAGACAAAACAATTTAAGGCACACACAGTTCAAATAAATTAAAGTTAATTTCTGTTAATTTCTATTCTGTTACAGTTAGTAACTGAAATGTTGATTAAAATAGTAGAATTATATTTAAAACAGATGATTGAAATAAATGATCAAATCTAAAGACTCCAACATTTGTCTTCGTAACATCTTGTTCAGGTTTGATTCTAATCATAATGTAACATTATTGAAAAACTTTTTCAGTACAAAAAATGCTAAACTTTGACAAAATGTATTTTTTTGCTTTGTTATAATTGTGATTTTATAATATTTAGATATGAATCCAACTTGTGAAAAGATATCTTAGTCAAATAGCAAATAGCATAGTGGAGCTCTAGCTATCTAGTGGTTAGATGTGATTTTTTTATTTTAAAACGGCATTTTCCAATAAATGGGCAAAAATCTTACATTAAACCATGTAAAATGATCCATGTTATCCCCATGAATGAAAGTTATAAAGTGTTTATAAGAGTTATAAAGGTCTTTTATAAAGTGAATTTTACATAAAAGGCTGTTTTTTTGTAAAAAGCATATTTAAATAAATATTTATTTATTTATAGAAATTTAAAAGATATTATAAATCCTCCAAACACTGCACAAATGTTGAGTAAAAACATTAATAAACTGAGTAAAATTACATTTGTAAAAACAACAACAACAACAACAACAACAACTATTATTCTGTTACAAAATTAAATGTTATTGTCTGGGGTCCGTGGAGGCCCCAAAGATAATTAGTGACGGCGCAAATGAAGAGAATCAGAGGGTTAAAAAACCCTTTTACAGACTCGAGTAGTCTACAAATTTTCGGCGGCTGCCATATTTTGCTCCGTATGTAAACGTGACGAGCGTGACTTCCTGCCAAATAGTGCGCGTGCCGCCCTGCCGCAGATCGTCATCACATGCGGATCCGCTGAAGCCGTTGAGCCCCGCGTGTGACGTCAATCCCTCTGCTGATGTCATCTGCGCGGCGCCACTGACCTCACGCGCTCTTCAGTGCATCTGCCCTGAACCGCAGTTCAAACCGCTCGAGCTCTCGGCGCTGAACGTGTGTGGCGCGCGGACTGAGTGAAAGTACCAGATTGGGCGCAACTTCCCGAACCCGTTACAGGTAAGCGGCTTTTAATACGCTTTGGGCCGATGTTTTATTTAGGCCTCTGTCAGATGACACAGGACTGCCTGTGACTGTCTGTGTTTAGTGGACATGCTGCATCTGCGCTTGGGAAAGTGCTCGTGCTCGTGCATGCCTTGAGTTGCAGCGCAGTTTATGCGTTTCTGATGCTGGTTTGAAGTGATGGATGCAGTGGAGCCTCTGAAGTGTCCCTGTGTGTCCCTCCCCTCTGAAGCTGTCGTGGTTGTAACAGAGATGCTGTCATGGAGATGAATCAGATCAGAGCAATAGTGTGTTTGATGCAGATGAAGCAGAGGAATGCATATGGGTTTTTAGGTGAAATAGACATAATAATAAAAAACATATTTAATATAAAAAATATAAAATAGATATATTTAAGTTCAGCATGCATATTATAAATATATAATGTATTTTTAAATATAAAATATATAGATCAATAATTATAATATTAAATATAATGTCATCTATTTGAATTAAACTATATAATATGTACAATAAAAATAATAAATCACATAATTTTATGTATGTATGCATGTATTTGTAATGAGATTTTGTAATATTGAGAATACATAATTTAATATTTTATAAACAAAATGTATTTTAAATAAATTATTAAATAAAAAAATGTTGTATATATAAAGAATTCAGATGCAAAAGCTTCTAAGTGCCATCTGAAATTTTCTTCTAAAATTTGCATTTTTATCATGGTTGTATATTTAAGTTCAGTAATTTCACTTTAATGACAATTAATTGGTCATTTTCATTGGCATTAAAGTGAAATAACTGAACATAAACATACAAGCTTGATAAAAATGATCTTTCTAGTCTAGAAGAAAATTTTAGATGGCACTTAGAGGCTTTTGCATTTGAAGTCTTATATTATTAAAAATGATTAAATATTATTTAAATAAATATTTATATATCGAAAATTATATATTATTTTAATTAAAATGTGTTAAATGTGTATATATATATGTATATATATATTATATTTATGAATTTTATTTAAAAATACATTAAAATAAATATGTTAAATCGTTATTTTCAATCGAAAAGTACATTAAATATATACTTGAAATTTGTACAATGTGAAGGTTTCTTTAAAAAAAAAAAAAAAAAAAAAATTGCTTTTGGATAATAGATTAGTTTTGTAAACTGGCTCTAAACTCTCTGTCCCCGGGCCCGCAGGCCGTCATTATCGCCTGCTGATACATAGTCAAAAGTCAAAGGCACATACATTGATGTTCGCGCCTTTAAAGCTTTCTTTGCACTTTGGTAATTCTTTCATTCTTTAATTGGAGATCATGATTCATAATTCATTCTAATTAAGTCAAGCTTGTACATGAGATATAAAAATTGAAGATTAATTTGTCTGCAGGGCAAGGTGTGTATGTGCAATAAAGACTCTTATGGGCTTTTTAATATTTAATTAAGCCTGAACTTGCCCTCTCTTCATATTCAGGCCCCTGACTAAAATGTGTTTGGCTCTGTCTCAAATCCTAATGAGCTGTCTTCCTATTCAGCATTTTTGATATCTCAGGTGTGCTCTGTGCGTATTATGCCCAAGATTGCAGGGTAGGTAGCAAGGATCTCAATGTCTATTATGTCCTGATAGGGAGTGAGATAACTAGGGTTTGACACAAAGTCAAGGTTAATAACATTGAACAAACACAGGGCTCCAGACATAGACAATGATAAAGGAGTCACTGGCTCCTAAAATGCAACATTTACTAAAAAGTATGTTTTAGTAAGAACAAATAGATACAGACTGATTGTTGTTCCAGTGGTCTTTCCTTTACAGTTGATTCAACCGTAGATAATAATCAATAATATGTGAAATGTTTTTGTTAGAAGACAATTATTAGGCCTATTTTAGAGCAAAACTCTGTTGTAAATATGTCTTTAATCACATGTCATCATCACAGTAGTGATTCCCGGTGAGCGTAACTGAAACTGTTAGTGAAGTGAAGGTTAAGGCCTGTTCACACCAAGGAAGGACGAACACTATAACAATAAAGATATAGTTTTAAAAATTGTTCTAAATGTATAAGAATAGCACAACAACTATAATGCACAGAGGAACAATAATATTGGAATCCCGTTCATGACGATTTTTACCAGCTGATGAATGCTAAAAATATTGACAGCCAATCAGAATTCACCAACTTTATAGAGCTCGAGCATTTAAAGGGGCGGACGACAAAACTGCAGCTTGTGCATTGAGTAAACAGAACAATATTGTGTGTGTTGCTGTGGATGGTATTATAGTTATTATCGTTATAGTTAACTTTATGGTTTATAGTAAGAACTGCGCGATAAGTCATTGGACATCACGGCTCAACCGCATTTACTGAGACTGTGAGTCTGGAAATTTCCCATTCACACAGCAACTTGCAACAGCGTCTCGAATAATATCTGTGTGAACGTGCAGGATTCAAGCCGGTATCTCTTAACAGTATACTACAGTAATATCAAAGATATTATGAGATTATGACTTTGTCTCGCATAGCCAGACTGACGGCCTGCACTCTATCGAAGCTTTCATTGGCCGAGGACATCTGACCGACATGCAAGGCAACCAATCACAGTTCGTTTTGTTCAGCATCATATGCAGGGATGGGCAACTCCGGTCCTCGAGGACCACTGTCCTGCAGAGTTTAGCTCCAACCCTAATTAAACACACCTGAACAAGCTAATCAATGTTTTCAGGATTACTAAAAACAAATTTTTGTCAGGGTTGGAGCTAAACTCTGCAGGGCAGTGGCCCTCGAGGACCGGAGTTGCCCATCCCTGCCCTAGAGTAATAGACCGACGTGCAATTCATCCAAGAACGTCATGCAAATTGACTGCAACAATGGCGCTACAAACGTTACAAAAAAAACAGCATATCATTTAGTTGATCCTGATAAGCGCTCATTGTCCACGACGGCTTTTTTCCGGTGGCCTGTTAAAGAACGCAACACTCACGTCTCCCGGATATCCTGGAGAATTCAACCAATCAAATGACGACTTGAAGTGTTTCCATTTTGTTTGCTTTATGCATCAGACCATCAGTCCTGAGACTATATCACTTTTGACACAACACGAGTCCAATCAAAGCTGCGAGCTTATCCATCAAATCTTCATTAAAGGTAAGATAGGTAATTTTCAGAGAGGTTAGCAATAGCAAGCTAGCTTTGAAAGCATGAGATCTCACCCTTCCTTCAGAGCGTCTACAAAGCCACGCCTTCTCCAAAACACAGGAACGCACACCGCAAGGAGCAAATACAATAATACTGTCTATAATAATGAACGTAAACAACTTACAGAGCTCTTACTTGTACCACCTGACTGCTGCAGATTCATTTCGGTGTTGATAGTGTCGCCATTGAAATAAATATGAGTCACGTAAACCTGTGACTTTTTACTCCGAGCGGTTCATGTCTTCCAAATTACAGTAGTTACGGAGAACTAGGGCTGTCAAAATTGCTCAAAAATGACGTTCGAATATTCCCAACCAATTATTATGACGACTTCAAAACTCCTGAAGTGTTTCCATTTTGTGTGCCTTAGTCTCAGGACCATTGGCTGAACGTCTGATGCATATCACTTTTGATAGAACACAAAACTGAGCCGCTCCAGTGGAGAACAGTGACTTGTCACTCCCATAAATAACCAAACTGTGTGTGAACGCAACCGTATGCTGAGTGAAAGTGGCCTTCGTTGTGTAGATAAACAGATTTCTGGACTGTCGCTAACACTAGATTTTAAATTGATATCGCGCATTTTTCTTTAACACTAGAATTTGAGTTCTTAAGCCAGTTTTTGGCCTTTCTCCTTTCTCGATGGGTGTGTCTGCAGGTCTCTCTCTACACGCAAAGGAGCGCATGAATATTGCAGATGATCAGGCTTCTTTCTGTTTTTCTTTCTTCATATTAGGAAAAAACCCCACCGTCTGGCTGAGAATGCTTTCTGAGGTCTGATACACACAGAGATGCATTTGGAGTATCTGTTATCCAGCCGTGTGTAAAGATAAACACGAATTTAAACCGTAATTTTATCTTCTCTTGCCCTGACAAGCGCTGTGAGTCTCATTTCTGCATGTGTGTGTGTGTGTGTCAGTGTTGAGTAAGAATGAAACCATTTGGAAAGCACCAGTCTTTTATTTGAACCTGTCCAGTGGACAAGCATGACTTCATCATTACCTCACAGTTCCCCATTAACGCTTATCAGAAACATATGAGCTCCACATGCTGACTGCGTTCTGCCATGGAAACTTTTCATTTTGTTTTGAGGATGTGTGGAGTGTGTGCGAGTGCTGGTGGTGGTGTTTTTATTGTGCAAGTTACTCTCACTTTCTTTGGTCTTGCCGCTCCATACGAGTCTAATTTCGGGTTTGTTTTATCCTGGTTTTCTTTCTCACCATTTGCATGCGGCACGGCGACCGGAAAGTTGCAGCTGAGAGCACTTTTGTATGTAAATGTGTTTTGCGCTGATAATCCTTTGATTTAAATTGGGGATATGCCAAACTATGTATTTTCAAATCTGACTAGTTAGTTGTGGATTATCTGAATAATTCGACTAATCTGACAAACCGTCACCCCACTTTTTGAGCGTAAATAGTTGTAGTTCATGAAGGCTTTGGAATACAGACCTTTGGTTGGTCTCTTTTTTGTATTTTAAAGAAGACATTCAGTAGATTATTGCTAGTTGTTATTTGCTATTATTTGTTAGTAAATGAGACCGATGCTGTTTCGGTGAATTAAATAAATCATTCAGGTGATTCAAAGCCATTACTTGTGAGTTTTTGAGTCTTTGACTGATTCATCATTACAGCAGCCGTCTCTCAACAGTCATTCATTTGTGAATTGTCTTAAGGCCAAAAGCAGTCTGTTTTTGCACGAGCTTTTTAAGGTCAAGCACATGGGTTGTAGTCGACACATGTAAATGTCCATGTCTTTAACCTAAGAAATACCTTTTTAAGAGAGGAATACCTCTTATTATCATTGAAGACCCCTTAAACGAGAGTTTTACAACCTAAAGTCCATTGGAGAAGAACATCTGCATTGACATTCCAGATTCCGGTCGTTTACCAGTCAAAAACTAGATTTATAAACCCACAAAATGGCGCACAGCTGCATAATGTGGTCTTCGACATATCCACATATTGTTCTGTGGGGTTATTTGATTATAGATGAACGAGCTAAATGACAGAGAACAACATGAGCAAATCTTGTAATATAATTGGATGAGCCGGTGTGGCATAACAAGACAGCATCATTGTCAGGAATTGTGTCTCTGTGGGATAAGGGTCAGAATAATCTCTTTATACATGTGTGGGTGGAAACAGGCCCCATAGAGATGGTTCTCACAGACTGTAACACAACTCTATACCAGCACAGGAAGTGAGAGGAGGACAGACCCCATGAGATCGCTTTGGATGTGACACTAAGGACCCTTTTCACTGACTTGGAAAAGATCTCTTGGGCAAGACATAAGCCCATTCAATGTCCTCTTACAACGTCCTTCTGTTTAGAGGAGATGCGACAAGTTTCCAGTCAAGTTACGTTTCTGTCCTCGGAAAAAGTGAAGCAACAATTTCATGACCAGTCAGAATTTTGTTTAATTTGGAGTTATGTGGAGCGTGATTTTTTTTTTTTGGATCCTGTACTGTATCTGCTAAATGAAAGTCATCGGGTGCAACCGATGTGTAGAAACATGCAAAGAAAAAAACAAAACATAAATGAAGAAAAAAACAAACAAACACTTGAAGTAAACAAGTCACCTTTTATAAACAAGTCGACTTTTATGACAAGGCAAGTTTAGTTCAGGTTGTAAAATGTCAACTGGTACATTTCAAAAGCGTAATGATAGTTATGAATTAACTTTTTAACTTAAAAAATAATAACAAATTGGTGTAGTACAATCTTTACTCACAATTCTCACGCTATTAAATTTCAAAATGAATTATAAATAAATAGAGCTGCACGATTCTGGGTAAATTGAGAATCGCGTTTGTTTTGTTTCAAATAGAGAACACGATTCTCCTATGATTCTGGATGACAACTAAACAAAATAACATGTCATTTAAAGGTTCTGACAAAATGTTAATTGCTGCAGTCTATTTAAAAGTGTTTCATTAATTTGAATGAATTATATATATATATAAAAAAAGAATGATTCAATGACTCGCCCATAAATCCTTCACTTGTTTTACTGGATGAATCAGCATTTTTTAATGAATCTCTTGAATGAATGATTCAATGACAAATACATTTATAAGTAATTTGTCGTCACCTACTGGCGTAACGACGTAATGGATGCAGTCGTTTTTTGAAGCGCCGATTTACTTTCAAAAGGTGATTTGCTCTATTTTGATACCATAGACATAAGTGTTTATATCCGAACTACAAACTTACTTTTATCCCAGTACTTCTGTGATCATTTGACAAATGAAACAGAAATAATGCTACTATCTACTGTGTGGTTGAAAAACCTGTTTCATACATGGAATGGCTCAGCAGCGCCAACACAGATCTGAATGTTCGCTGTGATTTTGTCAAAGGTTTAATAGACTCAGGCGAATCATTGTCATTAAGGAATAAGATCACATGGGTGTTTGAATCGAGATTGTGACCTTTTAACGTTTTTTCGTGCAGCTCAAATAAATGGAAAGTAACACATTGAATTAAACATGAAATTTTGAAGTGGAAAGATTAGTATTTTCTTGTAAAATGTACCTCGAAAAATCTTACCTTTACTTGGTTATACCACATGACAATTTTAGAGTCTTTAAATTTAAACTTTTGTTGAAAATGGTGTCAATACAAAGAGTGCATTTCTCAGAACTTGGTACAAATATTTCGTCTTTGTTGTTTTATCCATTAGCCGTTGGTGAAAAAACTAAAAACATAGCAAGCGTAGCATAGTGATATCTGAATAAGACACACTCTTTAGATTAGCAAAAACAAGATCACGATAAATCCCTTCATTTTTGATAAAGGGACTGTACTTTTTCTCTACAATTTCTGCCTATTATTGTGGTGGAAATTGCAGATATTCACCCTAGTTGGGCTGCTGTACAGCCAAAACAAACTTTGTTCAATTATTTTCCTGTTATCACTGTAAAGCTGCTTTGAAACAATCTATATTGTAAAACGCGCTATATATATAAAAGTTGACATATTTTATATTTTTATACCACAGATGCAGTAAATCCCACTATTTATCAATGAAATTTGCATAGCGTTTGGTAGCTATACATGTCTAAAAGATGGAAATCCTCTACATTTTGAACTGGAACGCCATTTTCCCTTGAAATTGCCTCCCTGGATTTATTCCCCTGAGCCACCCCCCGAACCACCCCACACACACACACACACACACATTTCCAGGCCTGATTATAGATTCTGTAACTTTTTGTTCTTGTCTGGTTTTTGGTTTTAAGTTTCTGGACTGTGTGAATGAAAATGCGCAGGCTCCTCTCCTCGGTCGAATCCTCCTCTGGAGTGGCACTCAGGGTTCCTCTGGTCCAGCCGAATTCCTGCTAGCAGAGAATCCATTTGCATTGATATTAGCAGTCCTTCGCCATGGTTACAAGGTCGTACCCTGTGAGAAAAAAAACCCGAGAAAGAGATGCCAAGAGCTGACTCAAATGAGTTTGAGACGAAACCGTTTGATGTCCCAGCCAGTTTTGCATGCTGGATCTGAGAAGCCAGACGTCTTACGCAAGAGTTTCAAATCAGACTAACTAAGATAAATGAAATGGTTATTAAAATTTCACTTTAATTACAAAGAGATTGGATGCGCTTACAAACAAGGCCATTTTCATGGCTATGGCTAATAACGTTTTGTAACAGTTTTAATTTGCTGGTGGTATTGGGTGGGATGTACTGTAGCTGTGGTTGTTTGACAGCTGCGAGCTCAAACAACTCAGATGTAGTTTGTGTGGGTAATATTTGTTTGGTGGTGTTTACTGTGAGGCTTGACCCCAGAGGGGGGGCTTTGGGGGTGTGTGTTTTTGTCTTGGGAACACAGTAAAAATGTTCCAGGTCAGGAGTTTAATGGGCCCAATCACTGTCATTTTACATCGGTTGAGAGCGGCACAATCACTCCCAGATGTTGCTGTCACATCTGTCTTTCTTTCTGCATCAAAATCTGGTCTAAAATACTGTCATTGCACCAAATCAGCAAATTAGAATGATGTCTGAAGGATCATGTGACACTAAAGAGTCGTAATGATGCTGAAAATTCAGCTTTGATGCATTTTAAAATGTTCAAGTAGAACACAGTTTATTGTAATAAAATTTCACAATATTACTGTTTTTACTGTATTTTTTTGTTCAGATAAATGCACCCTTGCTGAGCAGAAACTTTTGAACGGCAGAGTTAAATAACTTATGACGGTTGCATCGAAACAGAAGTAGCTTCATTTGGACTGGATGGCATTCAAACACAGGCCTTTTCCACAGGCTGAAGTTGGATCATTGTGATCTTTTTCTTTAATTAGACAAACATAAACATGTCGAGACTGAATGTAGCTCCATACAGTGGTTTTGCATCGCTTCCAGTGGACGACAGGCCTTTGTTGCAGTTTAAAAGCAGCGCTTTGTATCCATAAAATTCCCAGGGGGTACGTTTGTCCGACATTAAAACATTCTACCTTTGTGAATGCCATGAAAACAAAGACGTCCAACCACTCTTTTCTTCATTGATAGATCGTAGGCACTTGTTTAATTTAACGTGTCAGATTCCGAGCGCTTCGCTTCTCGGTAAGAGCCTCGGATCTGGTCAACGAATCCTGAGATTTTAAATCACAGCCAGTTTGGAGGAAGTGGGTCTGAGTTCTCATGGTTGAGGTCGATTTTACGGCCCCGGACCTCAAACCGGTCAGATTAAAGTGTAGAGCATTTAGCCAAGCTCTTCTGAAGACATCCTACTTAAAGCCTCGTGTCTTTTTGACAACGTAATTGAAGGTGTGAATCGTCAAGCTAATCCTTGACTCGGCTCAATTTGTCATTGAATCGTTTGGAATTCGGAAAATCTACTTTTTGACCCTCTCTCTTACGGTTGAGTACACAAACCTGAGCGCATATGTGCTGATGAAGATATATACATTCTGGCAGTCTTACATCCCTCCCTCCGGCCAAAACAGCTCAGCTTTCCCAGGAATGCACCAACAGCATCTTCAGGTGTGGAATTAGCCTGAAGTTATACACATGTATATGTTGTGTGTTTGTATATGAATGTTTTATCTGGATCGGTGAAGTTGTTAGTGTTACTTTTACAGCTTCTTTTTAGAGTATTGCAATTGCAAAACAGCATTATATTCAGGTTTTTTCATGGTGCGTACGACAAGAAAACTGCCCTGTAATGTACTTTCATAAAAAAAGGATTGTAAAACTTCACACACAATTAATATCCTGTTACAAAAGAAAATATCGTTTATTAAGCTTGTCTGTTTATATGCGTATGTTGTGACCCTCTGACCGTGACTTTGAGGGTGGTGTATGGCTTCCTGCCCACAAAGGAAATGTGCTCTATTGCACTGATTGTGTAAAAAGAAAAAATAACCTAAATATAACGACTCATCTGCCTGGGCGGACACACCCTACCCATAGATCCTGTTGTCGAGTGCCGCATCACAGCTCTATATTCTCAAACAGGGTCCAAAATGTACTTTTTGCCACACCTGCCAATAGTGAGTGAAATGAGAAAGTATAACGCAACTGTGTTTTGCCCTTTTTTATTAAAAATGTTTATGTTGCCATGACAATTCAATTATTTAGCTTTTTTCTTGCTTACTGGTGACAAACAGCCTAGTATAGGGGCTTTTGCACTGGAGGAACCTTTCCATAGTTCCTACAACTATTGGTGGAAGTACCCACTTTTCGGCGTGTTTGCGCTACAGGAACTGGGAATGATTTTGGTTATAGGAATGCCTTTCGGGGGAACTAAATTAGCTCCTAGAGTAGGGTTTAATCCAGCACAATAGAGGGGTGAACTGGTTCCCTCAACAAAAATCAAATAGGATTTTTTTAGTGCCACAATGTAGGGTTGTGCCGATGGACGGTGATTGCTGACCGACATCACGATGGAGAGCCACCATCTTGATGCCACACCCCCCACCCAGACACTTAGTCTTAGTCTCTAAACTTTGCGGGGATTGTTCTGTAAATTAAATTGAGAATATAACTTATGCATGCTATTTTAAATACTGTATGCCAGAGATGTGACACGCCCGTTTCACATATGCTGCGTTTACAGTGCGCAACTGATGCGCCACCACAAACACATTTACTCACTATTGGAATTTCAAATCCAGAAGTTATCAGCAACTTTTATTTTAAAAAAGTTTTGTCAGCATTAGGGCTGTCACTTTTGTGAAAAAATCCTGTTCGATTTTTGAGACATAAGTGTTCATTGAATCGATTGTAAAATCGATTTTCCATGTCTAAAGACGTTTCCATTCTAAACACCAAATATAGGCAAATCCACGGACAACTAACAGGCATTAGGAAGAGCGTAAAGAGGGCGCAAGTCAGCAATACTTCTGATGATTTATTGGCGTAAAGTTTCGTGCACAATGACAAACAGGAGTGCAACATTCAGGGATTGAAATTAACTCCCGCCAAATAAGGGTAAAAATGAACTTTGGCGGGTAACGCTGTCAAATCACGAGCCAATTTGGGATGTTTCTATGTTTACTCACTTTGCTGGGGAAGTTCATGTAAGCCAAATCTGTGCGGATTAAGTGCAAATACGCAACTCGTGAGTCCTCGTGATATATTAAATACAGCGTATTGAGCAGAATCTGCGCATTTCTGGCTTACTTGAACACACACGTCACTACGCAACAAATAACAGCGCGCTTGTTCATTTGCATTGAAGTAATAGCGAATATTATAAAGCATTTGGTTAACAGAAAAGACATTATTTTCCAACATCCTACATGATCTGTGTGCTGTATTGATCTGTCCACCTAAAACACATTTTTGTAAAAAATTTTTTTTAAAAAGTCGTTAAAATCGATTCCCTATTTTCGTTTTCGAAACTTGTGTTGGTTGGTCGGATCGATTGTGGAATCGATATTCGAACGTTTTGTACACATATACACTCTTAATAGACTATTCACGTTTAAACACAATTTAAACAACATATTATTCAATGCAGTACTTCTTTATAGATTATATATTAAGTTGTACTTATTTTAAAATCGCAAACATTTAACAAAGTTAAAACTTAAAATTGACAAAACCAGTAGACACATACCTTTTCTTTTGCATAATTTAAATCTTTATACAATAAATCTTGCATGTCACAAATAACTTGTTTTTCTCTTTCGTCAGCTCGCTTTCTGATTTAGGTATTGTGACACCTCAGGAAAATCTTATAAGATAATCTGTAGAGCCATCAAGATAATCGGGACTTTACCTAGGATTGTCGGAAAGGGAGAATTGGGCCCAAACTCGGCCCGATTATCTTGTAGTGTGTGGGTGCCTTAGTTACAAAATTACACTAGCAGGTGGCAACCAGTGAGTTACTTGCACTTGGCGATTGTTAATTTTCACAAACAATGCATTAGTGTTTTATCTGAAAGGTTCATATGATGAACCCAAACACTTGACATGTGTTTCTGTTGTGTGTCATGTACAAAACTAAAAATACCTCGCATTTACTTGGTCACATTTTGGAATAAATGCTTCCTGCAAGGTTAAACGTATAACATTTAAATGAATCCCGAAGAATCATTTGGAGTTCTTCAAATATGTCTAGATTTAACCAGGAATGCTGGATCTACTGGGAGATCTTTTAAAATTTCTATTGACTGATGATGGGAATCTGAGCAAGGAATGGCAGTTCACAAGTTCATTCTCTTCAACCCGATAATGAGTGTGTATGTTACAGTGGGTATTTATGGATGCGTTAATGACCGATAGGATCGAGTTTACTACTGTGTGTTGAAATAAGAGTGCCAAAGCCTTCTGAAGGTGGATGGACGTTCATGCTAAATTTAAATACATGGAATTCCCTTCTATTACTGGAGCTTCTCCATGTACAGCAGGGATCGTGTTGCTCAGAGACACTAGCTGCCCTGTTCAAATATATGATACACACGGCCAGCTTTGATTTGGCTTAACATGACATAAACGATCTGCATGCAACACAAACTCAACAAACAAACGCACTGGTATTTGAACACAGTCCTTTGGTTCCAGGCACTGTGTCCAAGTTCATGGAGAAGAAGCACGGCTATTTTTATCGTGTCATAATGGATGAAGTTAGTAGTTGTAACAGCAGAGTTTGGCTCGTGGTCACGTTGCAGTATGTGTATTCACTTCATTATGTGTGGGTTTTTTTTATTATAAATTGGTCATTTTTAAAAAATTAGCATCATGCAAAATACCCATCAGATAGATTATGGGTGAGGCTAGTCAAGCTAATGGAGAAGGATATTGCAGTTTGTTCTCGCATCATTGTTTACAGGGCAGGGCCTACACTCTTCAGCTGCGGTTAACACTTGCTAATGCTGTCCTAATTTTGCTACAGTGTTGCTAAACTGGACATAACACTGAAAGATTTAAGAGCAAATGGAGGGCAATGTTCTTGAATAATGACTGAGGTCTAAATGTACACTCTTTTCCACCAGCTCTTTACCACTTAAAGGCTGTTTCCTGGATGTGGCAATTTAGTCAAGGATGAGGCAGCGGTTTACTCTTAAAAATCACCCTGAAAGTAAGCGGCACAGCAGGTTCTGTCTGCCCGAGGTTGTATTTTCTTGACATTTATGGTGGTAGATCTCCCTCATGACCTTTAACAATGTTTAACCTGCCGTTTCTGCAGTCATATTCTTCTGTAATATGAAACACCAGCATCAAGTTTGTAATGTGTTAAAAATCACAGAAAAAGAGGAATAACAACTCTAGTTTCACTCTCGCTCAAGACCGTTATTACCGGCCAACAAACCCCAAAGGCTTTTGGTTTCGAGCCACAATCTCAATGTGACTCTTTCAGTTCTTGTACTCTCAAACTCTGTCATGGGTCGCCATGCTCGTTTAGCTTTGTATTTTGACAGCAAGCCCACATTGACCCCCTCCCTGAGTAAAGCTGATATCATTGTGTAAAGAGTCTCCTACTGTTGTTTGTCTTAAGCACTTAAACCTTTTTGACTCTTGTGCTTTTGAATTTGTGAAAAATGAGGCTTTTTGAAGATCAAGATCTTGTGGTTGTGTTTAGGATAGTCATGTTGCTGCACCTCTTGAACTTTGTTTCTTTGAGTTTGCAGCATATTGTCGTATTGTTCTTCATAATGGCTTCAGAAGACTTGAAATGTTTTTTTTTTTTGTCAAATATAGAACAGTCATATCAACTACTTTTATTTGTATGTTTTTATAAATGTTTTAAAGTCAATTTTATGGCATTTTGTAATTTTTTGCTTGCGAGGGCACCTCACTTGTCTTTTTTAAAGAGGTTTGACTCTACGTGTTGATATTTTGAAAAATGTTACCTCAGAAAATAACAAATCCTCGCATAGACGGCGCTGTGCTTTTGCATGTCCCTTCAGTGTTTTCCTGACGGTGAGACGCACACGGTTCACTGTGAGATAGTCAAGCCCTGCAGGTCTCAGTCTTATCAAAGCACAGCTCCAAACTCGTATCACAGTTTCCACTGAGGATGTGTGGCTGCGAAAACAGATATCAGTGTTGGGAAAGCTACTTTGAAGCTGTGGAAGCTATCGGTAGCTAAAAGCTCTTCATTTAAATACCATTAAAGCTAGTCCACCACACTAGAAAATAGCGATGCAGCATTTTGTTGTGCTACACCATTACTCAATGGAAAAATATTGAAGCAGCTATTACATAGCTACTAGCCTATTGTGAAACCAACTGATATATATGCTACTGAAATATATAGTAACAGCTACTTGTCATTTTTAGCCAGTGGTGGACGAAGTACACAAATCAAGTAGCCTACTTGAGTAAAAGTACACATACCCTAAACAAATATTACTCAAGTAAGGATACAGAGTGATGGAAGCCAATCAGAATGGGGATGATTAGGAGGCCATGATGATGGTCAGAGGCCAATGGGCAAATTTAGCCAGGATGCCAGGGTTACATCCTGGGATTTTTTAATGACCACCACAGAGAGTCTCGGTAACGGTGCTTTTTGGCAGTATAGTGTCCGCATCACAATACTGGGGCGTTAGGACCCACACAGACCACAGGGTGAGCGCCCCCTGCTGGTCTCACTAACACCTCTTCTAGCAGTATCCTGGTTTTCCCAGGAGTCTCCCATCCAGGTACTGACCTGGCTCAACCCTGCCTAGCTTCAGTGGAGCTTTGGAACGAAGTGTAGTAAAGGTTTCCCTACAGATACTTAAGTACAGTAACAAAATAAAAAATAATTTGTTACTGTCCAGCACTGCTTTTGGCTCCCTAAGAGTGCTGTAAACCTGTGTTTGTTTTGTGTTTATGTTGTGCGTGTGTGTTCGAATGACAGCGATGCAATCCTCAGCAGGAGCAGGAAAGCATTGCGTTTCCTCTTCCTATTCTCGATTAAGTGGACAGGAAGTGCTCTTTTTCTTTTTGACAGATGGTTACAAAGCTGACACAACAGGCTTTGAAAAAAGACAATGTTGATGTTGTCACTTTCTTTCCTTGAATTTGTCTTTTGTCAGTGGATATATGCAGGTCACCCCATATGATCTTATTATGCAGTCATTGTGATGGATCTATTCAGGAAGGAAGAGGAAAACAGTGACCCTGTGATGTCACAAGATGGGTCTCCTTGATGACGGCAGTGCACCGGATGGATCTGGTCCATGGCCTGTGTCACACAATCCTCACAGAATTGACGAGGACAATTTTTCAGTATTAAGAATCATGGTTTTCCTCCATGGAACAGTCGGGAGAGTCAGAGTTGTAGTATTCAGATGTCTTCTTAAATAGTGCTTGCTCGGCTCTTGTGTATCATCAGCCAAGAGTGGCATTTCACAACATGCTGACAAGCAAGATCACATTTGCCTCCGAATCTGAGGGGTATGTGGTCAGTCATTAAGATTACGAGTAGTAATGAAAGCAGGAAAAACAAAAAGGAGAATATGAAGGTTTCATGAAAATGGATTTTTGCTACAGCCATCCATTATTATGGCCATTCTTTTTTTACTTTGACGCGTTGAGACCCTTGCAGTCTGTTCCATCCAGCTGTTTTGGAACTTCTGTTGCACTTCTGATAGGAAAAGGGGTGTCCATTCCTGGTCCTGTAGGGCCAATATTCTGCAGATATTAGCTTGTCCCAACCTACCCAGCCAGCATTGCATGGTGGGGCCAATGTAGGCACAAAATGGGCTTGAGGTATTTGAGGACTACATGGGTTTGTCCATGGTTTCCATATTGTCCCTATCTGAATTAGCCACAGTATGGGCCATAAATGTGTTTTTCCATGGCTTCCATGATGGCTGAAATGGAACCAATGCCTCAAGCCCGTACTAGCTGCGTTTACACTGTCGGGCCAAGAGCGGGCGTGCTAGAAAATAGGGTTTTCTGGCCCGATGAATACCTTGGTCCAAAGCAGGCCAGCTCGGGCTTGAGGAGTGGTTGCGAACAGAGGCTGACTTTACCTGAGTCTGGAGACGGCAGCGCCAGATTCTGTCAGCATTAAAGACTTTTAAAATAATTCCCCTCAACTCACTTTTATGTTTGAATGCCTTCTGTTTGTGATCCGATGGGGATTCTGATCACCATATAAGGTAGAAATATTTATATGCGATGCAAAAGACTATGCACGTTAACCATTACCATAGTAAACATGGTAGATATGAACTTGAAGAAATCAGACAAATCATAAAGGCTATCACAATCATGCTTTTATTTGATCTGTCAGTAGCCTACGTCTCGTTTCTTTATACCGGACTATCTTAAAATAAAGCAACTTTTGTTTCGGGAGCTTCCTCTGTTTCTCTGACTGAAAACATCTAGCCTACTGGGAGAGAGTGCTAAAGCTCCTCAGGTCGTATTTTTGGTGGCATATTTGTAGAAATTATCATTCTTTCTAAATGTGATGTAAATATGTCCTGTAACTACCAAATAAACAGAAACAGACGCGACTGAATAAGTAAGTGTGTCCTCTTTTTCTTTTGTGAAATAGACCTAACGGTAGGTCTAAACCACTTTATTTCTGTGTGACTAATATGCAATTTTGACACAAATGAATTCATTATGATCAATCACTTCTTATTGTAAACCTCGATGCTTGGGTTTTAGATATTCAAGTAAGCAACAAAAATGCCAGCAAACGGTTGTTTTGCGATCACGCTGTTTCCAGGGATTTCTTTCTGATTAGTTTTCTGATAAAACTTCCATTTGTTGGTGAAATGATGTGTTTGTGTGACGTTGCTCCAGAGAGGTTTGTTACGGGCGTGTTTTAGTGAAGCGCTGTGGAGCTTCTGGCCCGACAGTAGAAACGCAGCAGATTTTGGGCCCGGTGCTACTGGCCCGAGGCTATTAGCCTGGCATGGCCCGTTTAAAGCCCTGGCCCGACAGTGGAAACGCGGCTATCGAGCCTACAATGGCCTCACCATGCAATTTGGGATGAATATTGGCCTGGAAGTTTCTAGCAATCTTGAAGAGAAGCTCCATTTGATGGCAACTGAAACAACATACTATTGGCTATTTTCAAAGTTATCTGGAATGCAACACAAGGTCGCAAGTTGAAACTTTAAACTAACCCTAACAATACGGCATTTTCTAAACTGAACTAGTGTCTGACTCTGATATAAATTCATCCAATCATGAAAATCGCAATTATACTGGGCTTCCTTAAGACCAATTAGTCGGCTAGTTGTAGAGACTGACATATAAAAGCTTGATTTTCAAAATTTTCACCACAGGGGAACTTTAAAACAAAAGATTGACTGTAAGGAAGAAATGAGCCTGAAAGTGCATGACAAGGTCGCAGCCGCTTCCCCCACCCGTCCATCTGTGTGTTTGGGTGTGTGAAGTCATCACGCCTCACAGTGTTTCAGATCAGCTGCTCTGTCAGTGCTAGATGAACCTTAACCCTCCCATCTCCGCGGCCATGTCCATAAGATACAAATCCTGTTACATGGGGGTGTGACTGCAGATCACTGAAGAGATTAGCAATTTGGTGATTCATACCAACATATAAACAAACAGATAGTTGACAGGACAAATACAAATGTTATTGTTTGCTCACCCTCGTTCAAAACCTGCATGGTGGTTGTTTTATTTCTGTGGATCATACAGTTTTGTGTAAGGAACAACTGGAATATCAGATTGAAATGTTCTCCTGTTGTATTCCATGGAAAAAAAATACAACATACAGGTTTGGGGAAAACATGAGGATGAGTGAATAATGACAAATTTGTCTTTTTTTTTTTGATGAACAGATTTAACATAATTTCTGCTTTTGTAGTGGTCAGAAACACCCATTTTTCTTTTTGAAATGGGTCTGTGTTTCATTAGAACTTCATAAATTCATAAATCAGTTATTCAAGCAAGTTAGGAAACACCCTTTGATGTAGTGACGGGCTGTTTTACATAAACCACATGCCGTTCGTTTAGAAATCTCGACCGAAAGGTCACCATCCCATCTGCTCCAACTATGAGATTGAAATGACCTTGTGTCTCTTCTCCGCTGAGTGTTTATATGATTTGTGCTTTGGCTATGTTCGCTACACACAGTGTTCCTCCTCAAGTCACTACATCAGATAACCGTCAGGGGAGTTAAAAGCAGTTTTTCCTCTGGTACACCGGCAGTGGGTCATTTCATTGGGTCAGCATTGGACCATTAAACCCTGTTTCCCAAGCACTGTCCGCAAACAAAGCACACTAGTTAATGTAAAGCAGTCAATATTTATGCTTTTTTTTAAATGAGTAGTTTGTATTCTTTTGATCTTGTGTAAAATATAAAACATTTAAAACAATTATTTAATTGTGAGACAAAGTTATTCATGCTTTGATATAAGATTTTGGTCCATAAACTCTAGCATGAACACAAATAAAACTATAAGGCACATGTCACACTCTGGCTTTTTTATACTAAAGTAATTAAGACAATAATTAGGACCATATCCTCATTATGTCATGCCATGTGAAAGCAAGGTGTGTGAATGAAATTCAGTTTGTTTTTGGGCAGAGAGGCTTGTATTGGCTTCTACGTAACAGCAAAGAGGTCTCCGTTCAAAAGTGCACAAGTGAAGCACCTTAGTAATCACTGGCATGTCTGTGTTCATATTCTTAGGGGTTGTCAGTCATGCAGTGGTCCTGAGGGGGTTTTATCATTTATTGAGGGATTCCCGAGCACCATCTGTTCTGGCGAAGAGCGAGCGCAGGGATACTCACATACTGAGATGGTTTACTGAACGCTCATCTGCCCGTTATTCTGTCAAATATAGCTTGTCAGCCGTTCAAAGTGGACTTCCTCTTCTCTTTGATCACTCTTTTGAGTTCAGACCATATCTGACAACCACAGCTGGGCAATATCACATGTACACCTCATTTATACCTCATAGGGTTGCATGATATTGGGGAAAAAATGGCAGTGCGATATTTTACGATTACATATGTGATATGAAAAAGACAGGAAGTTTCACCAGATGACTTGAATTGCTCTATTTGGAAAGAATTATTAATTGGCTATAGAATGATTGAGATGATTTTGTTGGTGAGTGCATTTGCAATTTGTTTTAAGTGTGAAATTCTTTTAGGGCTCAAAACTTGAAAAATGTGTGTGTTAATATTTAAGTTCACTTTTTACAAGAACCAATTCTAACCATAAAGTGAACATAAGTGAAACATAAAGCTTTTTTTAAAAAAAATCCACTGAGTTTCATAGGCCACATTCACACTGTTTTTTAACCAATTCAATGACTTTAAAATAATAATTATTAGGATTTTAATTTCAGTGTTATTATTAAGGATTATTCTATTATTATTAAATATATAAAAAGCATATTAAGCATAAGAAATGTTAATTCAAAATCATTTTATTTTACTGTAAAATTACAATACTAAAATTCTTAATTTCTTAATTTTTCTTCAAGCTTTTATTTTGACGGGTTGCCAGCAAATAAATAAATGCGGTTTCGGTTTTAGAGTGAAGGAACTGGATGTTCATTTACACGTGTGTATCTCACAGCATTTCAGAACAACTTAATTCACTGTAAAGTAACCAAGACTCGGAAACACAGTATCACGAACTACACGTGTGTAAATGTGATTTACTCTGAAACCGGTATCACATATATTTGCTTAAATTGCGCTAAGCCATATTGTGATATTGCTTTTATTACGATATATTGTGCAGCTATAATTTTCCAGACTTGTATAGTAATACTGCTCATAATTCATGAAGAACCCCCAACAGCCAATCAGATTGGAACTGTTCATTTTTAGCCAGCGCTTGACATTTTTGTACGCAATATGCATCAAGCAGCCAGCGAACAGACCGTGGCTAGCGTAATGATGCTGTGGGCTACCAAACTACTCCCCAAAATCTCTGCACATTCCTCTCATAAACTCCATTAATGCTCAGGGTGACAAAAAGAGCCAAACTCGGTCGCGAGAGCCTGTGAAATTCAGAGTCGTCTGACAGAATCACACTAACAATCCAGTGTTGCGTAAGTGTCTCGTTTCCCACAAACGGCGTGGTCTGAGTTTTTTCAAATAGCTGGGAGCTCACTGGTCTGCAATATAACCCCAAATTTAAATGGGTTCCTTAGCCAAAATATGTCTGGAAGTGTGAAAACAGATGCTAAATGTTTCGGTTGCAACAGGACCGAGACTAGCTTGCTTGCATAAGTTGCAGAGTGGAATCACCTCGCTTCAGGGGCCACTAGCTGTCTGTAGGACAACACGGGCCAGACACAATTATGTAAGTACGGATGTTATCTAAGTGACCCTGAACCCCATCAGCACGGTGAATGAAGCGTGAACCAATTATTTGCATGTGGCGTAACAGGATTATACTAATTTGAGTTTTCTGAACATTAACTTTTAGATTCAGTTGGTTTCTAACTGTGTAATTATAAAGGTTCTTTATTGGCATTTATGGATGAAGAAGAGTCTTTAACATCCGCAGGAACTTTCTATTGCACAAAAGGTTCGTTATAGTGGAAAAGGGTTCTTTGGATATGTTCTTCATGCTGAGAACAAAATGGTTCTTTTAAGAAATGCTCACTAAGGTTACAAAAATGGTTCTTCGGTTGCACCACACTGCGTAAACTCCTTTTTTGGAACCTTTATGTGTCCGATTATGCTAAACTCTTAAAAACAGAGTGAAACGATGCGTGGACTTGCTGCATGTACTACCCGCTGTGTGGCTGACCTAGCAGTGTTTAGACAGATGTGTTGGTACAGACGATAAAGATGGTTATCACATGCTGCGGATCTCCCCGAGGGCTCTAGACAGGGTCAATTTGATGGGTTTTTCCCCTCAACTGAGCTCTTTGATGGAGGTCTGTCTGTCTCTCGGTAAAGGGGGTCTATCATTTTTAGAGCATTTTTAAGACGCTCTAAACAGAGTGGAAGGAAAAACGTCACATTTACCGGTATTTGCAGGTGCCAATCCATAAATATAGCAACATTTTGGCAAGAATTGAGAAGAACTGCAAAATGTTTTTTGGTGGTGGCAAGTAGTGTTTGATATTTTGATATGTATCGATACTGAAATATCTGAAAAGCCATGTTTATTTCATTTGCCTCTTTTGTTTTCTATTGTATTTATTGCTCTATCGTTTGCAGTTTGTTTGTTTGTTCTCTTTTTATTACTTTTTTTTGTAAATGTAGTTCAACGATTCAAATAAAGCCTTCCTGTGTTGTGTGTAAGATATCACAACAAAATTACCCAAAGTATCAAAAAATTATGATATAATAAATTATCTGTATGGCGGTATAGATGGCAGTTACTCCGTGGTATCGAAAATGGTATTGAATATCGATATTTTTCATGGTATCGTGTCGAAGTTGGAAATTCCAGTATCACGACAACACTAGTGGCAAGTTGTAAAGTAAAGGTGCAGTCACATTTCTGCAAAGTTTTGTACACAAGTTTTCTGCACAAGTCCTGAAAAGTGAAGCCAAAACATTTCGATCGTCCTCCGGTGGCTGGCTGCGGTATAGCTCATAAACCCCGCCCTCTCCATGTAATCGAATGGGATGTGAGTTAAACTAAAAAATTGATTTACATTTCAAATAATTCCATTGATTTAAATTTCAAATAATTATAGTTTCCAAAGATCGTTTCTGTCGTTTTTGGAAGTTCTCAACACACAGATGTTCAAGTGTTCGTTTTCCCAATAAATTTTTTTCAGTCTATGTTAAAAAAACACTGACATGCCAATCAAAATCCACCAGACTTGAACGAGAACTGCAGAACGGTTATAATAAACCGAACGTTATTTTACGTTGGTGTGGGCGAAGCTAATGTTGTTATAGTTATTGTTCTTTGCGTGAACAGGCCTTAAAGGTGCTCTAAGCGATGTCACGCGTTTTTTAGGCCAAAACTTTTTTTGTCACATACAGCAAAAATCTCCTCACTATCCGCTGGCTGCCTGTACCCTGAACACACTGTAAAAAAACGCGGTCTCTGCAGACACCACAGGCTCCACAAACAGCAACAAAAACAAACTGGGCCAACCCGCACCACGAAACATAACAAACATTTCCAGCCAATGACGGACAAGAAGGGTTTGGGGAGTTAGTGTGCGGATGAGGAGGAGGGAGGGTCTAGTTAGCCTCCGTTTTGTTTGACAATAGTTCGAACGTCAACAAGAAGTGACGTCACCCAGGATCGCTTAGAGAACCTTTAAGTTAGCAGGCTAATTGTTTAACGGAGTTCTAAGCTTGTACACTGAGAGATTACCTCGCTAAATATACGCTAACTAAACAACCAAAAAAACAGGAAGCGTTAACTTGGTTCTAGAATGCCGTTATCATTACCCTGTAATGAAATGTAGACGTTGTGAGATTCGTAGAAGAGGAGCGTTAAGCATGTGTGCAGGAGTTATTATTTTTAAGATTCAAAGAGTTTTGCCTGGCCTACTCTCTATGTTTCTCCATTTATCGACTGAGGGGCTTGTCTAGGGAGTTGACTGTCTACGTTTTTTTTTAATCTTTTGGCTCTCGTGTGCATTCCAGGCGTTTGAAGAGATAACAAGGTACGTCAGATCAGGGAGGAAGTGCACCTAGCTATTTGGAAGGCTTTGAGAGAAATCTACTGGTAGCTGATATTTTCTTTCCTACTTCCAGCTGCTGCGTTGTTCATCACTTTGGATGATTGTTGTGTGTTTGTTTGTTTATTTCAGGTGATCGAGCAGCGCGAGCGCTTACAGGCGGTGTGATCTCAGGCTCCCAGCAGGTGAGTCTAAATAAAGCTCATTCCCACAGAGAGTCCTTCAATTGAACCTTGACTCGCAGCACCTTTTCATTCAACGCACACAGCGAGACGTTCCCTCGGGGTATGGCCTTTGCTTGAGTCTGGAGATGGCTAAAAGTGAATATGCTGCAATGTTTTGAAATGTTGACTTAGTTCTACATATGCAAATTAGATCATATGCATGAGCATGAGCCTATTAAATATGCATTATAATCTGTCCAACACAATCTCACAGCAATTCGTAACTATTTTACATTGTGGTTAATTGGTGACTAATTTGTACGAATTCATACGATCTGTTTAAACCCCAGTGACGGGTAAGTTGGCGGTGGTCATGGTCCTTCATAATGAGTTACTTTTATAAATCGCATGTTTTGCATACAAAATTGCCACCACGTAAAAGTGACATTTTCTCGTGAAATTGGATTGGTCTGTCAAATATAAAAGGTAGTGCTAATTGATAGTGTTTTTGGAAATGAATGGAAATTAAATTATCTTTATTTAAAGGTGCATTGCGCAACATTTCATGTTAAAAATACCCGTTTTTCTAACCCATACATGCTTAAACAATTGCCTGATGGGCTGAATGAGCCCTTCTCTGATCACTGCGATTGCCTCTATAATCCTGTACAGTAAAATAAATAAGAGGGATTCGGGATGGAATTTGAGACTGGGCGTGACGTCATGCGCGTTCACGCTCACCTGGCTATGTCTGGCAGGTTTGTGTATTAGCCGCCATTCTCCGTATCAGCGAAGACAACTCGAGCGACAAAACTTTAGTCAACTTTCGACAAAAGTAGAAGATGGATTCAAAGAGACCGGCTTGTAGTTCATTCCAAACCCCGAAGCAAACTCCACATAAGACAAAGAAAAGAAAACGTTTGTCTAGTGCCACCAAAAGGGCCAAATTGGAGTCAGACAGGCGTCGGAATAAGACGAGAGTCAACATCGGGAAGGCTTTCAACAAATGGAGAGATCTCCGGTCTGCTCTAGGGCTCAAACGGGATCCTCAGTTGGCTTTTACAAAGTAATAACTTATATTGTTCATGAACGTGTTTCCATAATAATACAATCATAAGTGGATACAGTAAACGCATAAAACAGTTCAACATGGAGATAGATGGAAACAAAAACCGAAGTTTTCTACTACCCTCACACATAAGTGTGTAATTTACTCAAATGCCTTTCCTTTCATATATTTAAAATGACTTACAGATTTAGAACTTTATTACCTCTGAAGACATTATGACTGTAAACACAAAATTTGTGCGGGTAATGCTCCTTTGGTTCGTGCAAGCGTGCGTGTGGTCCATGAGCGTGCACACCTCTGGTTGCAGTTTCGCTTGTCGCCAGAGGGGGCATAGTTCTGCAAAAACTCAGAGACTTGCGCAATGCACCTTTAAATAAAATATATATATACTAAAAATTTATCACAAATATGATAGCAGAAATTTGTCTGTCAAACTAAATTGTCAGTCAAAGGTCAATGTTTTTTTGGTGTTGGCATTTTTTGACCACAGTAATGTTAGCAAACAGGCAAATGCCGATAATCTCAAAATGGTAAAATATTGGCTAGTATATTGGTCTATGACTTGTCAATATTGATATAAATAATTTAGAAATCTTGTTATTTATTACTTTGAATGTTTTCTGAAAGTTTAGAAGTTGTAAAATATTGCGGAAAGTTGTGCAGTTTTTGTAGACATTTGTAACGGCTAACTGGAATGGACATTTATGCCTGCAGTTCCTTTCTTTAAAGGTTTAGTTCACCCAAAAACGAAAATTCTGTCAGTAATTACTCACCCTCATGTCGTTCCAACCCCGTAAGACTTTCATTCATCTTCAGAACACAAATGAAGACCTATTTAATGAAATTCGAGAGCTTTCAGTCGCTCCATTGGGAGCAACTCAATTTGTAACACATTTAAAGTCAAGAACGATAGAAAAGACATCATTAAAGTAATCCATGTGACTGCAGTGGTTTAACCTCAATTTTATGAGCCGACGTGAGTGCTTTGTTTGCGCAAAAAAAACATAATTTACAACCATATTTACACAATAATATTACCCAAAGCATGTTCACGGAACAACTTCCGGTCTCAAATCAAACTGATTGTACGAATCTTAGTAGTAGTAGCATCTTAGTGCTTCCCCTACTGGATTGCAGGTCAATATTTTCGTAAATAGAGTGGTTTTTTTTTTTTTTTTTTGTGTGCAAACAAAGCACTCGCGTCACGTCACTTCATAAAAGTGAGGTTAAACCACTAGGGTTGCATGGATTACTTTAATGATGTCTTTCCGTTCTGGACCTTGCATGTGTAAATTGCATTGCTGTCTATGGAGGGACAGAAAGCTCTCAGATTTCATCAGAAATATCTTCATTTGTGTTCTGAAGATGAATGAAAGTCTCACGGGTTTGGAACAACATGAGGGTGAGTCGGCCGTTTCCACATTAAGCACATTTGTGTTGTGTTGTGTTGTCTCTGTGCTCATTTTACATAACTAATCAAACACCTTGTGCATCATACAGCTCCAAAATTCAGTTCTCACTCAAGCTTGCATGACTTTTCAGAGACAGAGGACAACATTTGGCCATAAGCTTTGATTACATCAGTCCCAGACCAAGTAAGCCTGTTTCTGTGAAAATGAGCACTTGTGTGGATGGTTGGTCAAGTGGCGTTTTGGGCCTTTTTTGTTGTTGTTGAGTAAATGACATGGATGTAGTCACGAAGACCTGGCGAGACGTTTTACAGTCCTGGAGCGGGAACCGCTGACGGCTGTAATGACCGCAAACCCAAATCGGGCAGTTTACAAGCTCCCCTCTCTGTCGCAGTCTCTCTCTTTTTCTGAGCTCTTGTGATTAATTTAACATCTCTGCAGTTCTTCCCGCTCCTTCGGCCGCTGAGAGAGAGAGAGTGATGACGGCGCGTCCCTGAGCATTAGCGTGCTTTACGGGACTGTTGGGAGAGCCCTCAAAAACGACGTTTAAAACGCTTGGATTACACTTCCTGAGTGATTTCTGACGTCTGGGAAATGTTACTGAAGCACTGTAGATTTATTAGTTAGGTTTGCTGGGCTTTAGTGGCATAAAATATAGGCCTAAATGTAGACTGTTGACTTGAGGCGAAGGCGAGGTGGTTTTTAAGTGTCCATAAATCTCTTCTTGGGGTCAATAACTTAATTTGAAGTGTTGTTTCTGATTCTTGGACTCTTGTTACAATGATGTTGCAATTCTGGGGCGTTTGAGGACACAGACTGGGAATGCTGGGAAAACGAACAGTTCTGTTCAAAGTAGCCTCCACTCGTGCTGTATGTATGATACGTGTATTCATGATGCGCATGTTCAGCACACCAATGATGTCTGGAGGACATACTAAATGTTTTTCGCCTGTTTTAATCGCCCACCAGATGAAAATCTTAGGTTTGATCACTCCGTAATCGCACATCTCTCATCAGCTCAGTATAGTATTGCTGATGTTGTTGTTTTAATTCAAAGATTTTCCCTCATTTCAAATGATTTTAGGCACTGCAAATGATTCATGATTAATAATTGAATACCTTTATTCTTATTTGTCAGCTATAAATATAAAATAAATATTCACACAAAATGATAAATGCCAAAATGTGACCAAAAATCATTGAAATTGATTAATAAACGGAAAAAAAGAAAGTCTACATGGATAGGTTGTTTAATTTTGCAATTTGATAATCAAAAATGACAAAAAATCAAATTAATTTTTAAAAACAGACAAGCAAACTGGAAATGCGGTATTTTGCAATTTGATAATCAAAAATTACTAAAAATCAAATTAATTACTAAAAACAGACAAGCAAACTGGAAATGCGGTATTAAGTTTATTAATCACTAAATTAGAATTAATGATAGATACTAGTTATTTATACACACACAAATAAAAACTTTTTTAATGGACGGATTAAAATGTTTGTCAGTAATCACTTTTTATTTTATTTATTTATTCTTGTTTTGTTTTGTTTCGTGACATTTGGGTCCCCATACAAACCAATATGAGATTTCAGATTATTTACCTCCATTGTTACTAAAATGTTCCATTGTTCCTGTATTTTTGGTATTTTTTCGATTTGTCTTTTTTTAACTCTAGAAAATCTGAAGTCATTGCATAAAATTCACTTTCAATTGTATTTTTGCTTTAGGATGGTCTGTGGTCTGGTTATGATTGTGAAGTCATCTGTGATCAATTCCACACTACAGGCGTAATAATCTGTCGCTGAGGTCTTAGTCTCAGTTTACTTGCTGAATGTGATTTTTGGCTAAACCCACATAATGCGACAGCTCTAATCAGGGTTACCGGTAAAGTGGATTTGGGCTGTGTTGTTATCATAATCCCATAAATCATAGTTCATTGTAAGCAATGTGGATTTTGATGTGAAAAAGCACGACGAGGGAGCTGTTGGATGATCCGTTCACCGCTTTGCTCGGATACTAAAGCCATGACGCATAGTGAGCAATCGTTTGTAGAGTCCAAATGACTCCGTATCTTATCTTTCTCTCTCTGACACAATTTCACATGTTTTATATGTTAATGAAAGGTGAATAACGTCTCGAGAGCAGTCCATCAATCCACAGGAGTTTTACATCTTTGAACGACAAACAAACAGCGAGTTCTGTCTGCAAACCCCTTTAACCGAACACGTGACTCTCACCGGCCGCTCTCTGCGGCCTCATTCTCTGGCTGGACTGCAGAAAACGTCCCAAATGACTCCTCAAGCCTACACTTTCCTCCCTAGCCCCTCTCCTCCCTTCTTTTCTGTCTCTTTTGCTCTTTTTCACTGTGCACACGCGTCTACAAACCCCCTCTGAGCACTGATATCCCTCCCCACCTCCGCTATGATGTCATTTGTGCAAGTTTGGGAGTTTAAACAGACACTTGCAGGGTATGAGAGTATTTTACCATGCTGCTAAATGCAGTAACTTCACATTATGTCCAAACTGAGCTAAGTTGCGACTTAAATGCGACCTTTGTAGTCATAATTTCGATTTGGAAAGGTCATAACTTACATATACGTATAAGGATGACCTTGAAAGATTTTGGTACGGTAAGATTACAATTTGAGTATTTTTGGCAGGGCTGGAACTTAACGTTGCCTAAATGAGCACATACTGTTTTCGTACAGTTTAGCAATTCTAAGCTAATTATAGTCATCTGAATTCTAACCCGATCCCTAAAAGAATATATACTTAACAACTGAAGAACGAGCTGGTGTGACGTCAATCTTAACGAAATCAGGCCAAAACAAAGTGTGAAGTTTTATTCTGGAGTTCAAAACCGCTTGCCAAGCGAAATTGGTTCACGCTGCCTGGTAAACCCGTTCGGACTACCATTGGACCGTGGCGATTATGTAATAGGTGGGTGTGGCTCTTATTTGACGTGGAAATCTTCTCCTGTTCAGTCCGTTGAGGTCAAATGCGAATAGAACTGCACAAGAAGAACGGACACACTGGAGAGCCGCTATATAGTAGAAATTGAAGTTTTAATTCTAATCGAAAGCGACACTGACACTGTTTTCTCATGTTTAAAACTGTAAAGCTAAAGCAATCTATTGTATAAAGTGCCCTATAAATAAACGTGACGTGACTTTACTGGAGTGCCGAATTGCAAACATATCCATATTGCTATGATCCGATGCTTTCTAAACTACTGTTTTCTCACCACTTTCTTTTTTTTTTTTTTTTTTATTAAGAGGGAAGTGCGCAGTGCAAATTTACATATTCATCTATATTCGTCTTCATCGAATGTACCTCATAACACTTCTGAGGCAGCGATAGAGCAAGCTTTGGTGAAAACTAAGGAAATATTTAGTTACTGCAATGCTAATTTCTTGCTGGAAATTACATCAAAAGTGGAAAAAGTTGGTCAAAAACGCACACAAACCAACCGCGACTTTCAGACGCCATCTTTATTTTAACTGTTGCCGAATGTGGATTGTGGGATATCAAAGGCAGTGAAGGATAAATCTGCTGCCTTCAAAACTCGATCAGATGAAGGCGTCTCAGGAGACCGGAAGTGAAGCTAACATTGGATTCGGATGGGCCTTGATGCCTTCCTACCTTGGAATACGTTTTCCGAAGGCAGCATTTTTAAGCTTTCGGACGTAGCCATAGCCATTTAAAGTATACTCCATTTGATAGTGTGCGTGAACACAGGCACTAGAGCACACTAGAAAGCTTCATCTTTGTCCAGTGTTTGTGCTGTTTCTCTCCAGAAGTTATCAGTCAATGAAATGTCTTTGAATTCTTTTAAAGTAGAGTTGCATGCATCTCTCTTAACCCCTCACACAAGTGCTTGTCATTGCGTGCGTCTATTGTTGTTGTTTCTCTAGTACTTTGGCTGTTTCTTCAAGAAACAGAAAAACAACAGCCAGTGTTGCCAACTTTCGGACCAACTATTTTGCACAAAAAACTCGCCATGAAATGTCAAAATGTCATAAAATGTCACTATGAAATCACAATTGTAATATTTCAGTATGTATAATAAATTATTTGTCCGTGCACCATCATTTAAAAAAAAAAAAAAATTCAATAACTTCCCCTCCCTCTTTCAGCGACATCCCTCTTCTCTGCTGACGTGTTTATTGGCGCGAAGGTGGTGCAACCTGTCACTCACATGAGATCCACCAATAGCAAACCACAACCAATTCCCGATGGACAAAATCAAGTCCCACCCTGCATTTTTTTTTTTCTTGTTCGAGAAGCCTGGTTTCACTCTGATATATACGGTAATAGGGAAGAAAAGATTATCACAACTTCCGTTTCCGACCTAATGCAGACAACCAGGCAATCTAGCTTTTGAAACGGAGCCTGTGTCTTACATGGACAGATGATATTGTAAAGCTGTTGATTTCTCTGCTCTGTGGTCTTGTAATGTAATAAGAGCCTGGCTGCATAAAAGGACTCACTCCCACTCAATACAGTCTGTCGAGTGACTTCACTGCTCTAGAATGCCGAAAACACAGTTAAAACTCAGACACTCAGTATTGAGGGTGGGATTATTGTGTGTGTGTGTGTGTGTGTGTGTGTGTGTGTGTGTGTGTGTGATTATCCAGTTGGGTGTTTTCCTCACAGGCAGCAGCTGAGTTAACCATGATGGCTCATGGATCTGCACTGCACCGTTGCTCTGCTGCATGTAATTGCATGTACAGTATGTTTGCGTCTGTGTCTGTATTTACCGAAGGCAACTTCAAAGGGCCCTTGTGGCAGTAAACCAAAGGTTGTTGCGCACTTACTGGAATCGTTGCTGAAAAAACAGCAACATTGCGTTTGTCCGAGTAATCTGAAGTGATGGCAGTGATCGATCATGAAAACGTTAATTGCATGACTTGACGTCAAAACATGAATTTTTGAGACAATATAGTCCCCGATATACTTTTTCGTTCTTCGTTTAGGGGTAATGCAAAGTTCAAAACACGTGAGCAGCGATATACTGTTATTGGACATCTGACGTCGCCCACATTTAGATGAATATGTAAATCTGTGCTGCGTGCTTTCCTCTCAATATCAAAATAAACACACAAGAAAACTGAGAAAACGGCAAGCATTTTTCCTAATAAAGCATAAGAAAAGCATCTGATCATAGCGATGTGGATGTTTGCACGAGCTCTGCAATTCAGCACTCTAGTAAAGTCACGTCACGTTTATATATTTATATAATTTTTAGATTGCTTAAAATCAAGCAGCTTTACCGTATTAAACATGAAAAACGGTGTCTCATTTCATCAGAAGTAAAACTTCATTTTCTACTATAAAGCAGCTCCTCCAGTGTGTTCATGTTTTTACTCACGGACGTCTGATCGCAACGCTCTCGTGAGGAGAAATGAATGAACTGGAAAAGATTTCCACTTGAAAGGCGGAGACTTTATTTATTTATTTATAAACATATCTTTATTACGAGGATTAAGCAAACTTTTCCGTAACTCCAAACGAAGTTCGTTTTAGACTGATTTTGTTCGAAATGACGTCACATCAGTTTGTTCTTCGGTTTCACTTGAGGTATATCGGGACCTTTATACACAAGCAAGTCAGAGGTCTTTGTAATTTTCTGATTATATCTTCTTATCGGGTAATTTTTTTTAAAAGAATTTATCTTGGCATTTCCATCCAGCGTGTTTTTATTTTTTTACTTTTTCAATGCGATATCCCCAAATTTGCATAAAAATAGGTAGGTAGAAACATTTAGCTATAAACAGGCCCAGTTTACTGCCATTATAGTTCTGGTTTGCCACCTAACATGTTCCTCGTACATTTGAGATCTCGTCCAGTACTGCAAATTAACTTTTGCCTTTAGCAGCTGAAATGAGCAACTCTATTCTTTTTTGTGTTTTTCTCAGTTACAATTGGGTTTGTCTCACAATGTCCCCTCCCTGCCTGATCTGATTTGTTATGTGTCCCCATCAACAGACACATTGTGCTGCCTGTTGATCTAGTGTGGAGTGATGCATTTGGCTTCCCTGGCTGGGCAACCAGGGCAGATGGGCACTCAAAGGACTGTTTTATTGGTGCTCCCTCTCGCTGACACTTTCTTGATTATTTGGGGTTGCCGGAGGAGGGTCAAAGCAACTTGCTCCCAACCTGCCAAGACCCCAGAAGCACTCTGATATAAAACTGTGGTAAATTACCCTGTCAGTAATAGATTCACCCTGAAGCGATGTCCATCACCGTGTTTGTACGTTGAGCGTTTTGCAACAGCCTTCACAAATCACAATGAGCAGGGCTTGACATTAACTTGTTTGCTCACAAGCCACTGTGGCTAGTGGTTTTTCAAAGTTACTAGCCACTCAGCATTTTCGTTTGCCACAATTTTGACATCAATACCATGGGGAAAAACCGCCATATAGATATTTTTAATATCTCATTATTTGGCAGCAGGCATATTAGGCTGCTGTCACTTTAAGACCTGACACATGGATCCATTATACTGTTTCACATGTGTTTTCTTTCTCAACTGTTTACGTTCACTTTAAATGTAACTGACTCTGTTTACATGAATACTCTGCATTTTGACATTATTTTGTGTGTATTTGACTGGTTAAGAGCAATAAGTGTCGAAAAAAGTATTCCATTTTTTTTATGTGCGAGCACTTTGAGTGTTAAGGCCATTGCACACTGAGTCCGAAATTCGCGTCCGAAATTTTCGCTCGTTAAAAAATAAATACGACCTCACGTTATGTCACGCTTGCACACTGCTTCCGAAACTTTCGTCCGTCATAAAAAAAAAACAATCGGGTTCGATTTTCTGCGTTTTTTTTGCATTCGTAGCAAGCAGTTTGAATGGTGTTTTGACAATTCCGAGCCACCGAATCACGAATACGAAAAAACGCATACGAAAATTTCGGACTCAGTGTGCAATGGCCTTAAGCACTAAATCTGCGGGAATGGGTAAAATATGCACAAACCCATACCGAAATTCAAGCCCTGTAAAGCCAACAATATTCATCCGGAGCAAATGAAACAAGTGAGTGAGGAGAGGCGGGTTTGTGTGTAACTCGCTGTCGGAGAGATGAGAGAGTGGGAAAGCGCAGCTGATATCGCATGAAGTTGATATCTACTCTGCGGTAAATTAGTACTGGAAGTGTTTCAGATATTTCAGTATTGATATGCATTGAAAAATGTATATTTTTGACAAAGCTACGTTGCACTTTTAAAAGACTACTTAAAAAACTGTATATTATATTTCAACCCATCAAGGTGGCTAGTAAAAGTTACTGCGTTACACGGCACAGCTGAAATCCACCCGCATTTGGTGGGTTGGCGGGTGTTAATGTCATGCCCTGACAATCTGTTTGAGATCTGAGATTATTAATATGCCTGTTTTATTACACATTTTCAGTCAACACCCGTGTCAACTTCTATTCCAATAATGGAGGTCACATAAAGGCTTCTAGGGAAAATAAGCATAGGCAACTTCACAATTATACATTTTAAAAGCTTTAAATCCTGAATATACTCAATGCTTAGTTTGATGGGGATGAACAGCATTTTTCTCTCTGTGTGGTGAAGTGCAGCTGCAAATTCTTCATGTTTAGTCAATGTCAGTGCAGTTGAATAGTGCCCAAATCCAGTCTTTTTTGTTTCATGTGGTATTTTGCAAGCCCCCTAAAGACCCAAATCATTGATATAATACTTGAGTATGCAGTACACCACTTGCTAGTGTCAATTAAACTTATTAAGTTAAATGTAACACAATTTAAATTTAACTTGATTTGGGTTTCACTAACTGCTTTTTGTATGCAGTCTAGATAGGATGCATAAAGTATGCGCTAGTAGGATGGCAGCCAGTCTGTGATTTTCTTCCCGTACATATCGAAGTGTACACTATAGGTCATGCGTGCTTGGTGCCTGATTGCTTTTTAAATGGCATTCACACTTCATTAACAAGTTGGCCAGTCAAATATGTCAGAGAGCACTATATTTATAATTAATTGTGGTTAGATGTAGCCGTATGCCACAAAATGACTGTACATTTTGAAACAAAGACGTTAAAGAGTCCCCACAGACATTTTTTTAATCAGTTGTTTGGCAGTTGACATTTAGACACTTCAGTAGACCTTTGCCATGGTAGCGCCATATTGAATTTTTAACAGGAATAAAAACGAGGCTGTGAGGGATAGAATACACTCACCGGCCACTTTATTAGGTACCCCATGCTAGTAAGGGGTTGGACCCCCTTTTGCCTTCAGAACTGCCTCAATTCTTCGTGGCATAGATTCAACAAGGTGCTGGAAGCATTCCTCAGGGAGTTTGGTCCATATTGACATGATGGCATCACACAGTTGCCGCAGATTTGTCGGCTGCACATCCATGATGCGAATCTCCCGTTCCACCACATCCCAAAGATGCTCTATTGGGTTGAGATCTGGTGACTGTGGAGGCCATTTTAGTACAGTGAACTCATTGTCATGTTCAAGAAACCAATTTGAAATGATTAGAGCTTTGTGACATGGTGGAAGTAGCCATCAGAGGATGGGTACATGGTGGCCATAAAGGGATGGACATGGTCAGAAACAATGCTCAGGTAGGCTGTGGCATTTAAACGATGCCCAATTGGCACTAAGGGGCCTAAAGTGTGCCAGGAAAACATCCCCCACACCATTACACCACCACCACCAGCCTGCACAGTGGTAACAAGGCATGATGGTTCCATGTTCTCATTCTGTTTACGCCAAATTCTGACTCTAACATCTGAATGTCTCAACAGAAATCGAGACTCATCAGACCAGGCAACATTTTTCCAGTCTTCAACTGTTCAATTTTGGTGAGCTCTTGCAAATTGTAGCCTCTTTTTCCTATTTGTAGTGGAGATGAGTGGTACCCGGTGGAGTCTTCTGCTGTTGTAGCCCATCCGCCTCAAGGTTGTGCGTGTTGTGGCTTCACAAATGCTTTGCTGCATACCTCGGTTGTAACGAGTGGTTATTTCAGTCACTGTTGCCCTTCTATCAGCTCGAACCAGTCTGGCCATTCTCCTCTGACCTCTGGCATCAACAAGGTATTTCCGCCCACAGAACTGCCGCTCACTGGATGTTTTTTCTTTTTCGGACCATTCTCTGTAAACCCTAGAGATGGTTGTGCGTGAAAATCCCAGTAGATTAGCAGTTTCTGAAATACTCAGACCAGCCCTTCTGGCACCAACAATCATGCCACGTTCAAAGTCACTCAAATCAACTTTCTTCCCCATACTGATGCTCGGTTTGAACTGCAGGAGATTGTCTTGACCATGTCTACATGCCTAAATGCACTGAGTTGCCGCCATGTGATTGGCTGCTTAGAAATTAAGTGTTAACGAGCAGTTGGACAGGTGTACCTAATAAAGTGGCCGGTGAGTGTACATGAACTATACTGTTGTTTAACAACATACAGTACAGATTGTACAGCTGATGAAACGTCTTTACGAAAAAAAAAACTATTTTAAAAGTTATGATTTGAGAAAATTACGTGATCTAGGATCCTTATGCAGTGCGTGCCATTATAAAGATCATTTTCATCTGCGTTAAATTCAATATGATGTCTAACCTGACTAAGGCCTATAGACATACAGCATGCTATCAGCTAATTGTTCAATTTGGTTGCAGCAATGTATAATGTGAATGTTTTTCATTTATTATTCGTCCCCATGGAAAAGACGAAAGTATGGTCCATTACTCAAGTAAACAGATTTTACTTCCCCCTACAGCGTTATTTAAATTCTACTGAGCTGCTTATTCCTGGCTAATTTTTCATTCACGCATCTGGATTTTGACCTTTGTAAGATGGTGTCAAACTCCTTCGAGTAAAGGAGTTGAGGGGAGTTGCAACCACAAATCTGTAATGTTTTAAAGCTGCACGTCTTAAAGTGGGTTTCAGATGCAGAAAATATAGAATAGCGTCCAAATCCATTTAAGGCAAGTTGTGGTGGCCATCTTGGTGACACCCTAAACAGCTAATTTCTGTTTACAGCAGTATAGGTGTTGTTTAGTTGAATAGGAATGACTAAAATCATGAAGACTGTTTATCAAGAGTATATGTCAATAACATATTTCAAATCAGCCAAGAAATGTGACCAGACCTGCTAAGCACCCTTAAACGCAAGCAAGCACACCCTCAGTTGATACTGTAATAATAAATGAATGTGACCAAGGAAAATGCAGAAATGTCACTTTTTTGAGCTCCAATCATGCTAGAAAATTAATAAGGTGATTGGCTGTTTTTACTGAAAGGCGGGGCTTCTCTTTCTACAGCCAGCATTTTGAGCATTGCAATGTCTGTAATATTCTGGTGCCAAGATATGAATGGGGGTTTGTACAGACTGACAAATCAAAAGTGCCCACCTCCATGTCTGTGATATTCTGATGCAGAAATATGGTAGGGTCCTCTCATGGCCCATGTCATTAAGTGTCTGCTTTTCCAATGTCCAATATCTGTATGTCAGTATAATCAGGTTTATCATGTTTTTTTGTACATTTTTATCTTATTGTGCCTGAGGGCATCGGTGCCGGACACGCAGTTGGTTTGGTTTCAGAAAAATCCAGAACTTGTCCTCAGTGACTCTGATTCCAAAGCCTTTAAAGTCCCCCTGTATTCAATAATTTTTTGATCATCGTGATCACCAAAATGACATGGTAATGCGTTTTTATGTATTGCTCTCTACAACGTCGGACACGTAACTGTAATTAATATGATTCGCCTTTTGCTTATACGTTATCGACAGCTAATAATGTTTTGCTAATGTTACACAAACCATGTTCCCGTAACCCGTTCACCATCACAGAGTCAGACATATAGTTCATCATAACATCGTGATATACATCATATGCATAATTCACCCGCTATATTGCTAAATCTACCCGATTTTTTATATCAACAGAGAAATACCAGGATAACCTGGCTTCACTTGAGACTCCACTGCTTCAGAGCGGTCATATTTAATGATATGCTAAAGCCCGCCCCCCTCGTGATGGGATTGGTTTACATGTTTGTGACATATAGAACAAGGGCGATTTTAAACCGTGTTTTTGAGACTGTCTTTGGTTCACTGCAGTTTTTAGGGGAAAATAATCAATCAATGGTGTTGTTGACTGATGAATTTGCACGTGGTTTGTCTTAAAGCACATTAAAAACACCACATAGACTTGTAAACAACATTAAAAACTTGATTTTTATTAACTATCTTTAACTATCACAGAATTAATTTGTTGCGTAACTCTCTATACAGAATCTTCCAGCTTCTTGTCAACTTTTGGACTGCAAGAGACTTTTCCTCCTGCATGAATAATTGGTTGCATATTGATTTTTAACATCCCCCG
This sequence comes from Rhinichthys klamathensis goyatoka, assembly GCF_029890125.1. Classification (NCBI taxonomy): domain Eukaryota; kingdom Metazoa; phylum Chordata; class Actinopteri; order Cypriniformes; family Leuciscidae; genus Rhinichthys; species Rhinichthys klamathensis. The sequence goes on along the minus strand of NW_026606562.1, from coordinate 5,818,373 downwards.
AGAGACCCACACTTGCAGAGGCCCCGCTGAGGGCTTTCATTTGGGTTTTCTGTGGTGAACAGTACACAGTCATACTTTATCCTCCCATAACTGTTGTTCTTCACTGTCTCCGTTGGTCAGCACTCCCTAGCAGAGCTCGGCATTTCACTCGGCAATTAAAAAGACATCAGGAACCACCGGTTGTGTAGGAAAGAGCTCTACTTGGATTGTTTTGCTTGTATTAGGCTGTCCCATTTGAAATGATCGTCGACGTTTTTTGAAATTTTGTTTACATCTACAGCACTTGCTTAGGTCTTACAGACTCCAACAGCAGCTTTTGAGACCAACTAGACACATTTACCGATGACTTACTCAGCAGAATAGTATATAGGCCTAGTTATTCAGATGCTAATTCAGTGTCACTCTCTTTGTGCCTCTTTAGTTAACAAATTGACCCTGGGACAACCGTTTAACAATACTAAAAACCCATTAAGATGATACAACCAATGGGAGCCCCACTTTTTGTTCTGAAAAAATGTTGCAGGATAAACTAGCCTAGCACTGTCAAGAGCTTCTTTACAATTACCACCGACACTGGAGTAAAACTCACATGTGGGGCATTAACCAACTCCAGAGAGACGTGTTGAGTTTGGTTTTAATGGAGGTGAGTTTATGAAGACCGCAAGAGTGGGTTTTGTGTGTTGTGGGTTGGCTGATCATACCACAAATGAGATGTAATGAACATGTATTTAGTTCATTATTTACTCAAAATACATAAAAGGTTGTTTGTATATTTTGCTAAATATATTGGTACCATATTGGTTATTGCCCAATATTACTGATTTTTTTTTAAATGTATTTATCTGTATCAGTCTGTATTAGATATTTAATTTTCACATTTAAATGACCTTTGCTGTAATCTAACACACACTTAGAATTAATCTTAAAAAAACGAATAATCTAATAACATTGTTAAATGTAGGCTAATCTTTAGCCAATCTCAAAATGAATATCCATTTTTCATGCTAAACATTTTAATTTCGTGTTGCCTACATTTTCAAGTTCTGGGGAATGTTTTGTAAATTAATTTAGACAAAGTAGTTTATAATGTTTAATATACTCCAGTTATCAGCCATACCAATTATCGGCCAATCGGTATTGACCAGAATTGCAATATTGGTCCATACATATCCGGAGTGGATATAATGGTAAAATTGGCCAGGTTTATCTCTGTCCATGTTAGTTCCTCATTTCTGATTGTGAATCTACAAAGCAAACTCTTGGCAGTCTTTCATCTTTGAAGGCCGTGTTACTTTGTAAGACGGTTTGAAAGCTGCTTCGGCTTTGTTGCGGTCTGATGCTGGGCATTGTTCGGACAGGGTAACCCTTCAGAGACCAATGAATACCACATCTGAAGAAAGTGAGAAGACAAGAGTGTGGGGAGAGAGGAGGGGGCTATCTTTTTTTTCTTACCCTGCTAGTTTTTCATTTTGCATCCCTGCACCTCCCTTCAGCTGCAGAAAAGACTGCCAGAAGACCAAAAGAGGCAGAATCAGGGTGAAAAAAGACTACAGCCTTAAACTTGAACAAAAGCCAGCCAGCAGGGCTTTATTGCTGCAACGGCCTTCGACAATGTGCCAGGAGAATTTTAATCAGAGATCCCTCCCTTATGTGTGTGTGTATCTCTTTCTCTCTTTCTGTTTCTGCCTCTCTCTCTATCAGTCTCTCCTAACCGTGAGAGATGAGTATTGTGGTATCTTCTCCAGGGGAGACTGGAGAGCCCATGTAGGAACTCTGGAATTTGTGTGCGTTGAGTTTGAGAAGTGTGAGGAGAGACAAAACCTTGAGAACAGGAAGTCCTGGAATTCGAGCAGGTGAATTTTTCTGTCTATTGCGATTTTTCTTCTGTGCTGAGGTTAGTGTGCCTTTATCTCCTCTGCATTTTTGTGGTGCATTCCTCTGCACTTATTTTGGACCCGAGCGGCAATGCAGTCGCCTCGCCAAGCACCACTGTCCTGAGAAGTCTGCATTTTTGCATGCATTTCTCTTCAAAAAATTGCTTTTGCATTGGCTCGCCAAACTTTTGCGTTCTCTCAAAACTTTCATTCCTCCAAGAAATTTGCATTTTTGCTCGCAAAACTTTCATTCTCCCAAAAGGTTTGCATTCCCCTGAGAAACACATACCTTTAGGTACTCTCTACAAAATTTCTTTTAATTTCACTTTCGTTTCATTTCACTATCCCTTCAGATTGAGTACATATTAGCTCATGGATCTTATCGGTGGAGGTGCATTGTTCGTATATTGTTGAATTCTCAGAGCTGTCATCTTGCAGTCGGGCAAATAAATAACTCATTAGCGTACAAGGCAGCGACCCTGGGCCTGAATCCAACTCCGAATCAAAGTCAGATGGACTTGCCTCTCTTCCTTAGAAGTCTTGGAGAAAAACCTTGACGGATAGATCTTTGTGTAGGTCAGGGTGTCGACAATGTGCTTCAGTTTAATAGCAAAAGGAGCCACTTTGCCTAAGGGCCGACTTTTTGTGTGTGCATTGGGTAGCGAAGGTGCAAAAGTGTGTTTGATGTAAACTGATGCTGAAACAAGGCCCTGCCGTGTCATTTCACTTCTCCAAACACTCTTTGCCTGAAGGCAGCATGCAAGGATTTGAGTACGGCATTCAGCGGGTGAGTTTCTTTCATATGTTTTTGTTTACTGACGTCATCTTAAGTGGGCATAAAAGCAGGTTGCTCGCAGGGCCTTTGGCCCATTATGCCCTGTGTTTCCAGATGAATGCGTCCCGTTCATAGATGAAATGCTGTGAAAACCACACCAGTCCACATGATTGCAGCTGCCCTCTTTATACTGTAAATCTCATGCCCTGTATGTGTTTGAGAGGTCGAATCCTGAAGCTGGGTATTCATTAAGGTTTGATTAGAATCAAATCAAAACGATTTCGTCATCAGAATCAGATTCATTTGGGTATATTTCAGTTATAATATTCATTTTACTTGCATATGAAAGAAATTCTCTCTCTTCTAAAGTAAGTTGTACAGGGCATTATGCCAGACTGATTCAAACCAGTAACTTGTCTTTTTGAACTATTCGTTAAAAGGATTGGTCACTGGTCGTTCTGTATGATTTGAGTCACTAAAAAGAACTGGTTTGTAGGCTTATATAGTCGTTTGTTATTGAATCCAACTATATTGGTCGGTGTTGTATGTTAGTTTTGCATGTAGCCTGATAGAATAATTCAGTTGAAAGACATTTATTTCCATTATTTTGAGGTACAGAGTCTTTTTATTGAAAAACATTTACTTGCCGTACTGCTGGAGCATGTAATCTGGCCCCAAACGGTTGACGTGCAGGCATATTTCTTTTGCTGTTTTACAGATTTTAGGTCTCTCGCTGATACCAATACAATTTCCTAGGACAGCTTTTTCTGTAATATCCGTCCAGTGGTTATGAAATGTTATGCCTGCTGCTATTCCAAAAATAAGTCACTTACTGCTGCTTTGAAATCATACAACAAAGTAAACATTGTGATCAATTTAAAAGGACCCTTCTTTTTTTCTAATGTCATATTAGAACATATTTATTGTTTCCAGTTTCACAATGACGGATCTATTAGTGTTGGAGTACGAATATGTTGATATACTTGAGACTTGATTATTTGGAGAAAACAAAACCACAAAATATGAGTAGTTTTCATATTTGTTTGAGCTGAAAAAATGAAAACGTATATAAGCGTGTGAACCGTTGTCAAGGTGTATAATTACGAACAAGATTTTGCACTATTTGACGGCCAACGCGTCAAGCAATGTGAAAGCGGGAGAGCCAGCCCCTGTGTCCTCAGGCTAACCATAAATCATTCTTTTATCCCGTTTAAAGTGTGAAAAGATGCTGTCACTCAGCTTCACAAGCTCCACCCACACATCGCAGAATCCCAAGAGCTGCTCGGATATGTGCACAGATGTCATTAAAGAGTCAATAAACTGGAGTGAGTGCTGCTTTCCCCATTACTGAAATTCCTGACAACCATCCCAAGAGATTTAAAAGCTACACTTCAAGAGAAATTTTGCATTTTGCCAAAAGCCAGACAATATCCAGTTGCCTGTGGTCTCAACGCTTGCAGTAAAGGACTTAACGTTATTACTTTTGTTCTGTAAACTGGGATCTGAAATCCACACTGGCACTATAAGAGCTGTAAATCATAAGTTCTTTAGATCTCTGTAGTGCTATGATAGTAGGTGATATTTTCAACACCACTTTCAATGTCATAAATAATGCCTCATTTTTGCTCCAAGTTATTTAGTGTATATAGCATTCATTTTAGGTTGTTCTTTGTGATTGTAGATCATCACAACACAAGTAGTCACACAAGTATTCAGTATATAGCCTCACAGAAGTGTTATAAATAAGCCTACATGTGGTATATGGAAGTGTTTGATGATGTAGAATGTAGATCTCCAGACCGCATTGTCTCTTGGTTTGGGTTCTCAAAACACATTTTGGTCGAGTAATTTTTTCATTTTTGACTCAGCCAGCCAATGGACAACCAGGTTCTTGATCTGGGTCTCGAAGTCTAGTCTTAGGGTTTGGTCTTCTTATTCTGGGTCTGTGTCTAGTCTAGGTTTTTGGGCTACAGTAGCTCTTGGTATCTGGGTCGTGAGGTGTCTAATCTTGGTTTGGGTCTGGGGGTCTAGCTGTGGTCTGGATGTGGGTCTTGGGGGTCCGGTCTGGTTTGTCGGAGACGTGGTTTAGAGGTCAGCGCATGATCTGATGTTCTTCTTTATGTGCTTCTATTAAAAGTTTTGTGGATTTTAGTCCATGTCTGTTAGCATTGTGGCTAATCATTATGCTAGAGCCCCCCGCATGTTGACCATTCACTTTTAGTAGACACGCCACTGTTCAAATGTTTTGGGCCAGCAAGGTTTTTATTTATATTTTTTAAAAGAAATTAATACTTTTATTCAGCAAGAGCATGTTAAATTGGTCAAAAGTAATAGTAAAGACATTTTTAATATTCTAAAAGATTTCTATTTCAAATAAATGCCCTCAATATTATTATAATTTTTTTTTACTGTCTTTTTGATCAAGTAAATGCAGCCTTAGTGATTTATAAGAGACTTCTTTCAAAAACATAAAAGAAAAATCGTACCAACCCCAAACTTAATATGCATTTTACAAGTTACATTTTTTATCTTCTGGCAAATCAGAACAAAATAAGATAAATATTTTGATGTCTATTGGTGACTCATCCTGCTCTCACTTATTTTGTCCAATCATATGCTCTCTCGGAGCAGAATGAACCTTCCCAATTTTCCGTCTGCCACAATCTAGTAACTATCAAATCATGGTTTGTAGCTGTGACATAAAAAAAAAAAAAAAATGAATACTAGTCTCTGATCAGATGTTTCCCTATTCTGTACAGATCCTAACCTGAGATGTCATGTAACTGATGGTAGGATTCATGCATGCTGCATTGACACCGAGTGTAAATGATGTGATGTAACATTCCCTTCATTCAGCCTTTTCCCTCCTTTAGTCATTTGATCACTTGGCTTTTAAAATTAAACAACAGGAAACCTCCCTCTGTACTTGCAGGTGTGCATGTAACAAATGGTTGTGTGTGTCTGTGTGACCACGTATGTGTCTTGGCGGCCCGTAGCCCCCAGAGTGTGTGGACTAATGGTGTTTGTGTGAGACGGATTGAGTAATGTGGAGTCAGGCTTCATGATAAACTGAACCAAATGTGTTCGGGTTGGGTCTGGGCTCACGGGCCGGGACTCACGGCATTCTTCTGCAGTGATGTAGATGTGACATGCTTTCAACAATCAAAGAAAAGCAGAAAAAAAAAAGACTTTTATGCTCAGAAAGAGTTTGTTTATGAACACGCTGAAGTTATTTTTGTGTCATTGGGCCGGATTCTGATTGATTTAAGGTGGCGGAGCCTGATTTGGCAGTAAGAGGGATTGACCCATGAGGATATGTGTATGTGGGTCTGGTTTCACTTGGAGCTCATTTGGAGGACTATGGCGATGTAGAAGTTAATCAGCGTTTCCTTGCAGCAATATACAGTTCTTTTAGGTAGACCTAGAGATTTACGTAATGCAACCTTCCTATGTTTTTGCTCTTTAATTCTGGACGATAATTATTTTCATAGTATGACCGATAGCCAATAAATATGTTGATATATTCTATAGTCTTTTGTCTAAATAAATTAAGAATAAAACAAAAAAAAAGTAATGCATTTTAAATGTCATTTTAAATAACATTGTATGAAAATTATATATTTGTTTTGAAATTTGCTAAAGTTTATATTTAAGTGTTATGAAATGATTAGCATTTATAAAGATTGGCCTACACCTTAACTGGGGGTAATACTTAAGAAGATAAATCAGGAAATGATCATTACCAATATGATAAATTCAAAATCTGTAATATCGGTTGATTACCGATATATTGGTTGTTTTGATATGCAGTCTTTACATCCCAGTATCCATATGCTGTCCAGATTGTTCTGCGTTTCCAATATTGTATTTAATCCAAGAAGTTAGCAACACACCTGGAAAAAGACTAGCGCTTTGGATGTGCGAGGGGATCTGATCCGACTCCCTTTCTGGCCTGTCCCACTCTCACGCCACTCGCATTCCTCCATTCAACCCTTCAAAGTCTCATTTCCTTCCAGATTTGCTATCTGACACAGAATGCCAGGTCTGATTCGGTGCTGACAGTGATATCGTGACAGATCCAGGGAACGAATCTCTTCAGAAAGCACCACATCTGGTCTGCTTCACTGATCTCCATGGGAGATTGTGGAGTTGATCCGAGGAACAAATAGATCTGCCTCCAAATTAACTCAAAAGAAGATATTTTGAAGAACTGTATTTGTCCTTACAATGAAGGTCAATGGGGTCCAAAACAACGACTTGTTTTGGACCCCTTTGACTCTCATTGAATGGACGAAAAACACTCGTATCTTCTTTTCTGTTCTGGAGATGAAACAAAAACATACAGGTTTGGAATGACATGAGTGTAAGTAAATGATGCCAAATCATAAATCAAGCTTCTCTTCCAAGATTTGATTTTGATCAATAAAAGACTTAAGCCTCTTATCAACTCTGAAAACCCTGAAATCAGGAAACTTTGTGGGCCATTTGTGGGTTCAAAATCCATGTGATGTTTTTCATGACAGAGCAGCGGACTGGCCCCAGGCCCTGCGGCTGCGTTGAGAGGAAAAGGGGGACCGGAATTGTCAGGCCATGAGGCCACACATACGGCATGTGAACCATCACCACAGGGGGACAGACAGACCGAATTGTGAGAGTGCAGAGGGAAAGTCAGAACTAAGAGAGGCGAGAAAGCGGGTGGGAGAGCGATGAAGTCATGACAAAAAGTTTTAAGCTGAGCTTTGGGCCTCTGTAGCCGGCTGGAGTCTTCAGGGAGGGCAATGGAATATCCATTGTTATCCAGAAACCACAAGGCCAGAACACGTAAAGCAATATTCCCTATCCTGTCTCCCGTTAACCCACCTCTCCTCTATCTTTCTTCGTCTCTCAGGAACGTCATACACTTTCAAAGTAGGACAATTTTAATTGGATTTTAAAAACTAGAGATTAACAATATATTGGATGTATTTAGAGAGATACTGTATCGATGTAATGGTATCAGTTGATATTGGAAATTTAGATGTTCATGCTCATTTCTTCCATATTTACATTTACAGGTTACCTTTTCCATCATCTGAGGCTTTTACTTAAAGTTAATATTTAATAGCACTAATAAATTAATAACAATAATAAATGGTATCTTTTGTAAATCTTAAAATTAATATCAGTAACTGTTAGGGGTGTGACGAGAACACCTTGACCACCTCGTCAAGGTGAAAAGCTGTCTCGCGATATTGTGTGAGGGTGAAAATAGCATAGAATATGCCACCAATACGTTTACATTACGCCTCCACTGTCGATTTGCTTTTTATAGAAATAAAAACCATTTAAACGCAATTTTAATACCCCACATTTTGAAAGTGGCCTCCTGATGCATGCGAATATCTCCCTATACGAATACTATCTTAGGCTGGGATGTGTTGTTGTAACCATCTCTTATCTCATTCTTGAAGAAAAATTTGGTCTCTATTTAGCCTACACTTTGAATATTGAGAGAGTACTTTTATTATGGTTGCACTTGTTGTTTGCACTTAAGACTGAGAAAACTGTGTCATTAATTTTTATTTATACTATTTTTATTTCTATGATCAATTTGTGGAGAGGAGATTAGTTAGGAGGTCAAAAGCTCATAAATCTTGTACAGTTGTAAGTCTGAAGAGACGAAGAGAATCGTACAGGAGAGAAGCCGGTCAGCTGAGTTTGTGGTAAAACCTTTTTCAGTGCTTGTATATTATTGTCTTTCAATGCATATGATAAATCATACTCAAAGTAGAACTGAAATGACATTCATTACAAGATTATTAGTTAAAACATTTCAAAATGCACCTGCAGACTATTGTTCTAGTCATTGCTGATTTCTTAAAAATAGTGTGCAAAAATCTCGGCTCGTCTCGTTCTCGTGAACCCAATCTCGTGTCTCATCTCGTCCCATGAGCTAAGTGCCTCGTCACACCCCTAGTAACTGCAAATTACAATTCAGTCGTTGCATTCATCAATGCATGTTTAATTTTTTGGATCTGCCTTCATCCAATCAACAAGCAATAGATAGAACCAAATCTCCGCTCTAACTTTTTTACTTTACATCACAATATGGACAAAAAGATCTGTTGTTACTTACGTTACATTGCGACTTGAAAATAACTGATTTTAGTGTAATATTTATTTACACAAAATAGCATAGCATTTAAAGTTTGGCTATTAATCGGTTATCGGCTGTAACATGAGAATACACGAAGTAATAACGGCCAGAATTTTTGTATCTGTACATTAATATCACACACACATGGACTTCTGTGCTTCCTTGTGTGATGGAAAACAAATTGCTGACTTGCTCAGATCCTGTTAACAAATGCGTTACTTTGAGCCACTCTCCTAATCTCCATCTTTTTGTATCCGGGCTTTTATCCCATTCGAATCGTAATCCTGCTTTTAGTTGTAGTCATAGTGTTTGTCTTTCTTCAAGAAGCCTGAAAGGATTCCTGAAACAAGCATCTGACCACCCCATGTGAGTGTTTGTTACTCAATATTTTATTGCGTTATATTGTTACGTATAGGATTTCAGGGTCAGGACCCCTTTCACAGTCGAGGAAGCACCCCGTACTCAAGATGTACCAGCTGTAGAGAGATGCGGAGGTTATGAATTGCACCGGCTGTTGTTGTTTTTTCGAGCATTGTCATTTCCTCTGCAGCTGGAACAAGCGAGAGGGGAGAATAACACAGAGTTTTGGAAAACTAAACATTTACCCAGCGTGAGTTTGGGTGTTCCTCTGTAGAGCATCACAGAAAACAAGATCAGCAGAGACGGACAGAATCTGTTGTCACCAAAGCATCATTTCAAATGTCCAAACTAGAAATTACCATGTTATTTTGCTCCAAGTTTTCTACTCGAAAAAGTTTGTGGTTGCACAGACTATTTGATTGGTTCTACTGTGCTCCACAAACTGTGTCCCGGCGTACATCAAATTCATGTTATTATGCAGAATCCACAAGTTCATTTGTGAAGAGATTTAAAGGACAGTATTTTTTCTTCATAAAAGTCTGTTTATGGTGTGTTACTCGCTCCAGGGTGTTTCTCAGAGCACTGCAGTCAGACTGATTACAGCTTTAAACTGTTAAGAGTAGGAAAAAACGCTAAACAAACTTTTGGATGCCTTGAACTAGATGTATCGCAGCCACAATATATAGTTTGCCTCTCTGGCTACATTTGAAGCTCAATATTCTGCATCCAGGTATGCACATTTAAGCCATTTGTTTTTATTCTGTATGGGATTTAAATTAGTTTTGTGCTATAAAAGGTTGTAGTTATATAGCCTTTTTATTTGTTAGTTCTCTTATTGAAGGCAACATCCATACATCCATAAGAAACTCACATCCGGACCATGTCCCAAGGCACACTTCACGTGCACTTACAGTCTTGTGGACTTATAATGGCTGACGCTTGTCAGTTAAGTCCACAAGTCCGTAGGGTGTCCCATTTGTCATTTTAGGCTTCAGAAGGGTGCTCACGCGCGCCCACTTTGCGGCCGATTTGCACCCTCTTTTGCCAAGCTCACTTCTATCCCACAGTCAAAGCTGCATTACGTCAAGAAAGTGTGGACTCAAGAGCTTAGGGTTGCATTTGGGTCTGGTGGACATGACGTGGACTGATTTATAGGGATTTCTAACCACAGACTAATCGACTATGAAAAGTGCCAATTTTGCACATCCCTCCTACTTTTTGGACTGCTAGTTGACTAAAACTGAGTAGTCACACAAACCCTAGACGTAGCCATTCAACATTCCTAAGTAATGCGCCCCCAGGCTCATGAAGAGCTCTTGTATGCTGAAGTCATGAAAGAAACACCGCTTTAAAACTCAATATTGAGTCTCCTGGACCACCCAGTGTCTGAGAGACCCCATGCGAAGGAGATCATGCAAACTGTCTTGAGGCCAGACCTCCATTACAGGGACCATCTGATGGACATTGTGTGAGTAAACAGCCCTGTTTATGGAATAAACACAACAGTGGTGTGGCTTGGTTGGACTGCAGGCCTCGGACAACTGAATAGTCCTCATCACACTTCAAGACTTTCAGGCTAAAAGTCTTTAAATTTGAGGCCTTTAAAACTTGAAGTTTCAAAGACTCTTGTCTGTCCTCTATTGTTCAGCAAAAAGGTAGTCCATTGGTTGAACTGCCAGACCATTCAAATTGATTGCATAGAAGTCTTCTTCAGTTTGCTTCAGGACTCTCTGAATGAATATTCTTAGTACACATTTACTCTGGAGATTCAGTGTATAATGCAATATGTCAGGATCTGTATTATGGACTTGCTTGCATTTTGGCAGGTGGGGAGCAGAGTTATGGAAACCATTAACATTCCGTGGCTACATGTGGACACTTGTTTATTTTTCCATATGTGGGTGGGGCAGGGAGAATATTGCACTGTCCGTCATTGGAGACAGAGAGGGGCTCCCTAAAGGGGGCCTGAACCCCTCCGCCCTCTCCACTCCTGTCGAACAAAGAGCAAGGACAAACAAGTGCTGGGAGTCAGTGAGGTGGAAGAAGAGAGGCATTAGTACTGGATGGAGGGATGGCAGCAGTGAGGAATAAGAGGAGATGGAGGGAGCAGGGGCAAAGAAAACAGAGGATAACGAAACTATGCAGGGGCGTCCCGTCCAAATATTCATTCTGTACCAAGAGGAACAAGGAGAAAAATAGGAATTTTACAAGCAAACATAAAACAATATATTCTTATCAGTAACCACGCATATTTTTCATGTCAAATTAAATGCTAAATCTCTAAGGTCTGTGCTGTAGATATTGATGTCAGTAGGTTGTACTTTGGGGAAACTTTAAGTGTGCAGGCTGTCCTTAGAAGATCTTTCCACTGACCGTCACCAAACCTAATGGACACATAGTGTTTAAAATCTCCTTGTGTCTGTTGTAAGTCCATTTCAGGGACAAAAAGAGAAGAAAAAAAAACATGGAAATATGAGAGTCATCCACCAGTTCTGAGCTCACACAATCCGTACACTACGCAGGACTGAGAGAGAGAGATGATGCCTTAAACAGAGAAAGAGAAATGAAAAAGAAACTGAGATCATAGAGGGTGTTTGAAAGTGATTTTCTCCCCACTGGTCACTGCTGAGAAACGAGACAGTCTGAAGTTCTTTTATTGGTTTACCAGTGACCAGTAAATTCAGACACACGCTGCCTCACTTTTAAAAAACCTCACACTCCTCATGTCTCACATTCGGTCTCTTGATCTTAGGTTTTCTTAATGGCAAAAACATTTTTCCAGCTGGGTAGGCCAGTACCCTGTTTATACAGTTACATGTTGTGTGTGAGAAAGGGGATAAAAGGCTAGGAAATGAAATGTAAAATGATAAGGTCTTGAACCTGTGTGTGGAAGTACTTTGGGGACAAAATAATCCTCAAATGTTGGCTAAATATGATCTAACCCTAAAGGTAAAAAATATAGTAAAGATGTATAAATTATATAATCTGCTATTGTAAAAAAATAATAATAGAGGCCTGTTTATATGTAGTTGATTTGTATAAGCTGAGTGTGTAGTATGTCCGGTCTAAATAATATTCATTTGTACAGCTAAGAAATGCATCTCTCTCTCTCTCTCTCTCTCTCTCTCTCTCTCTCTCTCTCTCTCTCTCTCTCTCTCTCTCTCTCTCTCTCTCTCTCTCTCTCTCTCTCTCTCTCTCTCTCTCTCTCTCTCTCTCTCTCTCTCTCTCTCTCTCTCTCTCTCTCTCTCTCTCTCTCTCTCTCTCTCTTTCTCTTACTGTCTATTACTTTTTCATTCTTTGTGACAGTTTTTTTTGGTGCACATTGATGCTCACATTTTGTTAGGGATTTATTTTCTCCGATTCCGATATCTGTGGGATTCAGTATCGGCCGATACCGATCAGATACTAAAATAAAAACAGTGCTGAATTACCTAATAAACACTATGCCTCACTGTGCCGAAGAGATTGGGATCATTCTTTTGTGAAAGGCATCAGGCAGGCTTGACTTAAACATTACTTTCTTAACTTTACGGGGGGTGCTGGATGGCAGAGGCAGACTGAATACACATTAATTGCACAGATATTAACATAAATAAATACATGATATTCAATAAAAATAAACATGTATAAGACTTATTCATGTTTCTTTTTTATCGATTGCAAAAATGAACTAGATTAATCACACATTTTTATTTTGTGACACGTTTTCATGTGCCTCAGACCCAGCCTGAAATGGCCTTTTGAAGAGAGCTAGGTGATTTGACTTTGCGTCAACGCTAAAAAAAAAACATTCCCCCAGCACAGGATTATATTTCATTCTCTTAGCCTTTAAGGCATGTGGGATCCAGCACATTTTATGAGCAGATACTTAGGTGATATCTTCATGCTTCAGTTGGCATGATTTGTGATGAGTAACATTTTACAAACCTGTCTGAATCACCTCAGCTCTATCACAGCTGTGATGCAATTCTAAAACTCTTTCCTCCCATTTCTTAGGTCACATCCTCAATTTGTTCTTTAAAACTTGCTACAAATGACTTGCCTGTCTTGCGTCACGTGTGTGTGTTTACAGTTAGCAGCAGTGCATCGATTCCTTGAGCCATCGGTACCATCCTCCCTGAGCGGTCTGTACTCATTCATTACTCCCTCACTCCATTGGGGGTGTGGAAGGAAACAGCTGGAAGGAGTGACCTTTAGTCTTATCAACACACAAAGAGGGATACTATCCATATGACTTGAGCGCAGCCTACTCCAGTAAAAAGGCATTGCCGTGCCCCTCGGACCGCCTCAACGGCCCTGACTGTGACAGCTGTGTACATTGGTGGTCCATTGTCAAGGCTTTTCCTGAGGAACAAAGTTTCCCATACTTGTGGGCAGGGTCTCTGGTAAAATTTACGGGGTCCTGAATGAAGTTTTTTTAGAAGGAGGCCAGCTTGTCTGCATGTGTTGGCTGTACCATAGAAGACTTTAGAATACTTCCTATATCAAAAGATCTGGGACAATGTTCCAGGGTGTTCACCCCCTAATGACAAGCCCTGTTTGTAGGAAATGGGATAACCCCAGTTATCCCCAGTTAATTTATATTGGTTATTGTTGTGTTTGGAATTCAATGTTGTTGAACTTGATTCCAATTGTTTACCCCAAGTTCTAGAATTCTTGACTGGAATTTAAAACTGGAAAATGGCTTGTGAGTTTAGAATTTACTGTTGGTTCTGAGTCACGTATTACTCATGGTTCTGTCTCTTTGCATGTCATCCCAGTGGACAGTGCAGGCTCTGGCTGAATGCCTGTGACCCTGCAGGATCCCTTTGTCTATCAATCAGGAAGTTTGGCTCCTTATTTTCTGTTTCTTGATTTGCCTCATCCCAACTGTGGACACCCATCACCACTGAGACATTAATGGCCAATCGCATAAGCAGTAGAAAGTGTTCTTGTCGCCACTCTATTTAGTTGTGCTGGCTTATTTATCCTTATGAATTTTTGCAGTAAGTCCAGTGACAGGTCCTGTTGTCCCTTGAATGGACAAAGCGACTACCGCCAACTCTTCTATCTTTTGGGGAAGGCTGATCTTGAACAGTGGTACTTGCTGAATGGTGTTTCGGCAGGAGGTGGTGCTGCATAAATGGATTTGGCAGGGGAAGTGATGGCTCCTGCTGCTGGGTGAGCGGACGTCTATTGGTCTCTGTCTTGGCCTTTACTGCTGGTTCAGCTTGGAGCTGACCTTCTGCTCACTTCGCAGGGGCTCCGGAATTTTCCAAACCCCTGCCGATGGGTGTTTAGCATTGATACACAGTGGGGCATCCACAGTTCTCACAGAAAAAATGGAGAAATAACCACCTCGTGGGGACTTGATTCACTTCCTCCAGCTGAACTGTCTTCTATTACTAACCTGCCAGATTGGAAAAGAGCCGTACAGCTTTGAGTGCTAGTTAAGATCAGTCATAATACATTATCATCAAAGCAAATATTCAACTACAGTTTCCTTTCATCTTAAAAAGATCAATTCAGACCTTGGATATTCAGAACCACTCTTCAGTTTAGTTGAGTCTTCTCAGTTGTCTTTTCTCCATAAATTTATTTGCTTTTCAATTGTGAGTTTCTCCTCTTGCCTATTGCATTGGAATTTCCTGTCCTAGCTTATTTTTTATTGTCTAAAATCCAGTCTTCAACCCAGCCCAACCTAAGAGAAACTAGTGTAAATTAATAAGCCAGAAACTAAGCTGTGCAGGAAAGTGGTGTTGCATCTACACTGATTGTCTGTGACTAAACTTGCTTGTTGTAGCTTGACTGTTTAAAACAAGAAGAGAAAGGACTGAGATCAAAGTGTTTTACAAGCCTTTCAGAAGAGTTCCTTGCCTTTTAGATGGGACCCCTGAACAAAACCTTTTTTTCCTCCTTCAGTTGGGGTGAATTCCTGAGCAGAACAAGACGACTGCGTAGGAGAAAAGTCTGTGTGATTCCTTCATTCAGTCAGCGTGCTTTGAAAACACAGAGACCCAGAGGAAAGAAAGCTCGTAACTCACCTCAGCAACCCTTCGTCCTACAAATTACTCTTTCATCTAGTGGTTGAAAGGGTCATAGTTCAAGTTCACGGCCTAGCACATATTTGTTCGCGCCTTTGGGACGCCTATGAAAATCTTCACCTTTAGCTTGTTACTCATAGCAGGTGGCTGATAATAATGTCTTAATCTGGCAAAAGTGCTTGATGTGAGGTCTCGTACGAAGAGTGAAGACGGAAGATCATCCCATGTAATTGCACGTTTGCTCCATTACTTCTTAAAGCTTTTGTACACATGGTTTATGTTATCGTGTGTTTGAGATGTTTTCTATATACGAGTCCCTTGAAGATGGTAAAAAGAACCATATGTGAAATTTGACGGAAGGGAAGGAGGGGACTTGCCCAGGTTGATTGCTCTCTTAGGGCAAGAGGTGGGGCCGCAACATACATCTCCACTGTTTGTCTTCATCTCCCTGGAAACCTCTGATAATTCGGCTGAGTGAACAGCAGATGTTTTTAAGTGTGTGTGTGTCTGCGAAAGGACTGGTCATACAAAACTTGTGAGAAAGTCTTTTGGCTCATGGGGTAATACATCATTGCCTTACACACACCCCCACAGTGTTTCTTTTTCCTGACTGCGCAATACCCTTCCAGGAAACAGTCGTCCCTTCCTTCATCCATGCAAGCTTTGATTGTTTCAGTTCAGTTTTGTTTTGCTCAGTGATACAAATCTACTGTCACAAGTCCTTGTCACGGCCAGAAGTTCAGCTTCATCTCATGAACTTCAGTAATCATCTCTCTCGTCATCGATCCCACAATGGACATGACTCTGAATTTTTTTTTTTTTTTTTAGATTGCAACAATGGCTTCTGCAGATGTGAATGAGTCTCTTGTTCTAATATTCTTTTTATTTTTTTATTTACTCATTCCCATCTCTGGAATGTTGAAATGGCTCCACAGGGAGAGTGAGATGGTTATTATGCTAAAGGTCGCCTGTTGACATTCCCTCCGTTTCCGAGTTCACCAAGTAATGATCTGATATCAGCATAATCTGATCTGGTTAGGTCAAGCTCAAAACAAGTAAAATATTAGACTTAGAGTTAGTAATGGGAAATTAAAAGAAGTTTACTGATTATTGTTCCATTTCCGATTTCTGTTCATTAATGGTTTGGTTAACCATTCTCTTGGTATTTTTAATAAAGAACGAATGGAAAATTCTAGGAAAGCAATCATTTCCTTTAGAATCCTGTTATCAAACTGGAAAAAAAAATGGCTACCAGTTTACCTTGTGACCGTATCTAATTAGCCAACTATAAAGCTAAGAGTTCCTCTTATGCACAGGGTTGACAGCACCATGTGATATTCACCATTAGGATCTATACAGGATCTGTGCCTCTAAAATGACTCTGTCCTGAGGGGCTTGAACTTGTGTGGTCATTAAAATAGAGAGTCACAGCTGTGCCATGTGATACATAGCAGTACACAAACATCCTCTTTATCAGTTTATTTATCAGGCAATGAGGTCTATTACACATGGGTGAATGGTTCTTTGATGGTTCTTTTGGGAAAGGATGTTTTCATTGGATCAGTTAAATGGTGATTATTGGTATTTGTTTGGTTAGTGCAGTCAGTGGTTGTCAATCTGTGATCTGTGGACAACTGATGGTCTGTGAAGGATTCCGGTCTGTGAGATGAGTGGCAAATACATAGATTAAATTGACTAATTAATCAACTCTTAATTAATAATGTGGTTCAGTGTGCAATGTGCATACATGTTTAGTCTATCTTTAATTTCAGTGAAAAAAGCCCAGCACAATTATATGGCTCAGGACAAGATTTGTGACATTGACCTTCGAATGAGGTTTGGTGATTTATAAACTAGGCTATAGACTTGCTTTATATGTGCCATCAGAATCACTTTGTGGAGTGTCTGAATGAAGTGTCTAATTTCATTGCAAGTTTGAAAGGTTGAAATCTCTGTTATTCTAATTCTAAATTACCGTCTGATGTCTTTTTTGCAGCTTTTACTTACTTAATTTTATTAATAAAGCACTTTACAACTGCACCTGCAGACCAAAGTGCTGTACAATCAGCAGCGCAAAAACAAACAACACAAAACAATATGCAACTTACTAATACAGATACTAACCCAACCTCGCACAGGCTAATGACAAGAAATATTTTTTAACACTGGCTTTAAATACATTTAAAGAAGTGGTCTCTCTTAGTTCAAGAGGCAGACTATTCCAAAGCCTCGGACCCGCAACAGCAAAGGCCTTTTAACTTTAAATGAGATCGAGGAACAGAAAGCAATGACTTTTGTGATCAAAAAAGCTTCATGTCTCTTTTTGTCATCAGCTATTACATAATCCCTAGGCATGAATGAGCAAGCGAGTTAACAGGTTATTGGTATGAAATTAATGTTGGCACTGCTTTATTAAGAAAAGGCTTTGATCAGCATTGAGAATAAAAGGATAGAAAAGATAGCTTAGTTAGATCTGTAACAAGATGAGAATGTACAGTGTTTTATTCAAGGTTTAAAAGGTTTAGATAACTTATTTGCTTAAAGTGGCCATATTCTACACTTAACCATCTTGTTGTTGTTTTTTGATGAGGCTTTTTTGTAGTTTTGCAAGTTTTCAGGTCTGGATGGACTGGGGAGGGGGCTTTATATTGTGAACTTTAAAAGTATGACAACATTGTCTGACTCTTATTTATTAAGGAAAAGAGCTAGGAAAATCCTGTTTTCTATTATGTCCCCTTTAAAGTCTTTCATCCGCCCTGTGATGCTCTGACTCAGATTGAATTAAAACAATCGGAAATCAACTCAAACAGTTCAAGGTAAAATTATTTCCCCTGAGGAACTCTCTCTAGATAAAACACACAATCATGGAGAGGTCACGACTGAGTGAAAACTACAGTATTCGTCAAGCTGCATCCGCTGTTTTTGTAAAAGTTGGTGCACCTAGCAGGAAATTTTACCTTTTACTCCCTGACCAGGTCAGATTATGAAGATAAAATATGACCACATTTTAATATCTAAGCCTATAGTTAAGTTGACGGGTTGTGCATTTAGAAGACTTGTTTACTATTTGCGCATTCCCATGGTAACTATTAACAGTTATCTGTTTAGAATCCAAAATATGACAACATACAAAGAATCTGTTTATCTACTGGGTGCATGTTTTCTGGTCTGCTGCCCTGTGTTACGCTTACTACACTTGGGGAATTTGTTGAAGGCTATCAGGTGATGCTGTCCTCCAGGAGCTGCGGCGCTACAGGCGGATCTTGGCACACGCTCATACATCAGCCATGAACTTTACTGTCTGGCTGACTGACTGACAAGCACAAGAATTTGATACTGATATGCAAGAATACTAATACAACCATCCAAGCAGCAGCAGCGTTACGGACGTAAATATTTTCAGACACATTTTAAGTTCACATACAGAAGCTAACAAAGTCGAACTATTAACTCTTTCTCCGTCATTTATGCGCAAACACTTGGATGCCCTTTTCACAAGATGTAAAATAAGTCTTTGATGTCCCCAGAGTGTGTATGTGAAGTTTTAGCTCAAAATACCCCACGGTTATTTTTATATAGCATGTTAAAATTGTTACTTTTTGAGGGTGAGCAAAAATGCACCGTTTTTGTGTGTATGTCCCTTTAAAGGGACACTATGCAGGAATTCCGTTTTTGTCAAACAGCGACCCCTAGAGTCGCTGTGGAGAACTTGTATTTAACGTTACTGTCGTAAATACCACTCACGCAGAGCGTGACATGGCGTGACGTGTTACATAGTATACAATAGTACATTGTGTTTAATTTGTCGTTTAAGGGGATCTAATATATGTTGTTAGTGGTGAGAATTTTCGGTTCTGGGTTCTGTCGCACTAAGTAGTATAGTTTTTTTCCCTCATCAAAACCGATTGTTTATTAGTGGTTGTATATCAAGCAGGGACATGTTTTTTTTTGTGCATTAGGTTTTGTGATTTCACCGTAATAAATATAGAGAGTCTCTCCGCAACGGATTGAAGCGCGCGTCCGACAGAAGACTGTACAGAACACTGTCTCCGCGCCACTGATCGCAGCGGCAACGAGCTCTTTGGTCACTTGATTTCAAAAACAACACATTTTAGATCGCCTCTTATTTAACAAACGAACGAAATGAATGCTCTACTAGAGTTAACTGGAGATGTTTTATTTGTTTGTATTGGTACATCCGTGCCACGAGATGTTTCAATGGGGACATATCACACCCGCAAATTACGCCTATGCTCGTCAGTCTGCTGTTTCCTCTTTCTCTGTTCCTCCGACAATGCTTTCCTAGCTTTCTGCATCTTATATGCCGGCTCAGCCATGACGATAGTGTGACAAACTCCATCCCTCCCTACCTTGTTCCTGGATGGGGGTGTGTATGTGGGCAGTGCAGTAAAGGAATATGTTACACCGCGAGAGCTGATATCACGCGATACTTCCTGACGCTGAGGCCGTCGGCCCGCCACAACAAAGTTGCAAGTGAGGTTTTTCCACTCACAGGCACCAGGGGGAGGCGAGACGGCCACCATTCAACCCGAAAGAAGTCATATAACCATTTCAATAACTCCGAGGCTGTTCAGTTAAGCTAAAAAAAACTGCATAGTGTCCCTTTAAATCCAAATGAGCTGCTGCTCCTGGCACAGAGGGCGGAGCTACAACGGCTAGTTCTTAGCAGCTTGGGTTACCACACAGACACGCACTGAAAATTTCAAAAACTTTTAGTATTTTATGTTCAAATCGGAGTCGGACAAAGTTGAGGAGAGACTAACTATGTGTAGTTATCTTCTAGTCATTGATATATTCTGTCATGATAATCTATAAATCATGTTCCCGGTGGCGGGGTTTATGTAAATTTTAGGGTTGCTGATGTCACTAACCCGGGAGGAATGTCGTGTAGTCCCTACCAGCCGTTTGTTGTAGTCCTTAAAAAACAATCTATGTGAAATAAAATATCTCCCTTTGCTTTGAACTTTGAGCGTTGTAACTTTGCAGATGTTGTTATTCTTAAACAGCAACATTACACACTACTAAAGTTAGAAAAGTGAAATCATAATCAACCACCCCTTTAAAGAAAATTTCCGGTATTTTTCAAAAATGTTGGCGGTGAAAGAGTTGAAGACTTGCAAAAATGTGTTTTCACTCACTTGTCTTGAATTGAAAGTAGTTGACTAGTGGTCAACTGTTTTTTTTTATATTGAAATCTTGAGATCAGGGTGATTTGTTAGCTGATATACATAATATACAGTATAGCAATAGAAAATTAATCTGATACAAAATCGTTGAAATTAAATGTCCTTTTATATAGTATTTACTCAACATTATTACAAACACAATTTGCATTACCTGTTCACAAGATTTTGGAACAAATTGTAAATATTTGCCGATAGCGTTTCTTTCAGCAATCGGTTATCAGTGCTGATAAATCGGAAAACCGATCAATCGGTCGACCTCTAGTTTTTACTACCTTTCTGGGGCTTGAAAGTGGTAGTTGCGTAGACTGTCAATGGAGGGACAGAAAGCTCTCCGATTTCATTTAAAAAGATCTTCATTTGTGTTCTGAAGATGAACGAATGTCTTACAGGTTTGGAACGACACCAGGGCGAGTAATTAATGACAGAATTTTCATTTTTGGGTGAACTAACCCTTTAAAGACACACAGGATTTGACTTTTAATGTCTTTGTCTAGATCATTATGTTTGCATTTACCCATCTAGTTTCACTGCCAACTCCAGAACTAGTTTACCTACTAATGAATTCATTTCTATAATCCCTCAATACCACATCCAACAGTCTCTCTTAAACCGCATGTGTATGTGTGTCTTCATGATCTTCTGAAATGCTTGAGATCACCAGTTTAATGAATTTGTCCCGGTTCCAAGTTTATGTGCAGGTTCAGTAAGAGTGTCATTTAAATGTCTGTGTTTGTGTGGAAGAGTTGTTCGACATACAGTACACTGTCTCCGTTGTTCAAAAGTCAGGGTGGGTTAAATATTAGCCTCTGGCCACAATGATTCTGCCCTTCTCTGAGATATCACACATAAAGCCCCGCGCTTTGACGGAACATGAGAAACGATGGCCTGATTTGATATCACAACGACGTGTCTGTGTGTCGTAAAGCCACAATTGTGGGCAATATTTTACAGTTTTTATCAGTGCAAACAATAGGTTTCACACTGAATGCAAACAGGGGTTGTTAAATGTTGGCTCAAACCAAGTGTACGAACCATGTGCAAGGCCCGGATGCCTGTTATTAGAGGGTAGAGTCGGTCTGCGGTGACTCTTGTGTTTGCATTCTGACATTTTTGCATCACGTAATGCAGTCAGGCCTCGTACAGCGAGATACCGGCGGGAAACACGGGACATAGGAACGAGAGGGCCGTACCGCACACATCAGCGCCATCAGAGAGAGTAAACAGTGAATGGCGTCTGTTTGCGTAAGGGCACTGGGAAGTACGCACACACAATCGCACCTGTTCTGTTGGTATTACTCTAGTCAAATAGTAGGCAGAGAGAATTGTGGGGAAGGGAGCGATAACAGGGCATAGACTCCATAAAAGTGAGACTTTATTTGCAGGCCAAACCACGAGACAAAGATTTTCCGCTCGGTTTTGCCGACTCGCAGGAATTCCTCTCTGTCCTCTGGCTGTCAATCTGATTGACTGTCCTCCCACTGGACTTTCGTGAACTGGCACATGGAAACCATGTATTTATAGTCTGTCTCTGTCATTGCTGAAAGTTAGTTATCGGTTCACTTTGCCATGATCACTGATTAATATCCGAATGCTGTCATTAAAATGCACTCGATTTTTACATTTTCGGTAACACTTTACAATAAGGTCTCATTTGTTAACATTAGTGAATGCATTCGCTAACATGACCAATATATTTTTTAAAGCATTTCTTAATCTTTATTAGCGTTAGGCCTGTCGCAGTTATTGATTAATTGTCTGATTATGGTTATTCGATCTAATCGCAGTTATTTGATATAATTGTGCAGTATCATGTTTTTCCATCCAAAAAAGGGTATTTTTGCTATTTTATGTTTATAGTTATTATACATAATTAATTAGTGCTGTCAAATAGATGAATCACATCTAACACACATATATATACAGTGTGTGTGTGTGTATATATATATATATATACGTGTGTGTGTGTGTGTGTGTATATATATACATGCATGCATGCATGCACGCACACACACACACACACACACACACACACACACACACACACATATATATATATATATATATATATATATATATACTATATACCACACAAACTTTTATGTTAGATGTGATTTAATTGATTTGACAGCAATAACAAATATTCTTCATTTTCACTGCATTTAAGTCAATCATTGGCATATTTTAATTATAAATTTTATTATATAAAGTGACAAAAACAAAACAAAAAATTGTTAATTGCAATTATTTGAATGTCAATTAATCATCAGAACAAAACTCCTCATCATGATGGGCTTAGTTAATATTAGTATAAATCTAATCTGTTCATCGTTTGATCATGTTAAATCACAGTGCATTAACAGATGTTTACAAATACTTTGGAATGTAAAAATGTATTCATGAATGTTAAAATTACCTCTGACTAAAATGAATAAATGCTCTAGAAGTATTGTTCATTATTAGGTCATGGTAACTAATATAGTAAATCAATGTTAACAAATGAAACATTGTAAAGTGTTACATTTTCTTAAGTGGCACGATGCTAAGGTGTTGCTAAGGTGTTGCTAGGATATTCTGGGTAATTGCTATGGTGTACTGGATGGTTCCTATGCTTACTGGCCCAAGTTTACAGATCACACCCACAAGTATCTCTGATATTCTGGTTTGGATTCGTGTCTGTTTGGTCTGTTATACTGTACTGTTGGCTGTCTGTGTCACAACAGTCATAAAGGAGGAATGATCCTTACTTCCCTGATGCCATCGGAGATAAGATGTGTGTGAGTTATGTTTATCTGTTTATGTTGACAGGAAAACGAGATTTATGGTTGCGATACCGGTGTCTGTCTTCTCTTGAGCTGAGTTTTTATGGCTCTCTCTACATATGCAGCACCCTTATTTTGACGGGACAGAGAAAAAAGTAACATGTCTTGTTAAAGATGCTTATCCCCAGAATGTTGTTACGGCATCTACCTGCGGATGCGAACTGGGCCATGCTTACCTTGACCATGTTTTATCTGTGAACTCACACGCCGACACACACTCCGACTCGAATAGTATGCAAGTTATAAATATCAGTATGTGTTATAAAGTGTCTCCAACCCTCTGGACGGCAAGTCGTGGGAAAATAGTTTAATAATTTTGTTTAATTACTTGTGCTGGATGCTTTCACTGGCCAATCTGCTCATTAATTCTGACGTCACACGTCACTGTTTCCAGGTCCTAAACAATATCAGATGCCAAAAGCAAACAACAAATGGTACTAATATACATTCTCACAGTGTGTTGAAATCACGATCCTAACCTTAATCTCCATACCGAAATCCCAGATGGCCAGACAGTGATTCATCTTTTATGAATCGTTAAAATATTGGTGTCCAGGATGCCGTGAGCCCAAAGTCTGCAGTATATACACCGTGAGATTATATATATGTAATATGAATAAATAGTGCTCATAAATGTAAAGTTGAGATGGTATTCTCACTTGAAACAAGTGGAGGATTGCACCCGGAAATTATATTCCTTACGTCATGGAATTTTCAAATTATCATTTATATTCAAAGCACTACTAGCTGACTAGTACTGTATTACATAATTGAATTGTTTGTAAAAACAAGTAATGCGCTGTAAACCGCAGAAGTGTATGGATGGGTCAAGACACTGCACCAAATATGTGTAAAATACACCTTTTTCTGAAACTATACCCAGAAGAGATGGGACTAGTCGTGTGATTAAAATTGTCTGCAAAATTATATCCAGTATGTATTTCTCCTGTTAAAACCATGTAAAGACAATGACTACAGGAGTTTGTGCATAATATGGCAAGGATACCAGAAGTACATCCACCTAGAAAAGTAGTCCCACTGCTTAAAGAATTATTTTGACAATTTAATATCTCAAATAAAACATACTTTTGTTTGAAAGAATTAATACAAGTGCTTTAACATAAATATCAGCTGCGTCTTTCTCTTCTTTTCTTTTTTTTTTTGCCTGGTTTTATAAACTAATGGAATTAAGAGTCAAAAGGATTGTCTATCACAGATGCTGTCGATACTGATGGACTTGTATTGAACCCAAAACATTGATTGAATCAAACTTTGCTGTTCATTGCTCATATTTCGTGTTGACGATAAAACGGGCATACAAGGTTACTGTGAATCACAGCTGTGTTCCAGCTGCTAATGAAAGACGCTAATACTTTAACAGTGTCCTGTTCACATCTATGTGTAGATTGCTTGTGTCTGAGGCGAGCTATGAGGATAATTCGGTTATAGTGTGGATTTGTGTCATACTGTAATTTTATATCTCTCTCTCTCTCTCACACACACACACACACACACACACACACACACACACACACACACACACACACACACACACACACACGCAGTATCGTAAACACTGACCTTTAATTCTTCTAGCTTGGACACGAGTGGGCGGGGCACAGTAGATATCCTACGTTCTGATTGGATTTGTGCGCTCAGTGAAGGGGCCGCATTAGTAGGTCACATGACCACTTCAGTTTCTCTCTCTCTCTCTCTCTCTCCCGAAGCAGATCCTCTCAAAGAGACTCCCACGTACAAACACACACACGCACGCACTACAGCCGAAAATCCCCTATTTACGAGGGAAGAAGAGTGTGAGGGTTGCTTTGTGCGCTTTACTGAGTGGAATTGCGGACTGTTTGTGGAGTTTTGGGACTGTTTTTGTCGTGTTTAATCCTCCGAGGTAATCTGGGATTCTCGAGGCGGGAATGAGAGAGATGCGCTCGAGCGCTCACTGGACTTTCACTCTGTGAGGATCAAACAGGTGAGTTTAACGGCACAAGTTCTGGAAAACCACTCCGTTTTCTGTTCAGGCTTACTATTTAACCCTGCATTGTCGTTTAAAGGCAATTTGAATGATTAAGTAAACTACAAATATCGCCACCTGCAATCACAAAGGCGTCAAAACAAGATTTAAAGGTCTTATTCGTCAACCGTCACTATTTTTGTAACCTTAAAACCCTATTTTTTTGCATCTAATCATGTAATTTGATAATTTTGTGCTTTTTTAGCTTGCTTTGTCGTTATTTTCTGCGCGAGCACGCACACACCCCCTCGCGCGCCGACAGTCCGCTATTCTGAGCGCGAGACCCTTTGCAACGCCTGAAATCTGAGTCTGAAAATCTCTCTCTATTTATAGATCTGCTAAAGATAAAGAGAGAAATAGTACGGCATACTGACGATGATGAGGGGTGTGGGAGGAAACACGCATATCGTACAGTTCCCTCAAAGGCACTTTAGGGCGCTTAAAACTTAAAAAAAAAAAATGTATAAATGTCAAATGACATGTGTATGTTAAAGGAACACATACAGTCCTCAGGTCAGTCGCACCCGCTGTGAATGGTAAGTAGTGATTGTAATGGTTCATTTGAGGGTGACTGCTGTCTGAAATGGGACTCATGTCAAACTGAATCTAAGCTGTGTGAGAGAAAGCAGTAACACAATGAGGCATTGACTGTAGTGCACACTGTGAATCTTGTGACTCGTACTGCTGGTGTCCCTGTAGTGTATTTTATTGTCTTCTGTGGCTATTGTATTACTATACTAGTGTCCTTTCTGTTATTACAGCACTGATCTCTATGCATGTGTGAGAGAAATCCGGCACAGCAGTTCATTATTGCCTGCCGAACAGCTGTTATAAGTGAGGATTGAGGATCCTCCCCATTTCCCACACTTTTTTATTTTCCTCAGACACCCATGATGAGAGTTTGGAGCAATCAGCAACACCTTACAAATCAACACTGCTTTGCATAAAGCAGTCGATAAGCTGAGATTGACAGGCATGGTTATATAATTTCATGTACAGGACATCTGCTGCCTGTCCCAGTCGATTCAGATCCAGATTCATATTTAGCAGATTATAATTCCATTATGCAGTTTTTCAACAGATGGTGGAAAGTTTTAAATGGTTAGTTAGTTCATGCAAAAAATACAGTCATGCCTAAAAAGTAGGCATGGCACAAAAGTAGCATCTCTAATGCTCACCAAAGCTGCATTTATTTATTTTATTATTATTATTTTTTCTGAATCACAATGTATATTCTGAAAGACTGAAGAAGCTGTTGATTCTTCTGTCAGACGCATTTAAGCAAAGAGTGCCTGAGAAAAACGCGTCCTCCTGGTTCAGTTTCTGCGGTCAGATGAGATGTTGTCAGGCTACATGTCAGTGTCATTAATTCTAATGTTATTTTCATAACTTGTTACTAAATAAAAAGTCTCTCACCTCATTAAAACAAACGTTCCTGTCTTACAAATGCAGAGGCGCCTACAATAGTGGCTTAATGGGTAAATGTGGGTCCCATAGTCAAACCAGTTGAGAACTCGTACTAAACTCTATAACTTATACGAAAAAATCACACTAACTGCTTTAACTGTGATTTTTCTCTTTCACTTTCATTTTTATTGAACAATTATTACATTTATTATTATTTTTTTGTTCTGAAAGGTAGTCATACCTTTCATGTTTGAAACAACATGAGGCTGAGTGAACCGAATTTATATTTGTTGGGTCTTGAAGGGACAAATACAGTGGTTATTGTCTGGTGAGATCCACCCACCTGCTGTTGTTGTCATTGTTTAGAGCGGTTCGTAGTTCTGCCTTTCAGGCTTGGCTGCCTTCTTCGTGTTGTGTTTCTGTTTGTGGGTGGGTGTGTCAGAGAGAGCCAGGGCTCGCTAGGTTTGATTATTGCATCATAAGTTGAAACGCATGAGTTTTGTGTGCACATATGGCTTGTTGTCTTGACAGCATAATAAACCTAAGCGACGTCCCCTCAAGCTTCCCTCTTCCTGTTAGTCAGATGTATCGTAGACTTTGCATTTGTTTATGTTTGTGTGTGTTTATTTGACTTTTTAACCTAGAAGGCAACTCTTAATCAGGTTAATAGGGATATTTGATGCTATAAGTTTTGCATGTGTGCGGTAGAGCACACACCTAAAAATGTGGTGAAGTATTGCTTCCTGTTGGCTTGGGCTTTTATTCAGCCCGCCGTGTGTGTGTTTCTGGCAGAGATGTGTGCCTCTAATCTGAACCATCTTTCCAAGTGCCATTTGACCTGAAAGAGCAGCTTAGCAACGTACAGCCGAGTAAAGAAGCCCACCCGCCCCTGCAGGATGAAGCGGAGACGAGAGTGAGTGTGAAAACAGAGAAGTACAGGTGAAAGCTTTTCACTGCGGCCTGGGAAAATGCCTGACACACACTCTGGCGCAACAGCAGAAGTGATTTGAAAACAGTCCCAGTTGAATGTCCGATTTCAGTGGTCTTTGCTTGCCATTAATAGTCTTAATAGTGTTGCTTAGCAGAGTTAAACTACCACTTTAACTCATCACATTTTCATGTCACAGACATGAATGGTGCTTCAAATAATGCTGCTTGTTCAGCAGGGCTGTCACTTTTGTGAAAAAATCCTGTTAGATTTTTGAGACGCAAGTGTTCATTGAATCGATTGTAAAATCGATTTTCCATGTCTAAAGACGTTTCCATTTTCATCACCAAATATAGGCAAATCCACGGACACCTAACAGGCATTAGGACGAGCGTAAAGAGGGCGCTTGAGACGCACAAGTCAGCAATATTCCTGATGATTTATTGGCGTGAAGTTTCGTGCACAATGACAAACAGGAGCGCAACATTCAGGGATTGAAATTAACTCCCACCAAATGCGGGTAAAAATGAACTTTGGCGGGTTACGCTGTCCAATCACGAGCCAATCTGGCGTGTTTCTATGTTTACTCACTTTCTTTGCTGTGGAAGTTCATGTAAGCCAAATCTGCGCAAATACGCAACTCGTGAGTAAGTAAGTAAGTAAGTAACCTTTATTTATATAGCACCTTTCACAGACAAGAAGGGTCACAAAGTGCTTCACAATAAAAAAATGAGTCCACATGATATATTAAATACAGCGTATTGAGCAGAATCTGCGCATTTCTGGCTTACTTGAACACACACGTCACTACGCAACAAATAACGGCGCTCATTGTTCACTTGCATTGAAGTAATAGCGAATATTATAAAGCATTTGGTTAACAGAAAAGACATTGTTATTTTCCACCATCCTTCATGTTCTGTGTGCTGTATTGATCTGTCCACCTAAAACACATTTTTGGTAAAATAAAATAAAATAAAAAAAGGGCGTTAAAATCGATTCCCTATTTTCGTTTTCGATACTTGTGTTGGTTGGTCCGATCGATTGTGCAATCGATTTTCGAACGTAAAGTGACAGCCCTATTGTTCAGGAGAGGTGTGCTGTTACTTTTCTTATCACTCAAACATGCTTTTCTCACCCGTTGGACAATAAAATGATCAAATCATGTCCTTAAATACAAAGTTTGGGTCGCCAGGTCGGTCATTTTTATTGTTTTTGAAAGAAGTCTCCTTATATTCATCAAGGCTGCATTTATTTGAAAACAAAAACAGCAATATTGTGAAATATTATTGCAATTTAAAATAATGGTTTCTATTTCAATATATTTCAAATGGGTGATGAACTGAGAAATCAAATTTTCCTTTTGACATCTAAGAGGTCATCAAATTATAAGAATACTTTACTTCCAAGTCTTCAATGCGAGACGCCCATAAAAACCGAGCGTTTTTGAGCTAGGCTCAAAACTAGGGTAGAAAATAGCCTATTACTTATTAATTTTGATGTTTTTGAATGTAAAAACCAAGCGAACGTCATAAGTTGACCTTAGACAACAATATAAAACTTAAAAAGCCAGTTCATGACCCCTTTAAACTAATTCATTCCCTGAGATGCAAAGTTGAATTTTCAGCATCATTACTCCAGTCTTCAGTCACATGATCCTTCAGAAATCTTTCTGATCTGATGATTTAATGCTCAAACATATCATATCAACTGGAGAAAAACAACAACAGATGTGCTGCTTCATATTTTTGTGGAAACTGTGATACATTTTTTCAGGCTTCTTTGATAAATAGAAAGTTCAAAAGAACAGCATTCATTTATAATAATATAAATCTTTTGTAACATTATTAATGTCTTTACTGTCACTTTTGATTAATTTCATGCATCCTTGCTGAATAAAAGTATCTTACCAACCCCAAACTTTTGAACGGTAGTGTGCCATCTGGAGAAATTCATTTTTAATACTCTACAGCTTTACTCAAACTAGAGAGAGAAATCCAAATGGCTGGGACAACTGTGTGTGTGTGTGTGAGAGAGAGAGAGAGCAAAAATCAGGCCTAACTAAACCTGATAGTGTAATAGGATAGCGCTGGCCTCCTGTTGGTTGACCTGACGCCACCCTTCACTGTTGGCGGGACAGCCACTCTCTTCTTTTTGTTGAGGGTGAACAAAGAACAAGGTCCATTGTGAATAGTGATACTCTCAGCAAGTGAGTTCAGCGTATGTGCGGTTGCCTGTTTTTTGATTGTATTGATCGGTGGACTTATGTGCGTGTTTGTGTGGGATGATAGGTTTGCTCTCAGAGCATTACTGATCAAGACAGTTTTGCCTGTCAAATGAAGTGCACAGGCTTCCTCTCGCAGGTTTTTTTTCATTCAGTGAGTGGAACATGTATTTTGTGTTTACTAGGGATGTCCAATAATAAGTATTTATACATTTTTCTTTCTTTCCAGGTGAAAACAGCAGGACAATACAGTAGAGATGAGTGGCGAGTCGAGCCCGGGGGTGGTGACAACCCCTCCACCCCCCAGCGTGGGGAAACGGGAGGGTTACTTCGACCGCATCAATGAAAATGACCCCGAATACCTGCGTGCACGCAACATGTCACCTGACCTGCGACAAGACTTCAACATGATGGAGCAGAAGAAAAGAGTCACACAGATACTACAGAGTCCAGTAAGAAAACACAAACACTCACTGTGAAAAAAAATATATTTTTTCGAATTTGGCTGAGGAATTACCCCCAAAAGACAACTTCTAGTCATTATTGTGTTAAATGAGAAAAGCATCAAATAGGCGTTACAAAAAGCAGCGTTAGAAGGAAATATTATATTTGATTCAACATTTATTACACACACTTTTAGGCTTCATCTGGCCAGTAAATGGCAGATGATTCATTTTTGGGTGAACTATCTCTTTAATGTTTTTTTGTTTTTTTAATTAATATGGAAATTAGGCTTGCTGCGATAGTCAGTGTTACCAGTGTTCAGCCGCAACACCGGTTACATCACTTGCCCACCGCGGCACCGCCCCCACCGTCGTTTTGCAATGCAATGGGGGAAGATTTGGTTTCAAAGCAAAATATACGTGGACGATTGTGAATCGAATCACAAATGTCAAAAATCGATTTTCTAAATGTTAATTGATAACGTAATGTTGGCGCTAGGGATGCAACGATTACAGATTTTGTAAGTACGATTATTGTCTGAGAAATAATCACGATTTAACGATTATCACGATTATTATGCATCAATTAATTTCACAACACTACTAATGTATAATATCACATGAACACTCAACACTAGATTTTAATGTGTTATTTATTGCTGCCACAACACAGTACAAAATTATAAAATAACAAACAATAATCAATCTCTTCCTTTGGAATTAAAGAGAAGTGCTTTGTAAACATCCAGTATTTTTCTTTTAAAAATAACAAATTAAGTCAAAGCCAGGCTCTTTGATTGAAATAGATCACAAAATTATTAAGTGTTTAGTTTGTTCTAAATTTATTTTCAACCTGAGGTAGAAAACTTGAAAACAATATCTTGTTGCTATTTGACTTAAAAACATAAATAATACTATAAAGGGATAAAAATCCCAAATGAAAATAAGAATAAACAAAGTATTTGGCTCTATTGAATTAAATGTAAGCTAAATATTAACTATGCATTTCTTTTAAAAGAAAACAAATGTAGTCCAAATGTTATCTACTCCAATATTATTGTACTTATTTTAATACTCTTTTTAAATTATTAATCCAAATTTGGCATGTGCCTTTAGAAAATCATCTATTATAATCTCATTATTTTGGCTTGTTTGTTTGAAGTTTAAGTAAAAAATATAGAGATAAACTGAGATCATCTCTCGTGTTATTAATAACTGAAATGCAGTTAATTGGTAGTCCTGGAGAAGTCTACACGGCCCTGATCTTATGTTAGTGTTTTACACCGGGCATATTACAACTACAAAGCCTAACATTTACTCAACACAGACAGGAGAAAGCAATAGGATATTAAGTTAAATGTTCACTGACTGAAACTCTTGAGAGCACGTCACATTCTGTTTTCCACACTTACGTTACCAAAACGTTGAGAACAGTTGAGATGTTTTTATCTCGACGCGGCGCGGACGCGCTTGGAAAAAACGAGCGCATCGCTTCCATTATGAGCGTGCATTCCGCGCGCCTACATTTGAAATAACGAACTTGACCGCCCAAAAGACGTGATAGCTGTATGAACAGGCCCTTAACGCGTTTTTTCGGTGGAAATAGAGCGTCGCTGCTAGTCCCTCTGCCATATGGGTGATGAGCACGGCACTTTAAGCTGGTGCACGCTGTGTTTTCGTTTTGTGTTAGTTGCAAAAGTTCCTTTCCGTGCAGAATCTGCACGGAAAGGAACTTTTGCAGAACACTCGGTGTAGCATAGTCTTTACGATTAATTAACCGTGACGTTTTAAAGCGCGGTTAATTGTGCAATCCGGTAATCGCTGCATCCCTAGTTGGCGCCTGGACAGTCTGTGGCGTGCAGCTGTGCGCATAACAGAGACGCATGATGGTTTAGCGAGTAATCCGACCGGCACCCTCTGGATTAAAATCTAGCGTAACTTTGGCTTCTATGAAGTTGAAGGAAAAAGGACCTGGACAAGAGCCACACTTTATGCAATTAGCGCTCCAGACTGCGACCAAATGGGCGACAACACGTTGCACTGGTGCGACCACAACGTTGTCCAATTGATAAGAGCTGCAACTTCTGTTACATACGAGAAACATCAAATGGCAAACGAAACTGAAACTAAAATGGCGCTATTCATTTGAGCTGCGCTGCGCGAGCTCAGAACAGGTTTACTCGTGGGCCGATCTCTATCACTCGACACTTAATACACAGCTCTGGGAGATCCAGTGAGAAAGCGTTTGAATTGACCGCAGAATTAATAATATGTCCGATCAAACAGCGCTAACGTGGAAATCAGGACAACCTTAAAAGCTTCCACCCAACTCAAAAAGGCAGAGCGAATTACAAACTCTATCGCAACATATATTGCCAAATCACTTACATTTGTTTAATTAATAAAATATAATGGAAGTAAATTCATTATGGATCATTATAAATACTTTGCTTTAAAAATACCAAGTAGTCACACAGTGAGAAAAAAGATGCATCGATAATCGTTTTATCATCGCATCGCAGCCCTCTGAATCGAATCGAATCGAAGTGCCTAGAGATTCCCACCCCTGATATTTAAGCGAGTTTTTCATTTGTACTGTTTCGTTGTTGTGTTTTTTATTAAGAATAATAATGAACCCACCATTCAAGCAATTGTCCCACCCGAATTGGCCCTAATTCGAGAATTTCGAGATTGTGAATTAATTTAGTTTTTAAATCGAAATCATGACACCCTTAGTTATGAGTGGCCGTGCGGCCGTGCGCATTTTATGTTCGCTTAAGAATTAGCGATTTAAAAGTGAGGGGCATAAGAGGTCCCTTAGTCGCTCTCGCAGTACTTTGATGTCATAAACCGATCGGTCTGTGCAGCGCCAGTTCAAGTCGAGCAAGCCTATTGGCTCTATTAATGTATGGGCCATTGAATCATTGGTTCACCCGATTGATTCGCTCAAAACGCGGATTTATTCAGAAACGAAACACTGCTGTGTGTTGCGGGGAGACGCACAACGGTCCTGCTCTGGCTTTACAGGTGATATTTTCATTGGCAAAATTGAGCAAAAGCAGACAATATTGTGTCTGAAATGTACCACAATATTAACTTATTTATTGAACTGTTGTATAAATCAATATCACATTTGCTCTCGTGCTATTTGGAACAAAAATGTTATTAAACTATTGGAATTTTTTTTTTTTTTTTTTTTTACAAGAAAATTTCTTATTTCAGGTAAATTCATGTTTAATTCTTTGCGTTAGTTATCATTTTTTGTAATTATTTGTGAAATTGTTGAAATTGAAATGTTTTTAGAGTGAATTGTTTTAAAGTAAAAACAAATTTTCCAGTGCACACCGAAACAACACTTATGTACACAGTTTTGTTAAAGCAATATACAGGGTTGTTTTCCACTTTTCCACCGATTTAATCGGCAAGAATGTGCTTTAAATGTAAACGTGTTTACTTATAGATTTTACAGGTTGTCTCGAGCCATGTGGTTTTGAATAAACGCCATGCCACCGTGAAGTTTACATTCAAAGCTTGGCATGAACTTCTAAAGTTAGTTTTGAACCCAGCCGCTTGCACCTTACACAGCCTCTCTGTTCACAATGAAAGATTTATGGTTTATTTTTATCAGATGAGTAGGTTTGTCAGCAAGTTAATTGTGCGTTTGGTGTGATGTTTTGAGTTACAGCTCAATCGTACACACAAAGCCACAGCTGCACCGTAAAACCCATCTGGAAGACCACACCCTATTACATGCACACCACCGACATCCACCTCTCACATATAAACACAATCCAGCCAGCGAAGCACAGCCCTGCACCTCTGACCTACAGTAGAGAGATTATAGCCAACACACACAAGATTACGGTTAACACACACTGGAGAGATTACAGTGGACATACTGCGCAGATTACACTCCTGCAGACATTTCAGTAAACACACACTGTTTAAAGGAATGTTCTGGGTTCAACACAAGTTAAGCTGTATGGACGACATCTGTCGCATGCCATCGATTAACTCAGCAAATAATACCAACTTGTACCTCACTTTGTAATTTTTTATTTAAACCATTTTAAAAATAAATATTAAAATAAATTTTACGTTTTAATGATAAATGCAAAATATAAATTTAAAACACAATGTAAAATATATATTTAAGGGTGTCGATCTTAAATCGAAATCGATCGAAATAAAAAAAAAATCGAATCGATTGAATTAAAAAATGGAATCGTTGACGCTGCCACGCCCTCATGTCACGTCCGGTCGGCGTGCCAAGCGGGAAAAACCACGCGTGTTGAAAAGCTGCGAGTCTATGGTCAACCTCCTCTAACTTAGCTACAGCCATTCAAAAGATAGCATGGCAACTGCAGATGCAGCAGACCCATCGACAGAACTTGAACCCCCTCCTCTTTCATGGAAGTCGCAGGTGTGTACGTTTTTTGGATTTCCAGTGAGTTATGTTGACAACGTTCGCGTTTCAAAAAACCCACAGTTTACTTTGCAGACATCCCAAGTCTCGCGGAAGTTCCTGGAGTCTCCCGCATATTGATAGCGGCTCTGATGCCCGCAAATCAGTTAATCTCCCGGAATCTAGAGTGAGCGAGCAAGAGCGCGCATGCGAGACAGAAAAACTGTGCTCCAAACCGTATAGCGCGCACGGCAGAGAGGGAGAGAGCGAGAGACCTTGCGTGTGTGCCTCATGAAGCGCATGTAAGACAGAGAGCATCCTGATTGGCCGGTTTCGGCTTTGAAAAAAAATAAATGTAAAAATCGAGAATCGAACCGTGACGTTAGAATCGAAAATTTAATCGAATCAAGGATTTGGAGAATCATGACACCCCTAATATATAGGGTTTTTGTGGTGGAAAGGATCAGTCTAAACTTCTGTACTTAGAGCAGATCTGCAAGGTTGAGCGCTTTAACGTCAGTATTTGAAAGTGAAATGCATTCTTTCTGTCATTGCAATCTCTGTAATTGTGATAAACAAGAGGCAGTGTGACAGCACGGTTAATTACGGCATGGCCTGCTGGGCTTTATTAGCAGCAGCTGTCCGAGCAGGTGTTTCTGAGACGCACTATATACTATTCTCACTCATCCTTCACTCTGTGTGGAGAGGAGCCAGGCCGGGTAGGCAGCAGGTGTATCGGCACACAGGACTGTGTGTTTACGTCTGCGCTATCAGAGATGATTCAACAAGCCTCTCTTTCATCTCTCTCGCTCTCTCTCTCTCTCTGTAGCATCAGGGTTTCCATGTGTGTGCGTGTGGAAGAGAGCTGCTTAAATTACACGTCTGTCCGTAGACTGTGTTTAAGGTCAGACTATTATAGGCAGGGCGGAGTTTGCTATGCTTAGACCTCATCTGCGCTGTCACAACCAAAACAAATGAAGACATCTCAATGTTAACGCAAGCCGTTCTGGAAACTGAGGAAAAGTAGTGGTTTGCTCTGACGGATATTTGCTTAGGAGGTTAAACAACATGTTAATGATATTAAACTGTTATGGCAAAATTGAATTTGTCTTGAATTTCCTCCCTTGGGTTATTTTTAGTTCCCCCCACTCCCCTCTGTTTCCATTTTCAGCATTAAAGCATGCCATTCCCAGAGTCGTAACTGTTTTCCAAGAGCGCTGTGGTTTGGTTTGGTCAGGACCCTCACGTTTGAGAGGATTTCATGCTGAGAGGCAGGCGGGATCGTTCATACCTTGTCCCGGGCGTCCAGTTCTCATTCAAGCACAATTTAATACTTGCACAGGGAATTAGAGCCCAGGATATCTCCATCTCACCTTTGTACTTAGTACGTAGTTTTGGCTCGGACTATTACGCTTGAAGAGCCGCCCATGTGCTCATAGAGTGAGGTGAATGGGTTTCTAAAACAAATCAGACAGCATATCAAAACTCACTCTGACCCACATTACAATGTCTTAAAGGCTAGATAACGGCCATCCTCCACCATGACGGATACAGTTCTATGGTTTGATATTAATGTATTATGAAGTTATATCTTCACCGCTTTGATCTAATGACAAGTGTGGGCATAATAGCCTGTGTTTATGTGATGGCGTAACCCTGTACAAGCATGTTGGCTGCATGGCTTGTTTTGGAGGCATGTTTGATGTAGGGCTGCAGCTATCGATTCTTTTTGTAATCGATTCATCTAGCACTTAATCGATCGATTAATCGAGTAATCTAAAAAAAAAATGTGTGTGTGTATTTTTAAACAACCAAAACAAATAATGCATAATGAAAATGATGTGGCTGTAAAATTATCAAGCATTTGGCTTTTATTTCTCAAAAAAAAAAAAAAAAACTGGTATTTATTCCAACTTCAACATTTGGCTCCAAAACTAAGCCTATTTATTGCAATTTTTACCCATTTAGTATAAGTGCCAACAATGTTCTATGCTCAATTACTTTGGTAGCCGATTAAAATGTCTTCCCCAAAAGTATGAGTGGATTTGGAGAAGCAGGCTGGGGAATTTCATTTTTGTTGTCTGTAACTATTTGGAAGACGTGACATACAAACAAGGTCTCGCAAAGACTGCAATACAATATTTGTTCCTCCATCACGTCGCGGTGTATACAGTGAATGCATGCTGAAATTATTGTTGCGTGGCTACATAAAAGTTTAAGCATATGTGATGCATTGCCGCAATTGATCTGACTGGCGCGTGAGAGAGACGAGGGTGCATGCGTGTGTGTGTGTGAACCGAACGCAAATTTAATTATTTGCGCGAGTGTATTACATACAAAGTCAATGCAAAGACGCGAATAGACGCATCATTCGTCCCGGGCGTCGCGAATGACGCGAATTGGGAGACTCGTTTGCCGCGAACGTCTTCCGCGCAAGTTGAAAAATTTGAACTCAAGCGAATGTTCAAGCGTCTAACTAGACGTGATAGACGCGTATTTGACGCTCTATTCGCGTTCGTGTGAACTAGGGCTGCAACGATTAGTCGACGTTGTCGACAACGTCGACAATAAAAATATGTCGACAAATATCTTTGTTGTCGAGTAGTCGTTTGATCTCACGTGACCTAATGTAAGGGCCTGCAATCCCGCGATTTGACCGCTACGGCGCTGTAGCGCTAGAGTGTAGTGCAGCCCTTACAAATGCTATTGCGGTAGAAGAGAAAACAGCGCGAATTATGACAGTGCAAACGAATCCGAACTAGCAAGGTTTAGGTTTGGGAAAGTTTCACAAAACTTCAAATCAAGAATGCTGTCGTGTGCAATTTTCACGGGAGCACAACATGCATGTTGGAGTACAAGAGGAAACATCCCGGCAAAAGAGGAGCCGGTGAGAAGTGAGTGTTCTCCAGCTGGAGCTTACTAACCAGCGGCAAATCTCTCTTTATTAGAGAATGCAATACTACTAATAATAGTAATAATATTATCAATAGTAATATAATTACAGTAATGTGATGACTTATTTTGTATAGAATAAAGCTTGATCGAGCTTAGGAGTCAGGGCTGTTTTGATTATTGTAACACTATTAGTATATTAGGTATTATTATAGGCTAGTCTTATCACTTGCCTGTATTTTGTTCAATAATCATGAATACTTACAAAACGAGATGTTATATCCTTCCTATGATATAGGAAGAATATCATGGCAGTTACTTTATCATACTATAAATTAAAAGGTGAATGAGAACGTCTCTGTCAGCTCAATTGTCATGTAAAAAAAGATTGTAATTTTATAATTATAAAAAATTGTTTGCAGATTAATATTTTACCATTCTTTGTGTCCTGAAGTAAATGTCCCTTTTTCTGTTTCAGTTCTAAGAAAAGCAGTGGGCCTATTAAACAATGCTTAGAGAGCATTTGTGTGTGATTTGAGTTGGACCGAAATCTGAAAACTTAAAGAGAATGACCTGTTTAGTTGGCTCAAAGTTCATTAAAACAACTATTTCAAAAGCTGAAGTGATTTTCTTTT
Organism: Rhinichthys klamathensis goyatoka; assembly: GCF_029890125.1. Taxonomy (NCBI): domain Eukaryota; kingdom Metazoa; phylum Chordata; class Actinopteri; order Cypriniformes; family Leuciscidae; genus Rhinichthys; species Rhinichthys klamathensis. The sequence goes on along the minus strand of NW_026606562.1, from coordinate 5,780,219 downwards.
TTTATACTATAGTTAGAATATGTATAACTCAATGTTTTAACTAATTGGAAAAGCTGAATAATCGTTCCAAACTTACTGATTAGTCTGCGAAATAATCGATGATTAGTCGATTAATCGTTCTAATAATCGTTAGATTAATCGATTATCAAAATAATCGTTTGTTGCAGCCCTAGTGTGAACACACCATGGTTACCTTGTTTCAGCGACGCTTGGTGAGACAGCATGGAGTGGATGTTTTCGGTTCAGATGCTGAATCGTTGAAGTCGTACTGTTGTGGTATTCCAGGTCTACTTTGCAGTAGACACATTGCACCTTGTTCTCTTCCTTTTTAAGTATGTAATGATCCCAAACTTTAGACATTCTCTGCCGTTTATGGACATCTTTACTCCCCGCCATCGCGCCAACTAAATTCAAATTGTATCTAGGGGTGTGCCGGTTTCAGAATTGGTGATGACGGTTATGACGTGAGTCAAATGTGACGGTTCATAACATAACCGTCGTCGGGGGGGGTGGGGGGTTGAATAACTGTTCGTCTGTTATAGGACAACTTAGTTTGAATAAACAAGCAGACACTGATTAGCTACTGGCTCTACGTTTATTTAACATGATCAGCAAGACAATTAGAAGTGAATGTGCTTTCCATTAAATGTATCACACAGTAAACAAATCCTTAACTAACAAAACAAACAAACGTTGCAATGAACGTGCTTTTTTTTTATTAAGTCACACACAGTAACAAAACCTTAACGAAAAAACTTTGGAATGAACTTTGCAATTTAGACGCGCAAACTGCGTGCCGGTGCGGTGAGACGTGCATGCTCGGGCAGATTCGGCTTGAAGTCTATGATTCGGACGCGGCGCCGCGCGCGCTGTTACAAAAAAAAGCCGTGCACACAGCCCATAGATATAAACACACAGCCAAGCCAAATGGGGTCTTGCCGGTCTTGCGCACCGAACGCGTCATTTTTGCCGCGCGCACCTTCGCGATCGTGCGGACGCGTCGAGTATAAACAAGGCTTTACTCCGTGTCAGCGCGCGCTCTGATCGGTGAAGGTGCACAGACCTCTCCCGAATCATCTCCAGCAGTAGCAGCCTCCGTTTCCCTCTTAAGCTGATATTAGTATTTAAACATTCTCTATGATAAATTTTTTTTGTAAAAAATATTTTAATAGCACGGTTTTGGCGGTTATAGAGTTCTAATGACGGTGTTCAACTATAACCGTCGGTCTCACGGTTATATAATAACCGTCACACCCCTAATTGTATCACGCGCTATAGTATAGATCCCTGCGCGTATAGTGCTCGTCATAGGAATTTAACGAGGCTTCGAGGCAGAGTTTTTGCCTCGAGGCATTTTTGTAATCGAGTAAATCGATGAATCGTTTCAGCCCTAGTTTGATGATTCCCACAGTTAATCGTTCATCATGATTCACCTCTAAAGTACTTTGCTGAATGAAACCTAAACACAGCAAAACTGATCCCAGATTGCTTGTGTGCTTGTTCGCACCTATTTAGTGTAGTAGACAAGCATCACTATTACTATTGCTCATACTTAAAGTGCGGTCACATTAGCAAAATTAGCTAAATTTTCCAAGCAAAAAAACATCCATTGTCTTTTGTCAATAGTAAGTGATTTATGTAGTAGAACTTACACAAAAGTAACATTCAAACCAAGAAGCTTTCTTCTGTTAAACACGGCGAATTCGCATTACCCACTTGAATGCGTTGCGAAATCTTTATGGGGAAATTTTTCACCTTCACGCTATTTTCCCAATTTCATAGATAGATTCCTATTAAAATGACTGGATTTTGCCCACAAAAAGTCTCATAATAACAGCAAATGTGACCACACCTTTAACAGTTAAAAATTTTAACAAACCCATAACCGTAGTTTGGGGCTATTATGTGTGTATTAAGGGCATGCATTTGTGGCTTCTTACTTTCCCTTTGTTTTCTCAGTGTATGATTGATGGATTAGGCTCTCGTTCAAAACCAAACAAACATAAAGGCCAATGTAATTTGATTCCTGTGTAGTTTGTTTCACCCTAGATTAGTAATAAGTACTGATTAGTTTACACACAAGCACAAAGCAGAACATTTCTCCTTGTAGATATCCAGTTAACCGTTAACTAAACGCTGAGTGTCTCTCAAAGATTTGATGTCAATGACCTCTGAAACTTTGGCAAATCTAGTGATTGTTGCTTATTGCTTATTATTACTATATAACACAACTTTAAAAAGCCATTATTTATCCCAGTACATGCAATTTGCATAAAGCTAGTCAGACAGATTAAAACAGCTGGTTTTTAACCACTGCTCACCATTTTGTGTGCAAAATCCATCAGGCAATCAGTGAACAGAGCATGTCTGCTTAGACTTGTTTACCTTTCTGATTCTGGTTTATACATGTGTTTTTGCATAGTGTTTGCATGTATTCTGCCTGCTTAGGACATATCAGCGTGACATTCTCGCACACTGTGCTGAAGGAAGTTTTGCATGCATCAGCTCACATCCAGACACTTACTCACACCTGGTAATAAGACAAGTCTTTGTGCACTTGTACAGTAAGAATGAAGTCATCATAACTGAGGTGTTGTGTCAATGAATCTCCTCTGTTATTACCCGCAGCATGTGAGCACTCTACCAATGTCTGCGATTCATTCTTTAGTCTGAACTCTTTGATCCGAACAGGTGTGCAGGATGACAGCACATTTTACAGAAGAGCTTTATCACTGGTTTTAAAAACCAGTTATGAATCAGTGTTTCCCTTAGGATCTTTCTCAGGGGGGGGGGGGGGTAGATCCCCCAAAACTACTAGTGTCGCAGAGCGGGCGTGTTACGGATATGTGGTGGGTTAGGGTCACAATATTTATAGGTATTTAGCAGTGATATTGTCGGGATTTTCTATTTACAACGAAGTTAGCTAATTGCCAGCACAAAATAGGATAGCATTAAAATATAACAATATGTAAGTTTAAAGTGGCTTCATAAATTAATTAAAAACATAAAAAGCAAAACACACCTGAGGCAAAATGGTAGGGGAAACACTGAATGATTTCCTCCTTTAAACATTGAAAGTACATTTTCAAGGTTCCTATGGACTTGAGGGATTTTGGATATAACCAAGTCTTTAAGACAAATGTTACTACAAGAGATGTTACTTTCATCCTTCACTGTCTTCACTGTTTTTGTCTGTAGAGAACATCAGATCTCCTCCTGTTTGGTCTCCTCTAGCTCTTCAGAGTGAGTGGAGTAGGCCTCTAGGTTAATATACTTAACTAGGTGTAGCGGTACAAGTGGGAAAAACTGTACGTGAAGGTTAAAGCGTGAGAGGATTAAAGCTTTGTGTTCATCTCTCATTACTGTGTGTGAGACATCTCTAATCTCATGCTTGCTTTCTCTTTCAGGCATTTAAAGATGAGCTGGAGGGAATGATCCAGGAACAGATGAACAAGGGGAATAACCCAGCAGGACTGCTCGCTCTGCGGCAGATCGCAGACTTCTTCATGACCAGCTCCTTAGCCGGTTTCTCCACCTCCCCCCTCAGTGAGTATCGCCGTGGTGCGGCTCATCTCCACTGCAACAGATTGCATCAGAGACTCCTCCACCTGTTCAGAGTTACACAGTTCAATTCCAATTTTCATTTGCCATTTATTTATGAAGCACATTTAAAAACAACCTCGGTTGACCAAAAGTGCTGTACGTAAAAAATGCACACATGCAGTTTCAAAAGGTTAAAAGCACAAGAGGTTTTTTTTAGCATACAGGTCGCTTAATAATAGCTGTTTCCATAAACAAACGTTGAAGGAGGAAATACGACCAGCCAAGTCAAGAAAGAGTTTGCATTCTTTTATCTCACTACTTCCTGCCTTATCAGCCCATCCAGCTCTCCACACATGTGTCTGTTTTCTCTCTGTGCTCTGCTATGCGGAACTAATCAGTGGAACTTCAGTGAACCCCTTTCAGTACTTACTGTACATTCAGAGCCTAAACCTCATAGGTGTCTGTAGACCATCCATAGGTCTAGAGCATATCACGGATAACTGGGTCTGATATTTAGAAATAAGAATTTAATGTATACATAGTTCAAAATGCAAAGCTCCCTTTCCAGTTTACCCAGTTTATTTATGACTGCCCACATTTGCACAGATATATGAAGTCTATTCAATGTAGATTTTGAAAGCAATTCTCAATCTTACACTACACCAAGCTCCAGATTTATCCAGCTGGAGTTCCATAGAGTTCTGGAATATTCAGTCAACTGGGGTTCTGGAATATTCAGTCAACTGGAGTTCTGGAATATTCAGTCAACTGGAGTTCTGGAATATTCAGTCAACTGGAGTTCTGGAATATTCAGTCAACTGGAGTTCTGGAATATTCAGTCAACTGGAGTTCTGGAATATTCAGTCAACTGGAGTTCTGGAATATTCAGTCAACTGGAGTTCTGGAATATTCAGTCAACTGGAGTTCTGGAATATTCAGTCAACTGGAGTTCTGGAATATTCAGTCAACTGGAGTTCTGGAATATTCAGTCAACTGGAGTTCTGGAATATTCAGTCAACTGGAGTTCTGGAATATTCAGTCAACTGGAGTTCTGGAATATTCAGTCAACTGGAGTTCTGGAAAATTCAGTCAACTGGAGTTCTGGAAAGAGTTCTCGAACATTTAGACTTCTGAAATGTGTTGTCAACCGGAGCTCTAGAATGAGATCCGGTGCTGCGTTTCCCAAAAGCATCATGAGCCCAAGTCCCCAAGAGTGTGGAGACTATTGCCACCAGTGTTTATTACAATAAAATCAAAATGCTTTTGGGAAACGTAGCCCAGTATTTTTTAGTAAAGTGGAGTTCTGGATAGACGTCTGTTTAGTTCAAGGATGAGTTCTGGAACATTTAGCCAAGTGGAGTTCTCTAATATACTTTGTCTGTGCTTTATATAAAATGTGATTATTGTAGATGTGAAGAGCTTAACCGTGTTTATTGTATGGCTGAATTTATAAAAAAATATATATTTCCTTTTCTATTACTATTTACTATTCTTCTTTGACCCGAATCCCTAAAGGTTGGCGAAATTGCAAATTGATGGCAAATTGATTTCAGGAATGTTATTAGCTGTATAAATTCAATCCAACTAAAACGTCTTTATTAGATTTCAGCCGTATCAGTGTTTCATGGACACTTCTGAGGTGTTATCAGTTAATCAGGACACACCACTGGCTTTATTTAGAGCCTGAGTTTGATCAGTATCAGGGTATCGATTTACACACCACTTCGTTGCCCATATTATTCCCACGAGAGCAGTACTAAAATGTCAATTTCAAGTTGTGCGCTCAGGTGGCATCACTCATTAATATCTAATAAACATCTTGATACTTTTAAATGCTTTTTAAATTGAAGTCTTATCTTATTAAATGGTTTAAAACTGTTAACACGAACAAATGAGAAAGCAGCACATAGCAATTTGTTTGTTTTTTTGTTTTTGACCAGTTCTTGAATTGTTCCCGGTTTTCTCAGGTTTGGGCATGGTGACCCCAATAAACGACATGTTCAGCATGGAGTCCAATACTATGGTGAAGGGAGAGAAACAGACCCGCTGCAAACTGGCCAGCCTCTACAGAATAGTGGACCTGTTCAGCTGGGCCCACTTCACAAGCTGTTACATTACAGTAAGCCATAGCTTTCTATCATTAATATTGGTACCAAAGGTTAAATAATATAGTGGATTTTGTGTTAGTATTTTAGAACAAGGAAGTGAAAGTGAATGGCATGCGTGGTGTTATCCAGTGTTTCGCAATCCATTCCTGCAGGCAATAAACATTATATTTCCTCTTATCAGATACTGTTTAATTCATTGAGCCAAGTAGGTCTATAATCCTTCCATTCATTGAATCCCCAATAATGTCATATTATACTATTATATTATTATTATTAAATTATACACAGCTACTTTTTGAATGGCCATCAATGGAGAAATATGCTGTTTGTCATCGTAATTTTGTAGTTACAGCATCTCTGCTCATGCTGATGTGCTAAAAGGGGGAAATATCCAAAAAAAAATGAATATATGGATGACTGGATGGATTAAAAAACCTCGTTCTAATTTGATCATGAGAAGAAAACCAGCTGCTTATTTGTTTTTGTTTTTTTACCTTGTAGGTTCGTGTCAGTAAGGAGCAGGATCACATCCTCATCATCCCCAGAGGGCTGTCCTTCGCCGAGGCCTCTGCGTCCAATCTGGTAAACAAACTGTCTGTCTCGCATTATCACAGCAGAGCCTGATACCGGTTCTGGGAACGGCTTGAGCATCACGCCCACAGGGCTGACAGGGTCACTTTGAGCAGCGACTTTAGCTCAAACTCACATTCCAGTGAGAATGAAAATAGATTCGACAGGCTTTTTGTCGTTCTTACCTTCGGGATTCATTTATCAGTTACATATTATGTTGATGACATGATAAATGATTCATTAATGCTTCAGTTTTGATCAAATTGGTTATATTTTATGCTGCTTTGGCATTTCCGTTTTCTTAGTGGTTTAACAGCCTGTTTAAATTATTGAGACATTATTATTGCCCAGAGCTTAATAATAGTTGAAATGATATGTGTTTTTCTTTGTATTTGGGATTTAAGTCTGAAATGTGCCGTGCACAGAGGGAACGTGTGTTGGCAGACCTTGACTGAGCTCTCTGATCGTTGCCAATGTTTGACACGCTTAATCAGCCGGTTATTTCTTTGAAATCTCAGAGTGGGTTTTGGATCCGTACTAGCCTGTGTGTTCATGTTAGTCGGAGGCTTTTAGTGCCTGTAGTTGTTCATGCTTATTATTGTGTATTCTTATTATTTTCCTGGTCCTGCAAAACCCCTGCACTGAACATTTAGGATATTTTCCTAAGTATACTCCAGTTTGGCACTAGAAAGTTCCTTCCCTGTCCAGTGTTTGTGCTATTTCTCTCCAGAAGTCGGCATATTTAAATGTCTTTGTACTTAAAACTAGAGTTGCTGCAATTTCGGAGAGGCTAGCACTAGCAAGCTAGTTTTGAAAGCATGAGATCCCACCCTCCCTTCAGAGCGTCTCCAAAGACACCAAAACACACGAACACACACAGCAGAATCTGCAAAGCCTCACAAGATGAGAGACGTTAAACTACCCCATGTCTCAAAGCACATAACAGTACAATAATAATGAATGTAAACTACTTACAGAGCTCTTACTTGTACCACCTGACTGCTGCAGATTCATTTCTGTGTTGATAGTGTTGACATAAAAACACATATATCCAAATCTGAGGATGTGAACAGCTCCAGCTAGAACGGGTTACCATCTCGTAATTACGGTTATGGCGTGAACGTAATGAGTTTTGACATGCTGCTCGTGGTGGATGCTGTTTTGACAAATTCCTGCCAATCAGGTGATTTAGTGCTGGAATGAATTTGCTAAGCACATTTGTCGTCCTGTCTGCAGCATTTATGACTCCGTGAACAGAATTGAAATCGCCTGAGGAGAGCAGTGGCAGTGTCTGCGTCTGACTTGCACTCTTGCGCTGGCTAATGCTGTTTTTAATGCTGCACTGTGCTGGATTGTGTTTGGGGTAGAGTTACACAAAAAAATTTTTTCCACAGTCATGAAAAAATGCACTCAGTCATTGTGTCGTTTCAGGATCGCGGCAGATTTCTCTGCTCTTGCACTCTTGGTTATGTATAATAGGCTTTAATAGGTGCCATTGACCTTTTATTTATGGACCAAAACCATTACAGGTTTGTCCAGTTTCTGTTTGTGTGGACTGTGTGTTTTAGACAGTGAGAGTTAGATAAAGCCCGATCTCTTTTGCATAGTCGGATATACAGGATTTTTTATTATCTGTGTGTGTGTGTGAGAGAGAGAGAGATCTCAGTGTTGCTGACACCGTCATCCAGAGCTCCTGTTCTCCGCTTCTGTGGGCGTGGCTGTGGGTTTGTGCCCGCTGGAATGAGGCCAGCAATCTGGGTCACAGTTTTATTAACCCTCTATGTGATCAGTCACTTTCACACTCTCTCTCTTGTACGCTTATTAGTGCTCTAAGCCCCTTAACAGAGAAGAATATGATGAGAAGAGAATGCCCATGCAAAACTGTCATGACTCGGGACTAGGGTGTTGTGTGTAGTCAAAAGAGCCAAGTCTTCATGATATTCTGATCTGTAGATATGGCTTGGATCCATCCTTTGAAGTTCATTTCAACAAAAAAACATTATTTGGGGTCATTTTTAAGTTGCCTGCCAGTGCCAGCATTTTTGATCATGTTCACAAAACTTGTAAATAGTCAATATATCAAAGGAACAAAGCATCTGCTTTTAAACAACAACAAAAAATATTCTAGCTTCATTCATTCTTTAATCAACACTTGAAAGTTTCATTAAAAAAACATTTTGAACAAAAAAAATTCTCAAACATTTTCAAAGAAAATCATGTTTTTGTCAAATACTTCCTGATCGGATTCAGAATGACTATCAAAACATGAATAATCGGCGATTGAGTCCATCAACACGCCCAGAGCTTGCACAGTCTCATACCTCTCTGTGGTTTTCGACATTCCAGACGGTAATGTTAGACAGTTTTGATTTATGTGCCGTTGATGGTTTGATGATTGCATTAGCTAACTTGTGGATAAACAACTATTTACGCAGATCATCATCTTCACTTGTTTTTGGATCCGGAGATGCTGTACTATTTCAGAAGATGCGTAACAGAGCCCCCTATCATATAACAGTGAAAACACAGATCGCCATACGCACTTCTGAATGGCAGGGAAGTGTTGCCATAAATGACGGAAAATCTCGTCTATGGTGGGGAAAGAGTTAATGTCAGTAGCGCGGACTCTCCAGGATGGTTTACATACCAAAGTTTAATAGTAATTAGGGTAAAGGTGCGGTTATGTTAGTGAATTTTTGGTGAATTATTGTGCTCTAAAAAGGTCTATGATATATTTTTAATTAGTCTACTGCAGTGGTTTTCAAACCCTGGGTCGCGACCCTCGGGTGGGTCGCGAGAATTAAAAAATGGGTCGCCAGTGATTTAAAAAAATAAAATAAAATTCCGTTTTCTAATTAAATTAATATTAATAATAATAGCTTTGAAACAACGAAACAAACTGAATGCTTCTCCTGCGTGTTGCCCTCTCGTCCTGCGAACCGGCTTGGGACCAGATTATGCAGAATAAGCAGGCCCTTCTCATTAATATACACAAAACACACACTCGTTCGCTCCACCCGCAACACACACACGTTCGCTCTATCGGCAACAACACACTAACACTCGTCGTTCCTTCCTAGGGCTGTCAAAATTAGGCTACTCAAAAATTACGTTCTAAAAAATCCCTCTAAAAAAACACATAGGCTATATTCGAACTATTCGAACATCTGGTTGTGCATTTTGTCAATGACGCGCATTACGTCAATAACAGGTCAAATTAATACAAAGAGACATAACTACTTGTTTAGGTAGTTTATTTAAGTTTAAACATATTTGACAACGTATTACCTACACAAAAACAAGTAGCCTAAATCAACTAATGGCCAAGACCGCAGACCTCACTCTCGCTAGGCACTCTTTCTCTCTCTCTCTCTCCCTCACCTCACGCTCTCTGCGCATAACGGTTTAAATGAACAACAACAACAATAAACAAATGTTGAGTGCTGATCAAGAGTTTTGTGCAAGCAATTTAAGGTCGCGACTCTTGTCCCAAATATAGCAGGCTTCATTCAGTGATTGAAACAAATATTATTAACATTAATTGAAGTTTTAAAGAACCGACATTGAACGCCCCGAGCGAGCTGTGCTGTGGTAAACATGGAACTTTTCCTTGACATGAAACGGTAAATAATCAAACCAGTGAAGCCTGCGATGCATGGAACTGCTGTATCTAACCTACCTTATTCATGCAATAAATAAGAATAAGAAATAAAAAAACTTTCAGCTGTGCCAGTGCGACTCTTGTGACCTGTCCCTGATCCCTCAGCGCCCACTCGCAAAGCAGACAGCCGCGCCTCTGATACCGCGGGCGTGTTTTTCCACATTCAAATATAAATTTTCACATTCGAAATTCTGTGTTTTTAAAACTATTCGAATATATAGGCCTATTCGAATTTAGAATATTCGTTGACAGCCCTATTCTCATTTGAATTATAAATAAGTTTGCTTTTAAACTGTGTGTGATTTTGGTTGGGTGACAGTTAAGTTTGACAAGAGCTTACAGTTTGACAAAACCACAATGTTGTGTTTTAACAATGTTGTGTCGAGTGTAGGCCTACACAAGTATAAATAAACACTTTGCAGTTTGAATGATGTCCTGTATGAACGACGGAGTATATTTTTTGTTTCCAGTGCCGCACCTCTCTCTCTCACACACACACACACACACACACACACACACAAATACACCATTCCAGGCTTGACATCGCAGCCTGTTCATTATAGCCGAAATAAAAATATGATAATAAAATAGTCAACCTAATATAAAAATCACACTGCTCTGTTTAAATAGTCAATTCGTACCATTCAGCGTAAGCACCGCTCGTGATGTTTCCAAGCACATTTTTGCGCATGTGAAAAGGATGATTTTTTTTCCTGTCGATATTGCAACGTGAGTGAAGTTGCTACAACGCCTATAATAAAGAATAGTTTACCATCAAATACATCGCGAACGTTAAAATATTTTGATTCTAATGAGAGAGTTAGGCTACGTGAGATAATGCCCCTTTTACTTTCCCTTTAAATTATTTCGTTTTGGCTTGTTTAGTTTTTTTTTTTATTCTTGTTCTGTTCTGTATATAATGAATATTACATTTAAAGAGTTTGTTGTGGAATATGTTTTGTGTATTTGTATTTTTTAAGCATTCAGCAAACGATAAGCTATTTATTGGTTAAAAGTCCTGTATGTAGGCCTATAGCTTGATCAAATTATTTCAGAATCGACTTTGCGTTGCAATCGCGTCAATGATCAGCAAGTGCACGTGCATCCTCAAAAGTAAAGTGGTTAAAAAAAGTGCTTAAAGAAAGGTTAAAGAAAAAAAATTCTGCGCACAAGCCTATGGGTCGCGTAAAAAAAAAAGAAGAAAAAAAGGGTCCCTCTTGAAAAAGTTTGAAAACCACTGGTCTACTGATCTATGAAGCACAGCTCACACAAGTCACTTTCTGTTGGTCAATGCAGAAAATCCAACTTTAACCCTTTGCGAAATCTGCATGGGGAAATCAATCGCGCTCAAGCATTTCAGCATGGATTTCGTCCACGAAATGATAAATGTCACCCACCTAAAGGAGTGTGTTCAAATTCCTAACCACAATGTTGATTAGTGTTTTGCTAAAGCAAGCTTTTACTGTTACATAATGTGGCATGAGATTTCATGTCTATGAAGCAACTGCTGTGAACCGTTCCAAATGTTCGTGTAACAGGAAATTGTAACTTGTAACTTTAGTTTTTTTCCTTTTTATGCCCGGTAATTGCACTGGTAGATGTATTTCACTCCACAAAAATCAATTCGTAATGATGAATACTGATTAAAGCATTTGCTCTTACCATTTATTGCTTAATAAATGAAGACCTACTCTGAGCTGCAAGTCTCTTCAAATCGGACGAGAGATTTTGGCAGTTTTCTGACTCCTCTTGAGAGAACTGTTAGGTCTTGTTTCAGTCCATTAGCATTAGTGTGGTGGCATAATACAGCAGATATGTCTTTATAGAAGAGAACCAACTTCCTGTGGCCAGTTTAATAGTCAATATGTAACCGATGAAGAAAGAATAGCATGAGATGGATGTCAAAACTGTCATGTGATATTAGTGGCCGTGTGTAAACACGATCTGCATGAGGTTGGACGTCACTCAGAGCTCATTAGCAGAACAGGGGTACTGTGTGTTAATTTTAGCTGGTAGTGATATGGGGTGCGGCATCGGCAGGCATGTGAAGGGCATGTTGGGAGGCTTGTTACAGGACCAGCATGTGATGCAATTCAATATTTAATCAGAGCTCTAGAGGAATCAGACACGCACAAGCTTCGTCTTTCACTTCCCATGACAAAAACAACACGCACAACCAATGATTGATAAATCATTCATAGATACTCTACCATTGAAATGTTTGAGGTTGGTGAGATTTTTTTTAAATGTTTTTGAAAGTCTCTTACGTTCACCAAGGCTGCATTTATTTGATCATATATATATACAGTAAAAACAGTAATGTTAAATATTATTATATTATTACAATTTAAAATAACTGTTTTCTATTTGAATATATTTGAAAATGTAATTTATTCCTGTGATCAAAGCTGAATTTTCAGCATCATTACTCCAGTCTTCAGTGTCACATGATCCTTCAGAAATCAGTCTAATATGATGGTTTGATGCTCAAGAAACATTTATTATTATTGTAAATGTTAAAAAAACAGTTGTGCTGCTTAGAAACCATTCAGGTTTGATGAATAGAAAGTAAAAAAAAGCATTTATTTGATATAGAAATCTTTTGTAAAATTATAAATGCCTTTCCTGGTTTGATCTGTTTAGATGCACCCGTGCTGAATAAAAGTATCAATTTCTTTAAAAAAAAAAGAAAGAAAAAATCTTACCAACCCCAAACTTTTGAACAGTCGTGTAAATGTAAAGCTTAATGGTCATCCTCTATCGAGGTTACCAGGCAATAGAGGCTTATTAAAAACATTAACCGAATCATCCACTGGTTCTCAGTTTATCTTTCGAAGACAGTTCCTTCCTGATTAGGCGTATGATGTCTGGATTAATAGGAAATGAGGGAATGTGTTGGACACTGTAGAGAAGGGAATAAAGACCTATAGTCTGTGTATTGATACTTCTGGTTTGTTTATTAATAAGCACTCAGATAGGAGTAATCAGATGCTGTCTCTGCTCTAATATAATTTTTTAGCCTCACCGCTGTTTGTTTTAGGTGATCATAAACTACATTATATTCCACATTATGTGTTTCTTTGGTTCTGCAGGTAAAGGTGAACATTCTCGGTGACGTGATCGATCAGGGCTCCACCAACCTGCAGATCGACCCGGCCGGCTTCAGCCCTCACGCTGCCATCTACTCCATGAGACCCGACGTGCGCTGCATCATTCACATACGCACACCGGCCACTGCTGCTGTAAGTGTCCGCCCAGTTACACCCGCTTCACATGCACTATCACAACAAAAAACTTTTATTTTAGTGCTGTCAAACGATTAAAATATTTAATCGCATTAATGTCATAGTTAACTTGTGATTAATCACACATTTTGATCTATTCTAAATGTCTCTTGATTTCTTTTTGTCCCATTCTTTTTTTCTCATTTTAATGCTCTTATCAAAATGGAAAAGTGGATCGGCTTGCTTTGTGCAAATGTTTTTTTATTGAAAACAACATTGGCGTATACTGTGTTCAAATTCACACTAACATTCTCACTTGGAGCAAATAATCTCTCTCACACAATGTAACACTGTCCATCAATAAAAGGGTGAAAGAAATACTGACGAGGTCCTGATATTGACGAGGGGGCGGAGAATTCGCATCAGCTGTGTGTGTGTGTGTGCTTGGGCATCATCAAGTGGTGTTTAAGACTGGACGTGCTGCGATGATGATAGCTCAGTTCATAACGACAAAACACACAGATCACTTTGGTCTCGTCAATGGAACCATTTGGCAACTTTTTAAAAGTAAACTTTTAATTCTGAATCTTATTGGCATCCATTTCGGCGTCTCGCGCTCGCCATCCACTCAAAACGTAACGTTAACCAACTATTTGGCCGGATCGCAAGCCCAAACAAGTGTGTGCGTCGTGCCTGTTGTTTTGTTTCCGGTCTAGCTAGATCCGCTTGCGCTTTGGTCGACGAAGCAACAAAACGTCCTCGCGCGGCGCAAGCCATTGAAATGAATGGGTTTCATAGCGCAGCGCCGCGCATGCCACATCCTGTTGCAAAAGCATGTGAAAAAAACTACAAAGTTTGCTAGGCCAAAAAGGCCGTTAATCGCGCGATAAAAAAATTCACGCCGATAAAATGGGTTTTCGTTAACGCCGTTAATAAAGCGTTTAACTGACAGCCCTAGTTTATTTCAAAGAAAGGATGACTGTTTATTTTAAATCGCCATGACTTGCATGAATCTCTTCTGTTATGTCAGGTGTCGTCTATGAAGTGCGGCCTGCTGCCCATCTCTCAGGAGTCTCTGATCCTTGGTGACATTGCCTACTACAACTACCAAGGCAGTGTAGATGAGCCAGATGAGCGCTTGGAGCTCCAGAAAGCCCTCGGACCGTCAACGAAGGTAAACAACCTCTCCACAATTCATGAGCAGTTGTATGATGAAAGTGAGTATGAAAGCGAAAAATGCAGTATGTTTGTAAATGTGCAAGATATTTTTCTCAGATCTGTGTGTGTGTGTTGCAGGTGTTGGTTTTAAGGAATCATGGAGTTGTAGCTCTCGGGGAGACCATTGAAGAGGCCTTTCACTACATTTACAGCGCTCAGTTTGCCTGTGAAATTCAGGTAAAATGCTCATAATGCTGGGTAATGCATTTCTAAAATGGTTTTGGGCGATGTTTTTATAACATACACATGGCTAACAGAATGTCAGGAGCTCTTTGACCAAATTTTGGTAGCTGCGGTTCAAAAAACAAAAACCCATCACTTCACAGCTGTTTGGATTTATTTTATGATGGATGGATGCGCTTTTTTGGGCTTCAAAATCCAAGTTACCATTCACTCCCATTATAAAGCTTGGAAGAGCCAGGATATTTTTTAATATAACTACGATTGGGTTTGGCTGAAAGAAGAAAGTCACATACAACTAGGATAGTTTGAGTGCGAGTAAATTATGGGATAACTTTTTTGTTTTCACCCTTTAAAGTCCCTGTAAAGTCTAAATTAAGTGTGTGTTCTGAGGTTGTCACACCACAGAAAAATGTGTTATTAGCCACCCAGCCAAATTTGAATAATAAAAAAAGCCGGCAAGTACATAAAATAAGCTATCAAAATCTTGAAAAAATGAGCAGTAGTCTCTGCTCTCAAACGCTGAAGGCGTGTCCGCTGGCTGCGCTGAAACCACGCCCACTCGCGGGAAAGCAGCCGACGCTGATATTAGCTGATACTGCTTTCAGGACGGGGAGATGAAGCCCGAGGCGGGAGATAGTCGGTTCGGCCCCATTCACCAGTAACAGCGGCTCATCAGTGAATCCCAGTTGTCTCAGACGAAAGTTTATAAAACTATCCGTGTAAAATGATTACTACAGAGGCGGGTGTTGGCGGTGATCCTTAGCTCTCCATCAAGGTTGGCTCTTCACAAAATTAATCCACCTCTTCTTGATGTGATCGTTTTTAGGAAATTTAAATAAAGACACCGATCTGTTTTGTACATGATCGCATCCAGGTAGTAGCCTACGCATTTCCGTGTCGAAGGCATAGCTAGCTAGCAAACTGTAGGCTGTAGTAACTAGGGGTGCACGATTCAGAAAATGTCACGATTCGATTCGAAACCGATTTTTTGTCTCAAGATTCGATTCAAAATCGATTTTCGATTCAAAAACGATTCGCAGTATATAAATGTAGTTTACTTTTTCCTGTGATTGATTGCAGTAGACACAATTTAAAAGAAAAAAAACAGCAAATTAAATGTAGTTTGATATTACTTTATATGACTTCATACAAAAATAAAAACTTCTGCAACTAAAAAGTGCAAAGTGCCAAGGTTTGGCCAGCTTACATTTAATTCAAGTTTAAAATAAAACTTAAACAGAAGCTTTTACATTTAGCTTTAAAGTGCTGTAGTCAGATCAAACAAACAATTATGCTAAATGTGGTTTAAGGACTACTTCAGCTGCAGGTTGACTGTTGAAATGTGAACTCGACTGGGCACATTGAACTTCCTAAAAATATATACTAATGTCGATAGAACCCTTGCGAAATTATTTTAAATAGATTAAAAAAAAGCCACCGCTACTGGTAACATCTATGGTTAGATTGATTTGTTTAGATCCAGTGAAGTCGTTCATAGGCGTAATTTGCGGGTATCTCCAGTTAACTAGCAGAGCATTAATTTAGTTCGCTATTAAATAAGAGATCTGTTGTTTTTGAAATCAAGCTGGGCGCTCGTGTCCGCTGCTATCAGTGTCATGGATACAGTGTTCTCTGTGGCTCGCGCAGTCTTCACTCGGACGCGCGCTTCAATCTATCGCCGTTGTGGAGACTCAGGTAAAATCACAAAATAAAATGCTCACAAACGTGATGAACATATTCGGTTTTGATGAGAGAGAGAAAACACTATACGAGTGCGGTTTTAGAACCCGTAACCTCTGACACGCTTGGCAACAGATCTACAGAACTCAAACATAAGATCTGCGGATCGATGCATTTATTTACGGGTTGAGCAGAGAGGCTGCACAGTTTGTCCAGCGGGCGGCAAGAACTTGCAATGTATAACTATTTATCAGACCGGCCCTCGCAGCCTCGAAACACTACCGGACCACCGGTAAAAGTCCCGACTCACCCGATTGCCACTCCACCCGTGCACGCCATAAAAAAAAATTTAAAAAAAGAATCGATTTTTGGAATTCTATGAATCGATTCTGAATCGGTAAAGATTGAATCGCGATTCAAATGTGAATCGATTTTTTTGCACACCCCTAGTAGTAACTAATAGTACCAGAGACTATTAGTTCTGACAGTAACTCGCGATTGAGCAGTGAACTGATGTGAATGTGCTCTATATTGTTAGGGGAGGGGCCAGCCTCAGCGGCTTTAGTGCGTCATCAAGTAGGGGCGTGTCCAGGAGCTCAGGGGCTCCAGTGCGTCATCGAGCCCCGTTTTAGCCCCGCCCAAAAAATCCGGAAAATAGCAATGGTGAAAAACTGTTTAACGATCTAACTCCACAATTCAGTATTTCACAGTTCACAGTCTTTGTAATATGTTTTAGCAATACATTTCTTACATTTATAATGGGTTTAGATTTTTTTTTTTAGAATTGTCTTTACAGGGACTTTAAGCAAGCTAAATGTTAAACTCTGCTTCATTACTGCAAAATGATCCAAAACTGGCCTTTTGTGCCGTAGATGTCTGACGTGGTTCTGTCTCTCTAGGTCAATGCGTTCTCATGCGCTGGAGGAGTGGAGAACCTGATCTTGTTGGATCTGGAGAAGTTTAAACCTCGTACACAGGGGGTGGCAGAAGCCGGGGTCAACTACGGCTCCCCGCACAAGTGGAGGTTGGGAGAGCTGGAGTTCGAGTCGCTCATGAGAATGCTGGACAACCTGGTATGTTTGTGTGAGACTCAAATACGGTTACAATGAGCTCTGTGCCAATCATCTCCCAGTGTGATACGGAAACAGGATTTGAACTCTGCTTTGGCTCATCGATCGTGCCAAGTGTGAAAACAGCCAAAAGCGTTCGCTAAATGACTACTTACTACTAGTCCAACTGTGTTTGAGAGGAATAATCACAGCGGAGAGACTGGAAAATCACTACTTTTAGCCTATTTCTTTCCCCCGTCCCCTTCCTCTCCTATTAGGCAGACGTAAAGAGAGAGACAAACTGGAGTTGAAAAGCACTCCTGCCACAACTCTTTTCTCTTCTTTCTGTCCATGTCTTTCTCCAGCTGTGCAGACTGCGCTGTTTTCTCTCTCTGTCCGTGTGAGATAGGGAAGAATGCCGGCATGTGGAAAGTGTTTTCTCAGCTGAGGCAGAAGAATGGATTGATGTGGAAGATGATAATGATATGGTGCGTCGCTCAGTGAGCCACCATTACCCGCTTCCAGTGAAGCGATATGTTTTTCCCACTTATGCTGGAGAGTTTCAGGATATGGTTACAGAATGCGCTTGAAATGCAGATGTACCTTTAAGACTGTGTCTTTTGTAGTCGACTCTTCGTTCACCTTCTGCAAAGTCAGTTTCAAGCAGTGGCTCATTATATAAACCTATTCAAAGGCTTGAAGCTCATTCATAAAAGGCCTTTGATTCGTTGGCAATTAAATGATTTAAGAATAGGTCTCATCCTTGTATCATATCTAGTTGTATTTATTTAATGTAATATATTTACTTTCAGGGTTACAGGACGGGCTACACGTACCGGCACCCCATCGTGCGGGAGAAGCCGCGACACAAGAGCGAAGTGGAGATTCCCGCGACAGTGACGGCGTTCATGTTCGATGACGACGACACTCCACGGTTCCCTCTGAAGTTGCTGCAGCAGCGACAGCAGAGAGAGAAAACACGCTGGCTCAATTCACCCAACTGCTACATGAAGGTGAACGTGTCGGACGGGGCCAGCGAGGAGAACGGACGCACCAAGACCATGGTGAGGCTCAGGTCGACTCTGTTATGGTGCTCTGAGATCTTGTTTTTGAAAGCCTTGCATGCTAAATGAAAAAAAGCAGAAAGTCCTCAGGTGGATTTTGTGGAAGAGCAAGAATGTGGTTATTTCCTGGGCATACCTGACGGTCTAGCTGCAGATGAAGCTCATATTTCTGTTGTCATCACAGATAAACTTTTGAAGCCTCATAACTTCTGTCAGCCGCCTGGATGACGCCACCGTCTTCAAGGTTCATTCCAGATGAACAGTTCCCTACTGACCTCTAGTGGTCGAGGCTTTAGTATTACAACTTTGGGTGCATTTTCACCAAGAGCAAAATGTCAGCCGTAGCTAAAGTCTAGATCCAGCTCAGAACTATACTTTTGTGCAAATGATTTCAAGGCAAAAAAATTTACTTTTTTAATTTTGGTTGCAACTCTTTTGCCCCTAGACTTTATGTCGACTCCGCAGAGGGCTTTATCTTTCTAAACAAATCTCAGTCTGCATTTTTTTTCTTTCTTTTACTCTATCTCTGCAGTGGATGAAGTCAGATGATGGCGGTAACACCAGCGGGACTCCGATCCGCATTGAAGATCCCAACCAGTTTGTTCCTATGAACACAAACCCCAGTGAAGTTCTGCAAAAGAGAAATAAGGTGAGTTGTGTGTGCGATCAGACGGTTGATCATTGAGCCTAGATGCAGAAGTCATCACAGGTTGGCAAACTTCCATAGTAGGGGTCGAAAACTACAACAAATGTAATTTTTTGCATTCCATGAATGTTTCTATGACTTGAAGAAAAAAATTGAGATTGATTGTTTGTCAGAAGAGAGAAAGATGTCCCTCAGATTGTATTAGAAACGCACAGCAGCGCTAACTAGCTTTATGTCTAGGTAATATAACACAAGTTAAATGTTATAACTGTACATTAACAGTTTAAAAAATAAAAATATTAGGGCTGGGTATTGACACAAATTTCTATTTCAATTCACAAGCTTGCGTTTCGATTTCGATTCAGTATTGATTGTTTTGGATATCAGGTACAATACATGGCACATTTTCTCAAGGAAAACAAATCTCTTAACTAATGCTGTGAACTATGGGAGTCAGTTGTAGCCTGCTAGGCTTCATTAGCCTACTATAATATTGAAGGTAAAAATGAACTGATTTGTATACAAACACTTAAATTACACTTTTATTTATTTTTATAATAATAAAGTTATGAAATATAAACATTTAAATGGTGGCTGTCATAAAAACTTGCCAGATTTATTCAAACATGCATTAAATATTGAACATTAAAAATGATAATGAATATGTAATATGGTGCATATATTTAGCAAAATGCTCCTCTTTAGAGTTAATTTTTCTAGCTGACTAACGAGTTTATGGTCACATATGGTTTTTCTGAGGTAAATCTGACGTTACATGACATTGTTTACAAGTTGTTTTACTGACGTCTTTCCACGGTTGAAACACTGCTTGAGCGATTCCATGTGACATGATACGGATTTCGATAAGTTGTACTCTATCTTTTAACACACTTTCAGATGCTCATTAATGTTTATTTGGCGCTGTAACTGGTATTATTAAGGCAGAAGAGGAGATCATGTGCTGTTGCTTCTCCTGAGCTGAGCTGAGCCAGAGCGATCTCACGCCACAGCGCCAAAACGCTGTTTATGTTTTTGAATTTCGTACGAAAATGGAGGTAATTTGAAATCTGAGACTTTGTTTCATATCAATAGTAACAAAGCACAAAGATTATTGCGATTTATTGGATGGGATGCGCGCTACAATGTTCCATTCATTCATCAGCTGAAAACAGGATGACTAGCCTAATCGATTCTTGGGATTTAAGAATCGATATCGGTTCGTAAAAATGAGAATCGATTAAAATATAGAAATCAATATTTTTTTTACCCAGCCCTAAAAAATATGCATTTTGCTAGATATGCTAGAATTACAAAGCTAAAAACTGGAAATGCATCAGACTCTTATTCACCATTTCTTCGATGTCACTGTGTCTTAAACCGCTTTCCTGTGATCTTTTCAGATTCGCGAACAGAACCGGTTTGATATGATGACAGCAGGGCCGCAATCACAGCGGCTGGCAGGGATTGTGGTGGATAGACCGCCGGTGAGTGTCAGAACGGCATTATCATAAACCATGTGTGAATGCTGAACGGTCAAGCAAGGGTAGCACAGACATCTGCGTCACTAGGTGGCGCCAGATCCTCTCAGAGACAGATGAACAGTGTGAGCGCTGTCAGTTGTGTTGGTGGAGTTAGCATCAGCATGTGGGGCTAAGGATATTTTAAAGCGGGGTCTTATGAAGCTCTGTTTTTTCTCTTTAAGGGACAGTCGCCAGTTAAGGTAAAATCCCAGGGTGTTTTGTTTGTCGTTATGTTGAAAACAATCACGATTTTGAGTTTTGAAATGTCTGCATGAGGTCACTGTTATATTTGTAGTTTTGGATTTGCAGTGTTCCTACTTCATTTTTTTGTTTTTAATATTAGAGGATTTGTGACACTTGCTTTTGAATGCTCAGTGATTAACATATGGTCTGTGTGTTTGAGTCGTTTTTGTCGTTGTTATGACTCATTTCGTGACCGAGGTGCAATTCTAGTGTCTTTTATTTGTGTTCTCTGCCCTGCCCACGCAGCCGTACATGGGCGATTGCGAGGAACAAATGGTCCCTCTTCCTCCAAACCCCTTCAGCGACCAGATCGAGAAAGAGATGAACGACTACCAGAAGAGAGTAGGATTAGACGGTAAAACACGCTCCACCTTACACTTCAAATGAACACTTTTTATTCAGCAAAGATGCATTAAATTGACCAAAAGTGAGGCCAAAAAAGTTGATTCAATTGATTCAAAACAGTGGATTGACCGTAAAGACATTTATAATGTTACAAAATATTTTTATTCCAAATAAATGCTGTTGTTTTGAACTTTCTATTCATCAAAGAATCTTGAAAAGAAACTGTTTTCAACATTGATAATGAGAAATGTTTCTTGAGCAGCAAATCATCATATTAGACTGATTTCTGAAGGATCATGTGACACTGAAGACTGGAGTAAAGATGCTGAAAATACAGCTTTGATCACAGAAATAAATTATATTTTACAATATATTCACATTTCTCAGTTATTCAGTTATTTTTAACTGTAATATTATTTCACAATATTACTGTTTTTACTATACTTTTGATCAAATAAATGCAGGCTTGATGAGCATAAGAGACTTCTTTCAAAAACACACACAAAAAAATCTTTCCAACCCAAAACAAACTGGTGCAAATGAATAAAGACCGCTGAGATGCATGACACCTCTTTTCTTTTAAGAGCACCTCACTTCCTGTTCCCCATGTCACTTATATGACCCAGTCAATGCTAATGTTGTAACTCCCTGCCCCTTATAGTAGGGATGGGCATTCGATTAAATTTTCTTAGTCGATCGTCGGGAGAATTAACGATCGACTATCGATTAATCATTAATATTTTTTATATATTAAAATTAATTATTTATTTAACTTTTTATAAATTAAAAATGCAATGAAAATACAAAAATACAGCGTGTTTTTCCTCGATGAGATCTTTATTACAAGATAATCAACTTGCGGCAGTTAAACTGGACATTCGGCTAAACTTGAAATATGCGCTGCGGTGCTCTAAAAAGCAACAAAACCTGCAGCTGCGAGTTGGCGTCCTCAAACAGAGACCCGATCGTTTGTTCCAAAATAATAATAAAAAAAATCATGTTAAACAATAACTTAACCAAAAACATAATAATACTCAATGTAACTCAAAACTATCCAAGGTACGAAGTCGAGAAAGAGTGTGAGAGAGATTAGCCTACCTAGCAACAAATTAGGCTACTTAACAAAGCCTCAAAAAAAATATCTATTAACTCACATAAAACTTCTGCACCAGTCTACTGATTTTTGTTGAGAAAGATAAGCATGTTGATGACATGGGCTGGGCCTGGGGTCAGACGCGACCGCAACATGGTGACCGTCAAGCCTCGTTTATACTTTTGCCTGGCTCTGCAGCGTGAGTCTCCGCAAACGGACGAGGCGTTTATACTCCACGCGCTCGCCTGTAAAACGCCGAATACCGCAATGACGTCATTTTTGCCTCGCGCACCTTTGCTCGTGCTTGTGCGGACGCGTCGAGGTCGAGTGTAAACAAACTCTTCAGTCCAGCCGCCGAAAACCCCCGCTCTGAGGGGACTAACGTTGCCGGGATGCACAGGTACCTCTGCGCTAACTTGACCAGCCCGGGAAACAACTTATTCCGTTCACTTTCCACCCGTCTGCAGTGGTGCAATCCAGCGGTTCATTGCTTCAAGGCTCACATTACGCAACGCAACCATATTACATTTACATTTAGTCATTTAGCAGACGCTTTTATCCAAAGCGACTTACAACTGAGGACTAAACCAAGCGAGTCATCGTGAAGAGGCAAAAGCAACGCAAGAAGTGCTCAAAATACAAAGTTCAGACATAGCTCGGAGTAGCATAAGCCAGGCAAGCGAGGATTTAGAGGAAAGGATTTTTTTTTTTTTTTTTTTTTTTTAGTTTTATCGATAACAAATTAACATGATCGATGAAATTCTTAATGATCAATTATCGATCGTCGATTAATAATGCCCATCCCTACCTTATAGCTAAAAATCAATACCGTGTGACTTGCACAGAACTAACATGAAGAAAACATCCAGCCAAGATGAGTGTCTTACAGCTGTGGCAATGTCCTTGCATGCTAACCTGTCTACTTGTCTAACTGTGTGTCTCCCTGCCTGACTGTGTGTTTGTTCACTAACCAACTCACTCTGCAGATGAAGAGCAGCTCACGTCAGACGACGCTTCCACGCTCTCTCAGTCAGTGTCCCAAACTCAGTCTCCTCACCACACTCCAGCCAAAGAAGGTATAGCGCCCTGAAAAAGCTCTCAGTATTCGTGAGAATATCACCTCAGTATTAGCAGCAATTGTTCACCAGGGTGGCTGGTAACAACAAAACACAGGCGGTGAGATTCATTATATTGTAACATGCAGATTATGACCAATTTAATAGTGGTTCATTTTCATAGGTTAGTCTGGTTTGCTTTCGTGCCGTTTGTGTGAATCGTACTGCAGTGCACATCAGTGTTGTTAAGTAAAACTATAATTTTTTTAGTTTTCAGTCATTTCTAATAGTTGAAGCAGAAATAAAATATAAATATTACATGAAAAACTTGCTTTTGGAAATTTTACTTCCAAAAGCTTTAAGTATAAAATGAAGTAGGCCTATAAAAATGTATTAAAGCTAAATAGAAATAATTAAAAAGCGAATTAAAAAATACAAAAGCACATAGAATTACAGAAACTGAGGAATTCAAATATTAATAAATACTATAATAGTATAGAAATAATACTAAAATAACACTGAATCGTAGTTTCGAAATGAACCGTCCTGTTTGTTTTAAATCTTTTTGCAACATGTTAAAATGGGTGTTGCCAAAGGTTCTGGGAGGATGTTGCAGGACGTTACCTTCTCTTCGGTGATGTTGCCTTTGTATAAAACAAGCAGTACCTGTTTTCTATTATAGAAGAGTAAATGCAAGTCGTCTGCAAGAGGTAGAGACCCTTATGTAAACTGAAGATGAAGCCTTATATAAATGAAAGAAATCCTGCTATGCGTTCACACACAGCGGGGATAGTGTAGCGTGAGGTGGAGAAACAGGATGCGTTTGCCCTAGTCTCTCTGAACCAGTTGCATCAAACTCACTGGTTACCCAACCAGACGCATTACACGACCGCTGATGAACCATAAACAATCGAGGACGCTTTCACCATGTTTATCTGAAGTGTAGGTCACACTCCAGCCAGGACATTTTCTTGCAATGATGATGCAACATTTTAACTTCTGTAACCTTGGTTATTACTAATTTAGACGGGAATCTGATAGTCAAAAAGCTTTTTATTAAATATTCATAAGACTTTTTATAAATTATGCAGTAATCACCTAAAGTTAAACGGAAACGCCATTCCGTTTAACTCCATTTAAAGCAAAATAAAGCAGTTAGTGAGTAAGTTGATGGAAAAAATTATGATAATCGCAAACATTTATTTTAAACTATAGGTTTATGGTTTCCAAGCAACATTGTTATTTATTAAACAATTTTAAATAATCTTATCAATATTTTTTTTTGATAATTAGTTTATTAATATTAGAATTTATTAATAATGCAATAAATATTCCATTAACAATGCTTCACGCAAATAAAAAAAAAATTTATTAGTGCAATTGTTGCCTGTTTTTTTTTTTTTCCCCTTCAGGAAATATTGCAACTTAATATCAAACTTACTTTTTTTTATTAGTTCATACATTTTAATAATAAATTAAAAGGATAAAAACTAAATTCTTCTGGCAAATAAAATAATTAATTAGCACTGTTTGTTGCTAAGCAACATTTGAGCTTAATTTAATAATTGAATATTTTATAATTTAATATTTCAGTTTTTTCTTAGCTTAGAATTTATTAGTGCAATAATTAATAACCAAATCTTCCAACAAATAAAATTAAATTCATTAGCACCCATCGTAACTGAAATAATTTAATTTATTATGAATTAATAATTGTACTAATAATTCAATTTATTAATACAATAAACAAAACAAACATATCTTAGGGCAAATAAATTACTCCTTAGCACAACATTGGGCTGTTTATGGTTGCCAAGTATCAATATACAGCAACTTGAAGAATTTAATTAGTTATTATTATTATTAGTTATTTTTCGAATTAGTTCGGTGTAATTAATAAAACAGTAAAAAAAAAAAAAACACCACAAACAATTCTTCTAGCAAGTACAATAACACGTATTAATACAGCTGTTGTTGTGGTTGGCAAGTGTTGATTATGAATTATTTGTGTTGCTCCAGAGAACCACACCGGCGTGATGCTGAACGGCAAAGACGGGCACGGCGATGAGGACGAGCTCATCAAGCGTGTGAGTCAGCTGACCACCAGCGTGGAGAGCGTGGAGATCGAGGTGCGCTCGGGAGAGAAGATCGAGGAGGCACTGACGCCCGAGAGCTCGCCCTCCAAATCCCCCAACAAGAAGAAGAAGAAGTTCAGAACCCCGTCCTTCCTGAAGAAGAGCAAAAAGAAAGAGAAAGTGGAAGCCTAGAGAGAGAGAGAGGGGCTCCATGCCCACTTCGTCTGTCTTTCTGTTTGTCGTTTTATGTTCTGAGTTTGTTTTTGTTAAGGTTATGTATGACAAAAACATGGCACGTTCTATTGGGAGTCGGTGAATAGATGGAGTAACATCCGTTTTTCAGAGATGTGCCGTGTTCACGTGATCATAAGATGAGTTTTATACAGGAAGAGAAGCGAGGGAAACTCCTGGGAAACTGGCTTCTCTCGCCTGATGGACTGAAAATGTTTCTGTACACAATTTCCTAATGATTTTATCTCGTTGATGAGCCCATACTGCATTGTTTTTTTCATATTGTATGTTTATTAGATTCTCACACAGACCTTTTATGAGCCCCTTTTCTATCCGCCACGTCATCCCTCATG
The DNA here is from genome assembly GCF_029890125.1 of Rhinichthys klamathensis goyatoka. NCBI lineage: Eukaryota > Metazoa > Chordata > Actinopteri > Cypriniformes > Leuciscidae > Rhinichthys > Rhinichthys klamathensis. The sequence goes on along the minus strand of NW_026606562.1, from coordinate 5,754,358 downwards.
GTGTCAGTTCTGCTTGCGTTGTTTCTCCAGCTGTGGGTGGACGGTGGGCGTAATTGGTTGCACTACACAGGAGACGCTGAGGAATCACACTGGAAACCGTTCTGGGGTTATTTTAACAGGGTTTGTTTTATTTGCTTCCACTTAGCTGTGATTGTCGGTGTGAAATTGAGCGGCGCGCGTGATGATCCTGTGTAGAGCCGCTCCAGCCTCCTCTCCGTACTGTTCTTTGCCAAACGAAAAGGTTTAATAGCATAAAAAGCAGAGCAATCACGTTTTAGTGAACTGTAATTTTGGTTTCGTGAACATCCACTCTTTATCTCTAATGAAATATTTTAGCTTTTTTTTAATTATTATTATTATTATTGAAACAATTTAGGTTTTATCCATTCAGTTTTGTACTCGTTTCTATACTTTAACAACGTAAAAACTAAATCTTGAAGCATGTTTTGCTAGCCTGAATTTATACGGCTGATAATGTAGCGGTGCCTGACTTCTTCTCAGTCGTGTAATAGCTCAGATTACTAAACACGTGTAACGACAATATATGAAAACTGGAGTGATGTTAATGATATATAAATATATATGATATTTTTGTGCTGCACTTTTTAATGTGGTGTACATAACAAAATGTGTCTGGATGAACTTGGCAGGCGAAAGAGGCGCGATACGAAAACATGAGAAATGTCTTGAAAAGGGGTGGAGAAGGGAAACTTGTTAGCATATAAGAAACAATATATATTTGTAAACTGTATTTTTGAACAAATGTCTCTGTCCCAAAGCAAAAGTACTGGCCTAATGGCTCTCACGGGGTCTACGGCGGGTTCAAATCTATTTAGTGTGATTGATTGCCATCACGTTAGACATTTAACTCCCTCATTCTGGGCCTTTATAGTGCTCTGGATGAAGACATCATTCATTATGCCACCTTACGACAGTCATCACCATCCAACAGGCTCAAAAGTCTCCATTGGAGCATCAGTGTTAATATGATTTCCTGAGAAACGGCATTGTACAGTGTTTTTTCTGTCTGAAACTGGATCGATTTGCTCATCTTCCCTCCGCCAGATGTAAGCCGTGAGTTCAGAGGTTGCTTGTTTGGCTTGTTTTGAAGCGCCCTGTCCCATGAGACACCACAATGTGGACAGAATGTACTGCGTTTCGCCAAAAGCTAATCTCTTATGCTTAAGATTAGCAGTTTGACCTCAGTTTGAACCCCGCAAGGCCCGAATGTGGTCGTCATACGTCCCGTAGGGGGAAGGCGAAACCACTGAGAAAGAGAAAGATGTATATCCCAGTGGGCAATGTGAAGTACTGGCTTGGGCACGGAGAGAGAGAGACAGACACTTCTAAGCTGTGTAAATAGCATGTGGTTTTGAATGCGGGCCAGACGTGGATTAAAACACATTTAAAGCTGCACCGGGTGTGAGTTTAGAGCGACAACTCGGGAGATTAACTCATTTTATTGCTTTTAAATTTTGTTTTTGGCTCTTTTTGCTTCAGTTTCCATTGTGCACTGCGGTTTTTGCCTTCAGGAAGTGTAGTTCATGCCCTACAAGCGTTAACTGGAACGTGCATCACATTCTCGTTTTGTTTTTATTTTTGTTGCTTTTCCCCCCCCCCCTTTTTGCACCTTGTTTTACTAATGCCTCTCTGTTGTAGTCTCTGGTTCAGAGGGCCTGTTTGCTTTGGCACGCGAGTTTGAGCCAAGCCTCCCTGTGAAATCGTATATAAATGGTTATCTAACGGACTTGCTTTTAGATGTATTGCTAATCAGTGTAAATTCACAAATAAACTATTTTAAGAAGCAAACACTGCACTCGAAGTCTGTGGGGGACGGATCCATGCTACATTTCACTCCATATTTGTAACATCTGTTTACATCATTCATTGCAATTCTCAGTTCTTCACATGCAACCATTTCACAGTTATGAAATGCAAATGTTTACGTCAAATGGGAACATTTGACTTCAAAGGTTAGTTTACCTCAGAAAATCGTTTACTTGCCCCTCGTGTCATTCCGAATCCCAGATGTTGTTCTCTGGGACATGAAATGAGAAATGTTTTCACTCGTTCCCATTCAGTGAGAGCATATACTGGCAAATTGGTTAGTGTTACCAGTATGGTTGACACAAAATCTTCTATATTGTGGTATCTAAAATCAAATTTGGGGTGGGAAATGCTATAATTTATCATGAATCGAACTCAAAATACGAGTGTTTGGAAGCAGAGAGAGTGGCCGTTCAGATCAAACGTGTTTTTGCGCTTAAAAACACAAGATGCAGGGCAGTGGATAAAAAAACAACAAGTAAAGCTCTAGAGATGCATCTTTTAAAGGTTGAACTACTTTTAACTCGAGTTCTGCATTTTTAGGATGGTGCGTCGTGCCCGAGATACTGCAAAATACAGCGATCAAACGCCTCCATCTGTTCTAGTGCGTCTTTACTTGGAGAAACAATGGAAAAACTGTGCGGTTGACTATATTACTGTTATCGCCAATACCGTTATATAGTTGCCAGTCTTCTAAATTCATACAATAGCTTTCGGATGTCGTTGGTATCCAAAAATTGGAGCATCGAGATTGATGTCATTGATGACATCATTGGTTATTGTGTATCCTACATAGCCGATCGCTGCAAATTTGACTACACAGCAGAGAACGAATGGTGTTTGAGAGTGATATGTCATGCATGCTGTTTATTAGCACTTGAAAACATATAGACTCGCCTCTCGGTTTGTAAAAACTTCCCAAAAAAAGTGTGAGCTTGTTTTGTGTTCCACACAGTCTGATGAGTTTGCAATGGCATGAGGGTGAATATATGATGACAAGATGTTCTTTTAAAAACCAAGATGTGTAAACAAACAGGATGTGCACCAAATTATCACTGTGCTTTTCTCACTTTCAGTTCTGGGATCTCTGACACAGCGAAACATGTTTCGAAAAGTCTCGTGTAATAATGAGCCCTCGCTTTCCCTTTGCATTTCTGTATGAAGCGCTTTAAATTGAAGAGTCCCGCTATGCTTCTAACACAAATATGCACCGAAAACTACCAAAGACTACAGTGAATTCTTTCTCTTTACAGCAAAAAATAATGCTTTTACTTCACATGCAGACAAGAATGTGTTGAATTTTTAACATGTAATGCTCCGAGTTTGATAAATCCAGTCTGTTCTTCACTTTGACCTCTCGTGGACTGAATATGCATCGGATTGCTTTTGCACAAGCAACAGACTGTTCGTTTAAAAAGCAGGCGCTTCACTATTGTGTTAGTGCTGTTGTGCCTTTCTGTGTCTTTCCCATCAATGGAACAACTGAAATATGCAACAAACGTGTGCGTTAGTTAAACTGTGGGCGACAGAGTTGGTGGCAAACATGCTGATTGTGGGTCAGTTTAGCCGTTTTAGCCAACAATGTGGTCAGGAAAGGCTGATTGTAGATCAGTAGTCTCGCATGGCTCATTTGCTTTCATTTTCCCCGCACATCTAATTCGATGATCCTCAATCGACTCATTTGACTCTCATAGCTCTCTAGAGCCATAGAATAATGCTGCCCTGAGGGCTGATCTCGGGTCAGACCTATGCATAGTGAAACTTCAGATTAACCTTTATGGTGACCCAAATATTATCGGCCTTGTGATTTATTTTGCCCGTGCAGATGAATGTTTTGAAGATGTTTTGGTTGTATATGAAGCATCAAGATTAAATGGAAATGAAACAAAGCGGCCTTGTGATTTTAATTGTGCTCATATTTTAATCCCTGCTTTAAAATGTTTACAAACCACTGTTGTGTATGACATCAAAATACAAACTTAAGATGGTGAAAGTCATTGCAGGTCCTAATAAAATTCCCAGCTAACTGGTGAGTTTGATGCTCTCCAAAAACCAATATTTACTTCCCTTTGGCTCTTAGTCAGTGTTTATTTTGCAGCATTTCCAAGCACTAAATTCTATGGAAGATTGTTTCCACTACAGAATTAAAAAATATACATATCTTTTTATCTCACAATTGTAAGTTTACATCTCGCAATTCAGACCTTTTTTTTCTGAATTGTGATATAAACCGTTACAAACGGTTATAAACAAGATATAATTTCACAACCTGTGAGAAAGTCAGAATTACAAGATATAAACTTGCAATTGCAAGAAAGGCAGAATTGCGAAGTATAAACTCGTAATTGTGTGGTTAAAAAAACAATTGCGAGATATAAATTTGCAATTTCGAGGAAAAAAAGTCAGAATTGAGAGATATAAACTCACAAATAGCAATAAAATTGAGAATTGTGTGACTCAATTGTCAGAAAGTCAGAATAGCGAGAATTAAACTCATAATTGCAAGGAAAAAAGTCAGAATTGCGAGATATAACCTCAATTGCTAAAAAAAATATATATAAATAACTTTTAAGAAAACGGTACTGACGTCTTTCTGCGGTTGAAACATGTTCATTTATATTTACTTGGTGCTATAAATGAACTATTAGGAAGAGATGATCAGTTCATGAGATCTGTCACCATACGCCAAGAGTCACAAAACAGTATTTATTGTTTGAATTTCTTAAATGACAACTTGAAAGCTGAGACTTTTTATATCAATAGGAACGTGCTCTGTCCTGTTGTCAGTGTCCTCTTTGCTCCACGGTCCATTTTCAGAATTGAGAGTTCATCTACATCTCACAATTGTGAGATAAATAGCTATTACCTTTTTTAAAAAAATTATTCAGTGGTGGAAACAAGCTTTCATAGAAGACTGATCATCATATGTCCTAAATAAACATCATGTTCACAAGAGCAGAATTCAAAATGCAATTCTAAGTAAGCATTTCCATGTAAGCAGTTTTTTTTTAACCACATGACGTGCCACGGCGAATCCCAAAACCCGGAAATGTCCTTCCTGTCGGGGCGAAAGGCTCCTCGTCCCCCAGCTGCATTGTCATTGTGTGTTTGGCCTATGAGCTCATGCCTGCAGGAGCTGTGGGAAGTTGGTCAGTGGGCCGAAACATCAGCCCGTAGACAATACAGCCTTTCAGAGCCGGGGCGTCCCAGGAGAGGAGAGAGACGGGTCAGTGCTGGGGAAGAAGGCTTGTGGTCGTATCGTTTAGATGGGCTCTCGTGGAAGACTGCAGGATCTCGACATCAAGCCGGAGAACAGCGCGAGGAATTTGGAGAGGGGGTGTTAGAAAGAAAGAGAGAGAAGGATGGGGGCCCCAGGTCTCCAGACGGTGTCTTGCTGTGAGTGTCAAAACAATAAAACTGCTCAAGTCCAGATGGATGCCCCGCCAGAGGGATGAGCGGGATAAAACGGGAGCGCTCCCTCTACAGGCCACTGAGAGCTTATCGGGGGGGGGGGGGGGGTTGTTTCACCAAAGCCCTTTAAGACCGTGGACTCCCTTTTTCGCTCTTTCAGCTCTCCTACGTCACTCCTGCCCTCCCTGAACATCCAGAACAGTTTGTTCGTACACGCTCACGGACAGTCCCGGCTGAGACACGGTGTCCTTTATGAGCCTCGCCAAGTTCACTGTCAGTCAGCCGTGCTAGAGAGTCTCCAGCTGAATATGGGTTATATCCTGATATATAAAATACACTATTCTACATCAGGAAGATGACACATTCATGAGAAGAAAAGTATCTGTGGATAATGTATTTGTTTGTATAATTCATTTTAGGGAACACTTTATTTTAAGGTGTCATTGTTACAGTGTACTACTACTAGTAAGTAATATTACTTAACTAGCCCTACATGCATTTATTTACTAGGGTTACATTTGGTTCAGGGTAAGTTGAATGTAATTATGCATAATTTATAGTGATTACTACAGTAACTACATGTAACAAGAACACTAACATACCTAATTTTATAATAATATATTACAACTTTATTTAATTATCACTTATTTTAAAATATGAATATATTTAATAAAAATTTGCTGAATCTTGTATATATATATATACAGTATATATATATATATATATAAAGGAGACAAATAAATTACATTTAACTGACTTTAAAAAAGCTGAATCTTGTATAACTTATAAAAAAAATAGACAAATAATTTAAGTTGAAATTACTTAAACATCCAAGTTGATTGTACTTAAAAATTTAAGGCAGCAGTTTTTTTTTTTTTTACTGTCACAATTTCAAATATTTATCACATATTTTTAAATCTTTCAAATATGATTTTATTTATTAAATTATTTAATTAATATAACAACTAAGAGTATTGTATACATCATTTAATATGTTTGTATAATATATATATATATATATATATATATATTTGCCTGGATGTCCACACCATTATATTTTATGTCCCGCTTAAAATGGGCTCTTTGTGAACCGATCACTTGTCTTTATTGGTATGATATTGTATTGACATCATTTCCTCGGGTATGGAGTCCTACTGTGAACTGGTGTCCAATGGGCAAGACATCTGGAGCAGATGGTGTATAGGAGTCCCCCCAACCACTTCAAGGAAGAAGCCGTCCAGTCCCTGTGCCAGGCAAGAGAGAGGCAGACCCCATCCAAGCCTGAAAAGAGGTCATCGGGGTCACTGTGGAGGGAGGCAGGAGGATGTCCCAACTCAGGGACAATGCCTTTAATGGAGACCATGGCACTGCAGGTCCTCACACACACACACACACACACATAGACACAATCCCTAAGCATCGGCCTATCCACACTAGCACATGGTGACCTGGCTCACACTCTCTCTTTCTCACACACACAGTGTAGGATGACAGTGTAGGTCAGAGAGGGTTAATCAGGATCAGTCCTTGCGCTCTGCACATTGTCTCCCGAGCGTCCCGCTCCCGTGTTGACCTGAGCCAGGTCAGGTTTCTTAAGTGACAGAGATGGATGTGCGTGGGTACAACACTTATACACCCCGAAACTCTCAAGGTCTCCATGTGAAAGTAGGTGCATTTCAGCTACTTTTAAAAACCACCTTCATAAAATGTCCCATTGAAACGGGTGTCCTGAGACCGCACCTGTTGCTGTGACTCTGCAAACACCAGGAAAAGCTAACATAGGCTGTTTACAAACGTGTAGAAAAACCAATAGGTTTTGGTTTGTATTACAAAGCGGTGCTAGCCACCCTTCCTCAAAAAATTGCCTTGTTCTAGCTAATTTAGCTTTTTAAAACCAGTTAGTGCTATGCTAAGTTTGTAGGCTAGTTTGTTAGCTTGCTGACTGAAAACACAAAGAAAATTGTGGTATGTACTTTAAAATATTAACATTTTATCATGATTATGACTAAATAAAACAACTTGGCTTTGATGAGGAAGGAGAACAGGATCTTGATGACACCTGCGAAACCATGATTTGCTACTTGCTAATGCTAGTCAGTGGCCGGTGCTGTCGGAAGAGCGCTCTCATTCTAGAGAGCATTATAAGTTCGTATATGCCACTGCAAGCAAATATTTTTGCATTCTAAATGTTAATGTTGTAATATTTTTGAGGATTTCAATGCTAACAGACATGAACTAAAGGTTGCAAAACTGTACTGTAGTCACAGCAATGCATTGGGTAGGTATTGACCGAACAGAAGCCAGGACTAGAATGATCCATTTCATAATGGCTATTTTACAACAGCTTTGTTTTTAATTAGAAGTAAAGCGTGCAAGTCAAAGTACATTATACTGCGATTCCACTTAAGCCGAGACTAAAATTAGCCCCTGTCAGACTGTAACTGGCCTCAATCCGAGTCTGTTTCAGAGAGAACAGAAGCTTCTTGAACTGAAGCCAAACAGATCCAAAGCCATGTCAGCAGTACGGTGATAAACACGCTCCCATCAGCCCTCTTAATGAGGACAGGCTGCTATGAGTATCTGAAGGGGATTGTGTTTATACAGAATGACTTTGCAGCAAGACTCGGCACTGGGATCTGGCTCCGTCTTCACCAGTCCCTCTCGGCCTCCTTCCTAAATCTGATATTAAAAAGGGATTAAGGCACCCAAAGAACACTGCCAATATCCGGCTCTATCTCTTCCTCCCTTCAGCAGCCGGGATAGTTCAGGAAAAGCGAGAATGTGACAGGAAAAATAAAAGGAGGGAGTCACGCAATGTGTCTCGCTTGTGAGGGAGGGGAGCGAAGGGAAAAGCATGAGATCATATTTACGTTTATTTTGTACCTGTTGGTTGTCTCTATCCTGTAACGCAAACTCTCAGGATATCTTGGCGTGCACAACGGGGACCGATCGACCGTCTAATCCAGGACGACCCTGTGTCAAAACACACACACACACACACACACACACACACACACACTGGCCTCCTTGTGAGATAAGCCCATTGTGTGTGTGTAATGCATCAGTCTCAGGGCAACTATATCGAGCAGTAGGTCACACTGATGCCATTGTGTTTCTCGGAGGGGAAAAAACAACCATTGATCAGTAACCCGACTCTGCTACTATGTAACGTGTTCTGATCTCTATGGATTAAGGGAACTGTACCTGTATTTGTATTTGTGTCAGTAGAGCAGTGGTTCTCAAATATCACGAAATAAAGTACCCAAATTGTTTGGTATAGTGGTTGTGTTAGTAGGAGGCAAACAGTCATCATGCTGGAAATTAATATTAAGCTGGTCGCTGGTAGCTTATTCTTGCTGGTACATGTTGGTCATTTGCTGGACCAAGCTGGTCTTTAGTTGGTCAACCAGTTATGTTCAGTAAACCTGATATGAAGAGCTGGTATAGTAGTTGGTTTCTTGCTGGTCCAAGTTGGTGATGAAATGGTAGACCTTCTTGGACCATCAATAAACCAGCTCATACCAGGGTATCAAGCTGGGCTTTGGGAACATGCCTGGTTGACCAACTAAAGACCAGCTTAAACCAGCTAATGACCAACTCAGGCCTGCAACAAACCAGCAACCATGTTGATTCGGCAAACAACCTCGTTTGAAGTAAACTACAGTTATGTAACCTAGTCTGGCTCATAATTTCCTTTACCTTTTGTAGTTTTGTTCACCGTTTTCAAAGATGTAGACTTTTCACACAACTGCTAATCTACAGCATCTACGAAGTGACAGATGAATTGACAAGCGGGAGACGTGATTTGAAAACTCCCATTATAAAGAAATCTGTCATCGAGTGCTTGGCTTTGCTGATTATAAAGGTCAAGTTCTAGATTTGTCATGTTGTTTGTTTGCAGAATAGATATGATGGTAGACCTCAGGACGGGAGGGCTCTTCTTGGCGGTGGATATCAGCCTTGCACCCCAAACCACACTGACCTAGTTAAGTTGCCACTTCCCCAAGTACACGGGGTCTCTGATTTAACAAAAACAACCCAAACTGTTCAAGACCGAGAGTATAGCAGGTGCAGATATGCCAGAAATGATGAAAAAGGCGGCAAATTCAGAGAACATTGAGTTTGCCACACTTGGTTCACCCAAAAATTTTCAATATAGAGATCAATGTGACAGCACACAAGTAATATAGAAGTATATATGTTTACTCATTTGTTGCAGGGAAACAAGCAGCTTGGACATCCTGCAAAAAACCATACAAATTTGGAACGACATAAGGGTGAGTAAATGACTGAAAACAGTCCTGGTTTTATTTGAAACATTTGATGCCCACATCATATCTTTTTGAGTAACCTTCCGTCTCCTTAACTAGTTTTGGGTAATTCCTCATTCCCAAAATACACAGTTAGCTTTCCAAAATGAAATGCCACACTCTCTCGCTCTCCTCCTTGCAGATGTCTGTGTTTCCCCAGCCCACATTCACCCCACCCTGAAGGCCATCTGCACCCATTGTCTGGGGCAGGGGATGAGGCTCCACCACCCCCTGCATAAACACACAACCGGCTTTGAGGAAGGGGGCAGGGGTCCGTAATTCCTACTGCAATGGAGAAAAATGACTTACTGAGCAGTAAAACACCAGCTCAATAAAGACCTAAAGCAAATAATCGCTCTTCAACAGAAACTATCCTCAGCCCACAGCTGTGCCGATCCTTTCTGTATGAAACTTTTATTCCTCTTTCTTTCCTACTTTGTCTATTTATTACACCCCCTCCATCCTCTTGGGACAATATGACAGTGGATGTGCGAGACCGAGATAGCAGCAAAGAAATTGGTCACCCAGATTATGATTATTGTGTTTATAGAGATATGAAGATCATAGCTCAGGAGACTTTTTTCAAGATGTTTCTTCTGCAGTTCCTTGGGAGAAATTAAAAATAGACACACATTAAACAGTAATTTACATACAGTACAAGTTCAGAGTCGTCATTGTGCATTGTTTATTTCAGATCATTTGATCGTAAAAGAATTTGATTAAAAAAAGTTTGATTTCATATCTCTGACTTTTGGTTGACTTTGGTATCTTGGTAGCAACATTTGGTAGAAATCTTTGTTGTTGAAAATCTAGAGGTTAAAAATGTGAGATTGCTGGAAGAAAAATCTGAGAAGCTGGAGAGCAAATGTCTATGACGGAACTGGAAGTGTGCGACCCGAAAAGAGGTCGAGATCAGAAAAACAATGCTTATGCTTATTAATTTATCCCACTTTTGAAACAGTGGAGAAAATGCTGCTTTTGTTGTTTGTGTCAAAGGTTGTATATCCAAACAAACTCTGCCACATCAAATTCATTTTGCCAACTTGGACAGGTTGTCATGATCTCACCATTTAATGTCGGAAAAATTTGCAAAAATTTGACCTTCAGGGTCACAACAGCTCGTCACTGGGGAAGTATCATTTAAAGGACAACTTTGCATCTTATCTGCCCCTAAAATGTGCATTAGAGGTAAATAAGGTACAAAAATGTCGCTTTAAGAGTTCTGCCCCAGTGACAAGCTGTTGTACCCCTAAAGGTACAAATTAAAAATTTTCTAGGAGTGTTGAAACCATAATATTAATACATGCTTGACTAATTTTATTTAAAAAAAACTACATTTGTATGATGGACAATTTTGATTCTGAGTTGTGTTGCTCCTTGATGTCCAATGTCAAATCTGGGTCTTGAAGCAAAAGCCCACAAGCCTTAGCGAAACAACTGAGCTACTAATAATCCTTAATTTAACCATTTTAAATATTGTTTTCTTTTCCATTTGGTTTTAATATCACACCTAAACCTAGACTGTCCTTGAAGAACCCAATAGCCAGATAATCCGAAGTTTACAAGGTGCCGTCTTAAATTTGCATTAACCTTCAAACTCAGACTTACAAAAGCATGTAAATCTTTAAGCTTCTGAGTTCATGTCCTCTTACTGAAGAGATCTCCACAATACTCGTGAAATCTCTATTCTACTGTTAAGTGAGTGAATAGATGCGCATGACGTCCAGATGTTCCTCAGCAAGAGGTGCCCCAGCGTCTCTCTTCAGTCTGACCCAGACGACAGCCCTCTGCCTGGGTCTGCACGGGCCTTTTAGATCCCAGCAAACCACCCGCCATTGTCTGGCCTAAACAGCCATCCCTAACTCCATGAATGGGAAGAATAAGGGTGAATGGAAGACCTACTTTACAGACGGATGATCTCACTCGCTCTCTATCTCTCTTCTGGCTCTTATTGTCTGTCAAGGCCACGGTAAAGCAAGCAGAAGCCCTGGAGAGGAGATTGATTTTTGGGATTAAACTCCAGGACTGGCAGCATTAACCAGACGGGTGAAGGAATATACACGTGTGCGTCTGTCTGAAGACACGTCCATGTAAATGACAGTGCAAGAATTTGACTGCCGTGTAAGCAGAGCGAAGTCGACGTCAAACCGCTCTTTTGCCCCTATATGACGTGATGTACAGAGTGAAGGTTTTGGGTGTGACTTGGGGTTGGGGGGACTAAAAATGTCCTTGTGAGAGGAGGTATTAAATTAGGGTGTTTAAAATGTCAGGTAGATGAGCTGTAGGCGGGGTCAGGGCACCGAATGATGAGGTTTTTGTTGCTTTGGGGCGATGCTGGCCTCTGATCCATGCGAATGAGAATAATGGCCATTTCATTCAGACTCACGGTCTCTCTTAGAAGCACAATCAACAGCCATCATACTAAAGGAGACAGGCTTTGCTTCATCTGTCAGAGCAAATTTAAGACCTGGGAACATTAGTGTTTGTCTTTCAATGGTAAGGGTTTGACCAACTGCTGTGTCACATAATCATTTGTATGATGTAACCCTTTGGGCGGTTCTTATGTTTTATTAATCTTTTTCTTATGTCCTTAGATTTTTTGATTCAGTCTCAAGCTTGAAGTCTTGAGTCTTTGATAAGCTTTCACCTTGATTTTCTCGTTCTAGAATCAACACAAAGAATCCAAATACTCAAATCCCACCTCTAAGTCTGATATTCAGGGCAAACTTGTATGATCATTCACAAGGGAATGTTATAAAAATGCATACACAATGCATACTAATTAATCCGTATAATTTGACAAATCATTCATGTTCGTGGCACAAATGGTGTGGGACGAGTCATGGGCCAAACCCAAACCCTAAGTATGAACAATAGTAATGATGCTTGCCTCAGCAAACATCACCAACACAATAAAAACAGTGCCCTAGATTCTGATAGCAGTGTGCATGGGTATGCATTTTCCTGTGGCCGACTTCCGCAAAAACTAAGTTGTTAAACGCACGTGAGCTAAATGATTCACCACTCTCTCACATGATAGAGCAGCTGAGTCAGACCTGAAGATTACATTTAAACCAAAACTAATAAAACCATGCTAACAATTGCGACACATGGAGTGACATCAGACTGCGAGGGTATTGTAATGCATCAATAAAGAAACCAACAGAAAACCAGTCAGCGAGCTGATGGAAACAAACCACTCTGTGGTACTGAGAGACAGCTGTGAGGTGACAGGAACTACATCATCTACTACTTCAGTTTAATATTAGCTCTGTTTCAAAGCTCCCTACATGACTACTCCATTAATGCTGGATTTGGATCGCTCTACATAGGCAGCAGCAAACCTGTGCGCCTTAATAAATGGGAATCTCAATTAATTCTGATAGTTTGCCATTAGCATGTTGTTAAGCTAACAAGGTGATACTCTAATATTCTTTTTATTTTCAGGCTTATTAAAGTATCATGTAAGATTTTGTTGTTAACTACACGATACTTTTTAGGCATAAAAACATAGCACACACAATATTTAATGTATTTTTAGGCTTAATAAAGTGTCTCAAAGTTTGTAGTTAGCATGTTGTTAAGCTAACAACACGATACTTTAATACCCGTACAGACTGTTTGAGCTTTAATAAATGGGACTTTCAATTGTTTCCAATAGCTTGTTGTTAGCGTGATTCCTGCCACTGTTTCAGTGATAAAAGCTGTCGTTTGACTCACTCACCACCACCTACGCCATTACAAACAAGTACACCACCATTCCTAGTCTCAATCGCTGATTAAAAGTCCCCACCTAAATGTGTTTGTCCTACTGTTAAAGGAGGTGATAGATGCAGTCAAGGTTCACAACATCCTGGCCTTGGGCGCTCATTAGTTGTTCGACCTGTCCCTCTCTCTTTAATCATCTCCTTTCCTTCCTTGTAATTTTCTTCGGAGGCCTCATGCTAACCGCTACGGCAGCGTCTCGCCCCCTCAAAGAGCCGAAGGCAGAAACTCGTTTACTCATAGTAAGAGACCAGACGACACGAGAGACAGATGTCTCATCAGAGACAGGTGTCTGTGGCTGAGTGTCACGCAAATAATAACTGGTTATCTGGTTATGTCGGCAAACCGCAACAGAGTGAGACAGAACGCACGAAGTGGAGGAGAATCCGTACCCCTATTTAACACACCAACCCCCTCTCTTTATCTTTATCTCCCTCGTCCATTGTCACCAGCTGTCCCTCCTTGGGAACACAGGAAGACAATGAGATACAAAAGCCAAAGGGCAATTACGTGCTGCCGAGAGAGTGTGTAGTCATGTCAGGAGGGTTTGGCTGTGCGTGTGGTGGACGCACTTACGTGTGGGAGAGACGTGTAAGATGATGGCTGAGGTCCAGAGAGGCGTCCCGCTATTATGATAGTCCAGACGTGATAACATCCAGGAAGTCCTTTTTCCATGTCTCGAAGGCATGTGGCCGAACAAAAGACACCTGAGTGATATCTGATCAGTATCTGACCCAAACAAACACACTACAGCACCTGAGGGTCCATGTATTAGTCAGATCATTCCTATAATGCAGCACATTTTCTTGTCCACACACTGTATGTGTTAATATACTGGATAAATGTATTTTTTAAAGATGGAAATCATACTAGTTAACATAGATGTGATTTAAGTAATTGCACTAGTTTTGTTTGAGTGGATATTGCATTTTATTTTAATATTTACAAGTGCACCATTAACTTCTAACATGAAAACTGGCAATTTACTCTAAGCTATTTCAGGTATTTCTTAACTTTTCCTTTTGCTAATCAAAAGACAAAAATAATAAAAACTTGGCACACAAATATGCTATGTATTAATGCTGCCTTCACGTGCAATTGGAATTATTGTAAATACGAGTTTCCTAGTTAAAAATTGGACATGAACACCCTCTCAAGACGTATAGTAAGGCGTACCATAAACTTTAAACATGGCGGAGGGGAGAACGATTGCTGCTGCGACTGCTGTTCTATAGTTTTCCACAACAGATAAATTTCCTTGTTTTGTTATAAAAGTATTTTTATTTACATATGAGAAATTATTTGAAGTGTATTGAATGTTTTATACACAGCAAAAATAGCCTGAAATTCCAGAAGTGTCAGCCAAGCTGATTATCTAGTTTATGGTTGTCAATGAATGGGACGCTAAATATAATTCCGATTTTAATAAGATTTTCCCAATAAAAGACAAGAATAAACCTGGGGCCTATACCATGAAGCCGGTTTAGGTGGTTAGCCAGGTATGTTTCAGTTTAGTTTGCGCCAACCCTGGGTTGTTGATCAGCATCATGGTACCAACAAAGTCTGGTTGGATTGGTTTGGTTTGGTTTTGTCAACTCGAAACTAATCCTGCAACCCTGAGTTTGTTTAACTACCATCATGGTACAGGCCCCCTAGTGTCCTCCATTATTCCTGTTTCTGACAACAAAGCACTTGAATGCGACGAGTTCGTAATCACAACTTCAGAAGTGGGAAGTAGGAAATTTCCATGAAGGAAGCATAAGTCACATAAGAGTTTGTAGTTAGCATGTTGCTAAGCTAACAAAGTGATAGCCTACTTCAATAAACATACAAATGCTATGTATTTTTAGGCTTATTAAAGTATCTCGTAAGAATTTGTTTTATTATTAACTCATCACTAATCAAAATGTTTCAAACAAAACATGTTTTCAGTCATTTTGTTTAAATTGGTCATATTTTTACAGGATGTGGCTTTGAGTCTTTTGTAATACCTGCAACCAACAAAAGCCAGTTCCTTAATGACCGCATCATCAGGAAGTGACATCAATCAACCCTAAACATCAGTTAGTAGCAAGTGTTCAGTGTTCAAAGTTACTGTAGAACAGCAATAACCCAGTTAACTCATAAAAAGTGTTATCCAGAAGCTAGCAGCTAATTTTTTTGTCAATAGCCTTCCTGTTTTGAACATGATCTGGCAAAATCCAATAACACTTGATGAATAAAGGCCACACACACACACACACAGCTGATTACACTTTGGACAAAGAAGCCAGTTAAACAGCGCTGGCTTGTGCTAGTCTGTTAAATAAATGCCTCTAGGGAGTCACTTGCAGTTTACACTGATCACCACCATTAAGGATAGGACAACAGAGCAGCTAAGAGAATATTTGCAGTGGTGGTTTTATACTCATGGGTCAGCTTTACAGTGTAAACATACGTGCACATACAAAACCCAAATGAGAAACACAGAGAAGGTCAGCATCACTAATTCACACGGTAGTGTTGAAATGTAGCAGCAAATGTGAGAAGACAGGGTTTTGATGCGTCACTGCTGAATGGTATACAAGTTTCAGAAGCAACCCATATCCTGTTGCATTCGACAAGCTATTACTTAACACTTGGACTTACAGTTTGTCAAAATACAGTATTCTAATATCTCAATTAGCTATATGTTAAAGCTGTAGTCCTTAACTTTTTTGTGTTTAAAATTTACAGAATGTATATAAGCGAGTACATCATATCCATTTTCCAAACCGTGTTTTTGTCTTATCCTGAATCACTACGGTACACATATGATATAATACGTGTGTTTATATTCGGACTATCTTAGACTAGTTCGGGTCGGCTGGACATAAACAGAGAGAAGGAGCTCCGGCTACAATGATCTCCCGCAAGACGCAAGCAGTTCTGTTTATTAACCGCGAGAGCGCCAAAAGTTATGGTGTGTTCACACCGAACGCGAATTTAATTATTTGCGCGAGTAGATTGCATACAAAGTCAATGCAAAGACGCGAATAGACGCATCATTCGCGCCGGGCGTTGCGAATGAGGCGAATTGGGCGACGCGTTTGCCGCGAATGTCTTCCGCGCAAGTTGAACAATTTGAACTCGAGCGAATGTTCAAGCGTCTAACTACGCGATAGACGCGTATTTGACGCTCTAAACGCGTTCGGTGTGAACACACCATTACGGACGCAGCTTTAAAGAAGGATTCCTGCTTACTGTATGATACTGTATGAGTAAGTGTAAGTTTGAACTGTGGCAAACTATATGATCAATAAGTCATGGCTGAAAAAAAGAGAGCTAAACCAGCCTTTAGCTGGGCTGGTTTTAGCTGGTCTTCCAGCCCAGGCCAGTTGCACAGCTTCTAAATTAAGACTTAAGTCTTAATAACTAGTTACTTTTTGGATTAAATTAAATTAAAACACTTGTAAGACTAGTCATAGAAGTTATTGCAACCAGCCCCTGGTCATAGCTGGTTTAGTGGGCTAGTTTTTGAGGGGTTTTGGCCAATTCTTTGGCTGGGAGACCAACTTCTTGACTATCTTAAACCTTGTAGGCCTAAACGTTAAGACTTGTATACAGCCAATGTGATACTTAAAAATAAGGTAGGAACTGAACTAAAAAAATTTTTTATTTGAATTAGCTAGACATTTTTTTAACAGTGTGTAGGATTTTTACGGCCATAGAACTTCACCACTGAAATGTACAGTTGTATTGACGCATTTTGAAACACTTTTTGCCTCACACCGGTGATTTTTGTTGGAAAGCAGCGGCTCGAAAGCTAATTATCAAATGCTCACCCCCTAAAGTGAAGCTTTCCCTAGAGTGCCACAGATTGCTGGCATTTATTCTGAATGTCACTGAGTGAGCATGTAGGTGGAGAGACACCATCAGGACTCACGTGGGTGGAGACTGCGGTTATAACGGTTTCATTTTGACAATATTATCACAATTACATGTCTTGTTTCCTCTAGGACCCGATGGCAATTCGAACACGAGAGCTTCTGAATTCCTCTGTGAAGAATTGCAAACATGTTGTTGGGCCCCAGAGCTTTAACCATGACTTCAACTCACCGTCACGGCTTATTGTTTTCAAATGCTGCCAGGCCGGCAAGAGGATACTTTGTTTAATTTGGTTGTGAGAGTCTGGGCTGCGGGTCGTGTGAATGAGCGTGTTAAATATTTAAGCAGGTGGATGCAGTCTGGAGCCGGTGCCTGTTGTCATGGCTCCCAGACACACTCACGAGAATGACTGCGGTAATGAGGTAGTCTGACCCCAGATAGCCTGCAGGGCACGGTTGGTCATGTTGGCTTTAACAACAGCGCTGGTCCACTCACAGCTCCCCTTTAATTAAGGTCTCAAAAGGCTTTTTAAACATGTCTGATTGGAGAGTGCTGGGGGTCGTAAAACGCCATTAATAGCATCATACACGTTGCATACACAGTTAAAACAAAGAGATTTAAGTAGGGCTTGAGCAAAGGTCGCAACCTTTTTGGTCTTGTCCAAATACAATGAATGTCTGTTTATGCAGTAGGGAGATATCAAATCCATATTACTATTTTTAAAAGGTACACCTTTCTACATAAATAGTGCATATTAGTTTCTCAAAGGTACATATTGGTACCAAAAGTGTACATATTAGTACCTAAATGATACATACTGAAACCTTTTTGAAGGGTATCCCAGTGAGAGCTTTTGTAACTTTATTTCTGAGAGTGTGCTAGGCCCTGTTTACACCTGGTATTAAGATGCGCTTTGGTCGATCGGATCACAAGTGGACGACGCTACATACAGGTATAAACGGGGTCTAAAACGTTTTGAGCTTGTCCACTTTCGACCACTTCCAGAGGTAGTCGAAAACACATTCGACCGGATTGCTTTTGTAGTGTAAACGCTCATGTGGTCGAATGCATTCGAACAGACACAAAAGACTCTCCGCCTACTGAACTAATGCGTAAACATTATGGGAAGCGCACTAGCCAGCAAGATATAAACTTTGTCGACTGAAGACCCACGTCTGGTTGGAAGTTGAAAAACACAATGTTCTCTTACCATTCCTGATTTCTAACACACACTCGCAGCGTTCGGCTGGTCTTGCGTCTGTCAGAGCAGAAACGAAAGCTGCTGATCTCAGTGTGTTTTTCCGTCGTCTCCAGTCGCGTTCTTGTGTAAATAGCTTGAGCGTATTTCGTCCATTAGATTAAAAGATCTGAAAAAGCCCATACATTTACCCGCCCATAGACCCCCCCCCCCCTTGAAGAAATCAGGAAAAGTGGTTGAAAGTGGACAAAAGAGACGGATTAAAACACCAGGTGTGAACGGGAATGTGTCTCCCTCGTCTACTTGTCATCCGATCGACCAAAACGCATCTTAATACCAGGTGTTCAGTGAGGTTATTCCAGTCGCAATAATCTCACTGATGTACTAGTTTAAATATAAAACCCTTTTCAGCTCAGTTCATGCTTCGCATCATCGTCAGGTGCGTGACTAGCACGCATGCACATCAGGTTGAAGGCCACGTTACCAATTCCTCTCTTTTTAGACGTAGAGCTCGCTGGCTTTCTTGTGCCTTCGACTTTCAAGCTGCCTGTGAAGTTAACATCAAACAGCTGAAGCCCTGTGCACTGGCTTTGAAGAGCTGAGCTCTGCGATCCCCTTGTGCTGGCGCTGGTAAAAAGCTGCCACGCTAAAAAAGTCAAAAGACCGCAGGGAACGGACGGTGAACTCAACCCACTCCGCCCTCCCTGTACGCCGAGGGGAGTCTTTGAAACATATTCCACTCTTGATAATGATGTTTCAGGGCTTCTGTCAGCCATGAGTGGAGGTGTGGGCATGTGTCAGGATTTGGTCCTTTCAAGGTTTCTTTTTGCCAGGAACACTCATAACCTATAAGAGAGGCCAGTCAGTCTGTATGTGTGCGTATGAAGAGGGTATTCAAATATAATGTGCTATCATGAGGAATTTTTCAATCTCAAAGGCTCTGGATCAGCTGAAGCACACAACATTTCTTTAGACACTGCAACAGTATCGGTGCATCCCTATTTATGTCATTAATATTAGTCCGTCAGAAAAGCAGTTCTATGCTGGATAACTCTTAGCAGGTTTAAAAAGCCCTTTAAAAATTAAATATGAACACAGTTTTGGATTAAATAAAAGTACAGTCAAGTCAAATAAAACACGTTTTATCTCCTGTATAGTTTGGTAACACTACAATAAGATACCATTCATTAACATTACTTAATGCGTTATCTAACATCAACACATTGAGTGAACAATAGGCCTATATTATAAATTGACACAAAAGAAAAAACATGAATAATCCTGTCTAAAATTATAAAATAAAGGTTTCTGTTTGTGACCAGTTCAATAATCGTGCTGCATTAATCATGCCTTGAATCTGTTGATGGTATGTCATATTTGTATGTCTCAAAATGTCCATTTCTAGCCACAAAACTTGCCAGAAGTCATGGTTTAAGGGATTATTTAAAAAAAATTATATAGCCTATGTGTGTGTGTGTATACTGTATATACATACATACATACAATCTACCCTACTTCAAAACTGCAGCTTTGAGGTTTTTGTTCTTTAATTCAGCTCATGCTGAGTACACACTGTACAATTTAAGCGCCATCGTTTTGTGCCAATCGTGTGCATGATCTAAAACACAATCTGAGACAATCGCTGATGTGTTGCCGATAACTGTCTGAGACAGTGTGAAATGTGTTTTGACTGGAAATTACTTTGGCAACGACCTACAGCCAATGAGAAAGCAAGATACAGGGCAAGGGAACGTTCTGGGGGGAGGAGTCATAGACCTGCAACAAAACATCACCAAGCATGGCTTCTGCAAGCAACCATTATCTTCCTCATATTCTTTCCCCCCCCCCCCACTGCAAATCAGTGCATCTTGGAGGCTGCCATTTTTAACAGGAAGAAATCCAATCTCACGCGTGATCTTACATTATTTCCTGAATCACTTCTCGCGTGTGTTTGGTTGTGAAATGTAGTTTATAGACCAGACAGAGTTGTCTGTGATTCTTCCTATTGAAACGTGTAATGTTTGACCCCTTGTCCCCGATCCGTCGTGAAAATGCGCACACAGCAGCAAGCAACTAAATGACACCCCAGAAAGTCGTTTAGTGTGAGAAGAACAGCGATCCGACGACTTTGAAAATCCTGCAGTGTGTACCCGGCATAAGAGGTTTACAGTACTCTGTAATGCGAAACTTCTTTGCATGACCTTGCGTTCCCAGTCTCCTGCATTTGTATGCCTATGAATGGAAGTCAATGGAACGAAAAGTGTAGCGTGACCACCTCTTAAATGGGGTGTGACCAAAACCTAGACTGCTATTCAAACCAGTATAGACTAATTTCAAGTTGTTAGAGCCATATCACTGTGCCGTACTCGTAAGCGTTATTTTTGTTGCATAGCAATGCTCAGTATGTCCGAGGCTATTGTGAGTATTTTGAAGGCTGTCCCGATTTCAGAAAATCAACTATTATAAAATGTACTATAGCTAATATCTTGTGAGGCTTAAATTACTGCAATTTCTTTCCAACTCTAAAATAAAATGGTTGCTTTTATGAAATGAGATGGCCTCAATGATGAAACGGCATATATCTTGCAATTTAAATGTGCGTCGTTCTTCTTATTTTGTGTGTAGCCTAGTAGCCTACATGTGCTCTGAGACTGCATGTTTTCAATGTAGAGCAACCTTTGGTTCCATATAGGAACGTTTTATTTGCTTAAAAGTTAATGAACTGTTTATGTTTCTCTTAGTGTTCATTTTCATATTGTATGAAACTATTTCTACGAAGGCACGGATCCGCGTCGATGACGTCATCGCTCGGGGGGTCGGGTCGCTGTGTGGACGTGACAGCCGAGCACGCGGCGGGCGCTAGGGCCCGGGAAGCCGAAGTGCTTTATCTCCCCATCCATTACATTCCCCTCATTTATTCTGTAGATCCAGAGAGCGCAGCACAGCACAATAACTCTCATACAGTTTCAATTCCAACCATATTCGCTGCACGGGAACAAAATGGTGAGAAGTGAGAGAGAGCAACGAAGAGAGGAGGTGAAGGCCGAAGACTTATTTCTGGAGTCCGAAACATCTTTGGATCAGCAAGATTTTGAGATGTCTACTTGTCCTTTCAATGACGTTTTCAACTCCACAGACTCTTCCATGATTAACACTTTCTTGAAAAATGTACAAGTTTTACTGGAGGCTGCCAGTTACATTGAGAGCACCGAGAGAAAAGATGGAAGTAAGTGAAATAATAGTGCACTTATGAGTGATTTTTGACTGATTTGCGTATTGCAGAGAAACTGTTTCATTGTCAATAGACTCAGACAACAAAGGATCGAGTTCATCGAACAAGTAGACAAGGAACATGTGCATTGTACCCCGACATACGATGCACAGCCACGATGCTTTTAAAAGATCAAGTTTCCAAAATGTAAAAGGAGCTCTTTTCATATTTTAACATATTTTTATAATGCATATAATCCTCCAATGCAGATACTTAAATTGTTTGGGTTGATTTCAGAGCTGTTTTTATCTGCACAAAGTGGTATAATGTCAGATTTCATATGTTCATGTATTATTTCATGCGTCAGAGACACAAAAACAGGGGAATAATTCCCTCTGCAGCACTTAATGTCCCAAATCGCATACTGACTGTCCCAAGCTGGCATGCACTGTCATGTGGGCCAGTTCAGAGTCTGGCATTGTTCGGCAGTGAGACATGCCAGGCTGCTTGCCACCTCTCTCTCTTTCTCTCGAGGAACATAAACAAGTAAATAAATAAATAAACAACATTTGCTGGCACAATACACACACTGACGTCACATCTTAGGCTACTGTGGTACAGCGCTTTGCACCTTATAACTCCATCACGCACGTCTACTGGTGTATGTATTAAGACTGAATATCATAAAATGCACATCGTACAAATAAAGGCATTTGATCATATTACGTTGTTTTTGTTCGAGCATTAAATTGTGCTTTGTCCAGATAGAAAATTGTTGGAAAAATATATATTCGCAGCCCACGTTTTATATTATTAGCATACATTTTAAATGTATAAGACTAATCGTGTCTGAAGATAAACTAAAATGGTATAATGAGAAGTTTAAAAGCACTTTAGGAACAATAGAATGCTTTCACCAACTCGCTCCAATAGATCGTCCGATTTACTTGCATTAACAGTCATTGCGATTTAAAGAGAACCCGAATCACATGGGGTAAATCTGGAATTGTATATGCAGACAGCATATCTAACTTCAAAATAGTTCTCAAAATTGCCTTCCTGTTTCTTAGGGGGGTGTGTTCACATGACATCCACATGGCGCACTTTGCGCTGATGTGATTGGTCAGAGCTTGTTGCTTTGGCGAACGCTTACCAGAGCCTCTGCCAATCACAGAGCTGCGGGGCTATGATGTCATATGTTGCTGGGCCTGGCTTAAACGAGACTGGAAGTGAGGCCTTGTGGGAGTTGAAGTGCGCTGTTTCCAAACTTGAAAAGAGCATTAAAACATATATTTTTAAAGCGTTATTATGCCATGTAACACGCATAACGCAGATGAAATTGCCCCGCTTGTTACATGGCTACCTACCATGGAATTAATAATAATAAATAAATGGATACATTAAATATTGATTTGAGTTATTGTGTTATTAGCCTAGACTGCACTGCTATGTAGGGTTTCAGTTACAGCATATTCAGAAAAATAATGAATACAATAGTAAGTTTAATATTAATGAATTTAAAATGTGTATATATATAGGTACGTTTTACTCTTGTTTGCTAGAAAATGCTATATATTCATTAGGAAGACTGTGTTATTCGTGTAAAAATGTGCCCAATAGGGAATACTATTTATTGAACTTATATTAAGGACAGATTAACTATTTTAGGCAAGGGTATTCTTTTAATGTGTATTAGCAGGACTTTAAATCAGACTGTCGTTAGCGAGTTAAAGGGCCAGTTTGGTGAAGGACTCAACTTCCCACAATGCCCTGCGCCGAGGTCTCTATCCGCTCAGCTGTTAAAACAGTAGGTAAACAAACTGAGGGAGGAGAAAAGAGCGCAAGCACCAGGGACTTCGCAGGCTGGGCTCTCGGGGACTCTTTTGTACCTGTTTCTATTAATTTTATACACTTTATACTCGACTCTTTTCCTAAAGCACTTTTACTACTTTAATATTTAGGCGTCGGATGTTTAATTTGTTTTTAATTTCCGGTAAACCAGCTTGTTAACGGTGAAGGAAATACCTCGAGTCGACGGTTCAGCAAATAGAAACAAGAATACAAAGTGAATATTCGAAGGATTATTCAATGCTTGGTTTTGCTACGCGACAGCTGTCATCGTGATCACATCAGGAAAAAAAACAAAACATCCCTAGATTTATTCAAACGATGACTGCTGTGCTGAATATACAGACGTTACTGGAAGCAGCCGAATATATAGAAAGGAGAGAAAGAGGTACATATTTGATGGTTATAAATCACGTTTATAGCATGACAACTGTCGTGTCATACGGATCAACGTGTGTTTTGAAGTGTGAGGGGTTGTTTAAAGGGACTTGACCCGATTGGGATGTGGTGTGACTCGTTTCTGTGGTGTCTTTTTCAGAGTGTGAACACGGATATGCCTCGACCTTTCCGTCTATTCAGCACTCCAGCTACCAGAGACAAAGGAAATTCCGAAATAAAAAGTGCAGCAACAACAACAACCACAACAGGTAAGCACATGATTTGACTCTCCACTTCCACGAGAAAGGAGAATAAAATCTGCTGGAGAAAAGCCAGGGAGAGACGTGTGCATAGCTCACACTGCTATGACATCTGTCAGGACATTCATATCACTGCATGCATGATATATACGGCCTTGCTTGAATTATTGCTGCTGTACTTTCTTGAGTATTTCCTATATACCTTTTTAACCGCATCTCAATTTCTGGGTCGGTTTTGTTACGTTTAAAAGCAGTATGCACTTTTAAATGCATTATGTCTGATGTACTTTCCTATATTTATGTATACATATATATGTTATAAAGCGTGCTGTGTTATTATTATTGTTATTATTAATGTGTGTTGTACAGTTTTGGGGGAGGGGAGCTGTCATCAGCTGATTGTCAAACGGGACTCTTGCTGCAGCGCTGAGGTTAGGGACCGTGCGAAAACTCACGTCCTGTTTTCGCCTTTGGCCGTCATGGGTTTCGTTTTGTTTGAACCGAAAGTTTATAGTTTTCGGTTTATTTAAACCCGTAATTGCCTTATATCCGCTAAATATACCTTTAAAGAAAAACCCAAAACACCCAAACCAGTTTTTGAATGTGTCTATTATAAGGAGAGTATTTTAATTTTATCCCGGACCCTTGAACACACGGCTCTTATTTACAGCAACTGTTGTTTGCAGGCTGCCAAGGTGAACAGCCCGAGGCGTCTTTATTAAATTATATTTCCACGTTATTCTCCTTCTAAAACATGTTTTGGAAAATGATCGCCTAATTTTCCCCCTAAATGTCAATTTAATGAAAGAAACAAATCGAAAAAGAAACTTTAGCTGAATCCCGAAAGTAGTGCACGCGACTAACGCAAAAACAAATAACAACAACAAAAAAGTCACGATATTAGTATATGGTTTACTGGATTTGAAGATGCCCAAAATGAATCTAGGTAGTCAGCTTACTAGGATCTATCAAACATGACTAGGTAGTTCACTATAATGGATTTAAGTTATCTTTACACGTTATTCTCCTTCTAAAACATGTTTTGAAAAATTATCATCAGGTATTTTTTGCTAAATGTCGATTTAATGGGAAACAAATTTACATTTATACAGTAACAGACGTTTTGAACTGTTTATTAAAAGACAGTTTTGTTGAATCACAAAAATGGTGCTATGATGTCAAATATCTGTTATCTTGGTATATGACCATTTTTTTGGAGATGCCCACAAATTTCATCTAGGTAGTCATCCGACTAGGTTTTGTGGTGGCCAAAAATGCCAGCTGGCTTGGCAGTTCACTATAAAGCAGACACAATTCATTTGAAAGGTTATATTCTTTCTTTATTAAATTATATTTCCATGTTATTCTCCTTTTAAAACATGTTTTGGAAAATGATCAACAGTCATTTTCCGCTATTGTCGATTTAATGACAATAAAACAAGTTGAAAATTCAGAAACAGGCATTTTAAACAGTCAGCTGACTAGGTTTTGTGGTGGCCAAAAATGCCAACTGGGTCGGTAGCTCACTAGGTTTTGAGATGCTCAGAATATCTGTTTCTGTGGGCATTTTACCAGGTTTTTGTGATGACCAAAAATGCCATCTAGGTGAGCAGCTCACAAGGTTTTGAGACACCGTGTGCGTGTTATTGTGTTTAAGGTTGTGTAAGTGCCGTCTGTTTCGTTTCACTTCATGTCTATCACACATCTTGATGACTGATCTCAGGTCTGTGTTACTGTACACAAAGCGAACAGTGATGAAGGGAATGTAAAGGAAACACTATCTGATCATCTGGCACGCATGTATGGAGGTGATCCGGTAGACTGACCCGAGGAGAGTTATCCAGGCCACTTCAGGTGGAAAGATTGTGGGGAAAAGACTTTACGGTCAAAAACAAACCGTGTGGAGCATCCCCATTTTTGTTTGTTTTGTCTGCCTTGGGCAACACACAATTTTGTCACAAAGATTGTCACGCTTATGCTGTGAATCAAAATTACGAATACACTAGTACTGTAAGAAAACAATTATCCGTTAAGTTTACAGAGCGCAATGCGGTGCGTTATTCAAACACATCCAAAAAAAAAAAAAACCCCTCATATTTACACAGCATATTTGACTATGTTTTTACAGACTTTTCTTATCACACAAAATCAAGAGCTGTGAAAACACAGCCATACTGTTAATAAGTCTTTTCCTCCCTCGCTCCATTCCTCCTCCCCACTGAGCACACAAGCATCCTCCCGTGTGAAGCGGCGACACCATAAGGTCAGCTGCAGGATGCCAGAAAACAAGCTCTTGGTATTATTAGTCGCCAATAAAAGGAAGTGGTCACATGACCCACGGAGAAGTAGGCCTTCGCTGCAGCCACGTCTTGCAGCTCCTGCAACGGCATTGCCATGCACCAGTTTGTCCGGCCATTTAGTGCTTTGGAAAAGCTTTCAGCGTGTTGCCACACAAAGAGCCTCTTAGGGGGACGGCTGATTCACTTTACATTATTAACATAACACTGACTCGTGCTCTCAGAGAGGGCGAGAGAGAGAGCGTCCACTGGCACTCACTCTTTGTACGAGGAGGAGAGCTCTCTCACGTGCTCACATACATAGGCTGGTCATTGTGCGCGCTTTCTCTGCTCTGCACACTTAATTTCTCTGTCTTTTCGCTGCAAACAAAGAGTTGCAGTGACATGTGGGTCATCTAGAGGAGCCTTTATAATTCCCTCTGAAGCCACTGGATTGGTTGTGATGGGGGAGCTGGTTCAACCCTCCAATAAAGATTAATTAGTAAATCCATTGGAATCTTTAATGACGCATAGCCTTGTTCTTTACGAGCGGAGCGGCCAAGCTTTTTTTCCTCTCGCACGTTCTCTGATCTCACGATGAGAGCTGACGTTTAATTCGAGAGCCAAGTGCTCGAGAAATAAGCTTGTGTTTATGATGAGGGTTAAGATAAAAAACCTTTAGTGCACTTAATACTTCAGACACACAAACAAGTTGAAGTTTGCTCATTTAATGCTTCTGTTTTGTGTTATAGGTCCACACACAATGAGCTGGAGAAAAATCGGTAAGTACGATTTTTACGTTTTCAATTTTTTTTCTTTTCATTTTAAGGCTAATTGACATTGCACCGACAGACGTCAACAGATACGTTCATTAGGTTTTGTGAAATCAGTGCGTTAACCCTGTCGTCATTGCACTGCGCTTGTTTACACTGATTGAACATGTTCAGTCTGGGTTTGTTGGGTTTTGGAAAGTCTGAGAAGTGACTCACTGTAATCTGGTGATTGTTGCCGTTGGTCGGCGTCTGACGTGGCAATGATTGAGAATATCACAAGCCAGACTTAAACTTGCATTAGCCTCACGAGCACCACGACTCAAACTTGTGCAATAATTGACCACAATAGGTCAAAATCATTAGAAAAAAAGGTGAGAATACAATATCATTTCAATATTTGAGCCCCAATATGAGAACATTTGCTTTAGATCAGAGGTCTAGCTCAGCTCCTGGAGGGCCACAGTCCTACAGAGTTTTACGCCGACACACAAACCCGTAGGTTTCAAATAAGCCTGAAGGACTTAATTAGCTGGCTCAGGTGCATTTAATGAGGGTTGAAGCTAAACTCTGCAGGGCTGTGGCTGTCCAGGAACTGGGTTTGACACCCCTGCTTTAGATTCTTAGGGTACGTCTACACGATGTACTAAAAACGGAAACGTTTTTCCTTTGCTTTTTTCACATACAGACGAAAACGTTGTTAAAACGATCCCCGTTCACAAGGATCTGCGAAAACGACTTAAAACGCTGTGCTATGCATGCCAAGCCAGTAGTTGGCGATGTCACTTTGTAAAGAAACATTTCACGTCTATAGTCTGAACACGTAATGCACATGACGTCACCCTTTTGTACAAATTTGCTTTTTTGACGGCCGTATATCGTTTTCAAAAGCTTGCACTTTGAAAACCCGTTTTCAAAAGCTTGCGTTTTCAGGCCCCCAAAACGCTGTTGTCGTGTAAATGAACTGCCAAAATGCATAAGTTTTCAGTTTTTGTCAAAGTTTAGTAGGCTATTTTGTGATTGAAAACAGTATGTATTGCAATCTTTTATTTGCAGTCTAAATTGGGCGTTTGTGGTTTGAGTGCTTTGCATAATTGAGGAGCACAGGGTGTCAGTAAAAACAATGTGAGGAAACTGCGTACATTCCAGGTTTGTCATACCAGGAAAAGACTGCAACACTGTAAAAATACTTACAAGTTATATAATAGTGGTCTTTCCCAAAAATATTAATGGGAAAGTGTAATTAAAAATTGTGATTCTGGTGATCACTCTAAATTGTAATGTAGACACTTGCATTTTCTGCAAAACTGCTTTGAAATATGTACTGTGAAAAGCGCTATACAAAAAAATGTGAATTGAATTGATTCTTGATTGTAAGGAAATTGATACAGTGAAATATCGCAGTCACTTCAAGTATGGAAGCTACTCTTAAAATATTAAATAATAGCATTACATAAGGCTAACAGGAAGCTGAAGAATAGTCCTACAGTTGTCCTCGCTTGTCCCTGCAGCAACAGGTAGGCTAACTAAAAGTGAAAGTAAGTGGTGACCCAATTCTTCTAATCTAAGGGCATTCCCTCTCCTCATGGCTCGCCCGCCCCTCGGCCCTAAACAACTACTGCAGCCACAGTTTCAGATTACTAGCCAGAGTGCAGGGAGACGACAGAAACACTATGTCCTTTCGTTCACAATGAGAGTTGCATAAAAGGAAGAAAATGCACAAAAGGAAGCTAGTTATTACGGAAGGTGTACATTATCAAGAGAATACAAGTGTTATTTCTTTGAAATGACCCATACCTATGGGTGGAGTTTTCTTTGAAATCACCACCCATGTGTGGCGTGAGCGTTTACAGACAACTGTATGTTTTAGTCTCCCGAGTTCTTATCTGATAGGCGTTAGACGGCGGCAGTGCGGGGCCTGCTGTTTAGGCACTGCACGCGAATACTGAGGCTCCACTTTAAAGACTCAAAATAACTCTTGTCTAGACGAGCAGCAGCAGCAGCAGCAACTCCTTTGTGACCCTCTATCTGAAAACCTGGAGATCTATGAACTTGCCTTAAGCACAGCCTACTCCAGGAGTGTCACGTTTATTTGCTTGCCAGCCATTTTGGTTGGGACAAGGGTGAAACAGAAAACTTGTTGGGCAAAGTGATCAAAGGCTGCTGGTGGACCAAAACACAGTTTTAGTTCAAATAGTTTTGAATACACCATACTTATGAGTGCTTGAAAATAGCCTCATCTCCTCCCAGACCAGCTGTGTTTCTCAGATAATGTCTACACATGAGAAGGGTTGTCACTGCGCCGACACGGGGTTGTATGGGTTTGGGGCAGATAAAGATGCCAGGGCTTGTCGGACAGCCTTTAGTGTCAGCACAAAGAAATATTACACAACCCATCATGACGATGTCAGCAGCCCCACCCAACACTAAACCATATTTCCCCTGACTCCACATTACCATTCTGTCTATTAAAGTTCTCAAAGACTGGACACCCATCATTTTTATTTGACTAAATATACCTAATATCCCTTCTAGCTTGTGACCACAATACTTATAGTCATACGGAAGCACAAGGCGGCAGTTTCCTGCTTGCCAAAGCTTTACTGCAGTCTCGAGTGGCAAGCGGTTGCCATTTCGTGTCGGGCATCACATAGCCTACACTTTCTGTTTGATGAACATGTAAGATAGCTCACATTGTTTTTGTATGTCAGAAAGGAAGAGGAAGGACATGAAAGCCTTGTAACCGCATTCCGGCTTCTCGCAACCCGCGACACATATACAGATAACATATGTGTTCATATAAGCATGCCGCCTTTTGATCTTATGATGCCTTTGAACAAGCGTGGTGAGCCTCAACTTCCTGAACTTGGGTTAGGTTGCAGAGTTCGGATGTCAGAATGTATTATGTGCTGAGAAAGATGTCGAATCACTGATTTCATTTCCTATTATAGGTGTTATGTGGTTGTTAATTATTGGGTACATGCAAGTGAGGGTGTTTGGCTGTGTGTTAAGCATGTTGTCGTGGTTGTGTGGGCCGTGGTGTGTTTGACAGTCAGAATGCAAAGGCTCAGGAATAAAGCTGCCAAGCTGGCTTACTGAAAATAGACCAACGGCCCTAAGAAAAGATCTTTTCAGAGCGTAGAGGAGCCCGGGCTGATTGGCTACAACTCTCTTCCACCCACAATGAGAATTATGAGGAATAAAGTGCGTGTAGAAGACAGGACGTCATCCGTAGCCAAGGTGTTCTCCTCAAGAACATGCTGTCGACGACCTTACGTGTTTTCCTTCCGGTGTTCTAAGGAAGATGGCGTCAGGACATTCCGCTTCCCCTGGGAATTCCGGAAAACCTCTGGAAGGGAAGCCAGAACTGGCTGTTCTCGCTGACCTGATGCCTTGTAAGCTTTTCTTGGCCAGCAAAAGCAGCTTAGGAAGTGTGATCTTTGGTCAAGTAAAGCAATGCATACTCGCACACGTGCCAGGGCATGTTCGCAACGCACACGTAGACACACACTCATGCTATGGAAGGTTGACAAAGCTCTGGGTGTTTTGGGTGAGTCAGGAAGGCCACACACCCTGTGGCAGTCTTCAAGTTCTGTCGGAAGGGTATAGCAGAGGACATTTGAGATTCGGAGGGTTTGCTCTGCCTTGCCCCACATTTACTGTGTTCTGTAAAAGAACACAGTGTTTCATTGCATAAACACGCAAATACAGCATGCATGGCTACTAGTGGGTAATGTTGCAGAAACAACACGAACAGATCCTTGATGGCACTGTGAACTTTGCTATAAAAATACACCTAACATTTTTAGACTCCTCCTTACTAATACAACCAAATTCTTGAATTACAGGCTGAAATCTAGAAACATTCCTGAGTGGCATAATCAGTTGGATCAGCAACACCCTTAAAACCTGATAATGAAGTTTGTATGATTAGTTTCGACATTGTGTCAAAGTATGACCGTTTGCAGGCCTCAAGGTTGAAACCTAACACTCAAGATAGGGGCAGGGACCAATTGTAATTGCTTAACGACTGGTGAATGAAAAACCCATTATTGGGCAAACTACTTGTTGAAATATTGGGGGTATGTGTCCTACTCTATGTATATGGTGGTTTTTGCCCTGGGGCCTGCCACAGATTGTCCTATATTGAGTTCTGCTTTGGCCTATGGAGTCACCATGGCAAGCTGGACAAAGCCACACTATCCACCCATCCAATTGGTTGGAGCCCTTGAAGGTCATCCAATCATAACCAGCCACATTGATCTGCACCCTTTCTTTGTGTGTCATGGTCTTTGATCTGATTACGGAAGAGTCCTATGGCTGTTTGCCCTTCCACCACCGCTGTGTTTATTTTTTGTGTTTGGATTAGGCATCCTTCCGGGGAAGTAAAGTGGATTGAGTGGATTTTCTGAGAGGGAGCGAGAGAGTGGTGTCATTCAAACATCTGGTGACATTTCTGTTTTCTGATTTTGTCCCGTTTGTTTTTGGGATCAGCTCACATTTTATTAGATTACCCAAAGTGTGCACAACGCTCTGGCCTATTGAAATACGTGTAATAGAGAGCCGTATAATAGAGAATCTGTGTTTTTCATGCACATGGCCATCTGCAGGAGCTTTAGGGATGGGGGCAGCGATCACATGACTACACGCATAAACTCTGTGGGCATGTCAGTGGGGTCTGCTGGTCTGGGCTGTGTGAAGCAGATTACAGCTTAGCACGTGTGAACTAATCCAAGTGTTACTGATGGGCCAGAGCAGGCCCTGCTCCTCCACAGCTGTTACTCTCTGAGTTTATATGTGCTTCTTTATTTCCCTATGATCTTTAGCCATCCCTCTGCCAGCAGTCCATTAATGTACATGTGTTAAATCAGGGGTGCAACACAGGTATATCCTCGGCCCAATTGTCATTCTGTCTCCCCCTACTAGGGATAGGTCCCAATGTTCAACTAGTTGCCCAACAACCGACTAGACGATTGGAAGTGACAAGTCTATTCACGCATTTCATTTGTTTGTTTTTAGTTTTGATATTTTTAGCGATAGCTCTATAATTAGCATGCTTTGCTTTAGTTTGTTAGACTGTTAATAGAATAAGTTGTGTCTTTAAATGAATCTTCTTTAAAGTAACTTTGCTGCAACCTTACACATTCAGAAGATTGACTTTGGCAATTGCAGTTCATCTCATACAGGTTTTTTTTGAGCATCCCACCACGAGAATTGCGTAAATAGTCCAACTTGTAAAAAGCCTTCTTGAAACCCTTGCAGTCAATTCCATGACGTTGCGCTCTGTTGATGTTGACTACTAGTCAGTCTACTAGCTTTTTAGGCAATCCCACCCACTAGTTGATTTTGAAAATATGTAAATTTTGCACATCCACCCCCCTTTGTGTGTCGTACTACAGTAAGCTGCCATTGGTTCATGGCTCAAAGGCTGCTTTGTTTGCGAGCATGTTTACATAGAGTGCTGTCACAGTGTCTGTCGGTACTGTATATCAACCACCATCTCTCTCTCTTCCTCCCACCTCTTTATTCATCTCTTTTCATTCTCTCCATCCTGACTACCCCCACCTTCTAACTTTACATCTGTAACCATCTCTCCCTCCCTCCCTTGCTTTCTACCCACATTTGTAGGTTGCTTTTATTCCCAGCATGAGTGTATGTTGCTTTTAAGTTGGTATCTCTTTAATGTCATGCTTTTCGTCCAGTTTTCGGGCAGATTACACGCGAACCGAAGACTAGCAGCAATAATGGCCTCCCATCTGTGTGTGTTTGCGTGGTGGGGGAGGATACCGCGCTCGTTTAATCTGAGAGCTGTTCGAGAGCTCGGGACTGTTACTGATATGATGGGGATACGTCTTCACGCTCACTCGTTGTGACATCATAATAAAAGCATGAGGCCAGATCTTTAAATAAAACAAGGCTTAAACAAGCTGGTAACCCAGATGAAGCTGTCAGTCCCACTGTATTGATCAGATCCGAACTAGGGCTTGAGAACCCAGAGCCCGTTCTCGCTCTATAATCTGTGCAATAACCCAGCCATGTGACCTAACGCTCCAAAGGCATCATGTGAGGCATTAGATAAAAACATACTATCAAAGGGGAATCTGTTGGAAAAACCTTGCCTTTTGTAGAGTGCATGCATTGCTCTAGGGAACCTCTTGCATTTCTCATCAGTGCAGATTTATGTTTGCTGCACAGACAGACGTGCTGATTCTGTGTGGGAAATGTGAGATTTCCTGCTGTTGATGAAGCAAGCTATGTATATACACAAATATGTATAGTTGGCAAGTAGCCATGCTGATTGAGAGGGGAAAATATGCATGTAATTTTGTGTTCTTGATCATGCAGATTAATTTGTGGATGTGTCAGAATCATGTCCCCTTTTTGACCTTGACTTTAGTTATTAACATGTCAAGCCCATGACATTATGCAAACACCATGCATTATTTACCAATAGACCAAGCAGAATCTAGGACGAGCGTGCGTTTCTTTTCACCCCCTAATAAATTCCCCCACCACACCAGAGGACCAGGCGTTGTTTCACAGCCTTACCGTTGCCCGTATTCACATTGTCCATCCATATGTGTCTAACATTCATGTTATTTTACACTGTGCTGTATTTCAAAATTAAATTTGATTAATGAATAAATTAAGATATAGGTTACAATTGTTTGTAGAATTAGATGCAACCAACATTTCACGATCGTGACAAACGTGACTATGAGCCTGTGTGTTTATTTTTTATGAGTCATTTAAAGGGCATGTGAAGATGTTTTGGATAATACAATTCTTGCTCCGGGTGTAAGAGAGAACAAGTCTGAACATGCTCAACCGTAAGGGGCACGTTTGATATGAGTTATTATTAAACTTGTGAGTTGTAGTGAGTTCTGTATATGACTAATGCAGAGGAGTTTAAAATTCAGCATATTTACCACCAGAGCCAGAAGAACAGACTCAGCTTACAGCTTTGAAGCACAGATTCTGCACACCCACGATTATCAAGGGTCATTCGTTTACGGTTTTAAAACCAAATGAACTGCCTACAGAGGCAGCATTTGAAGGAATACTACTAGTTAACTCGTTTTAGTCAAATTAAAATGGTTCACTGTAAAAAAAAAGTTGGTGCCTTAAATTAAGTACAACTTAAATTACATACATTAAATGATACATTTAAATCTTTTATAACTTATAATCACATTTCTTAACTTATTTCGATGAGTTAAAGCAATGCAAAAACGTGTTGTCATAACTTATTGATCATGTCATTTTTTTATTGTGTTCTTTGTGGAGAATGCGAATGCAGAATGCATTGCG
The DNA here is from genome assembly GCF_029890125.1 of Rhinichthys klamathensis goyatoka. Lineage (NCBI taxonomy): Eukaryota > Metazoa > Chordata > Actinopteri > Cypriniformes > Leuciscidae > Rhinichthys > Rhinichthys klamathensis. The sequence continues at coordinate 5,719,947 of NW_026606562.1, read as the reverse complement.
ACAATGACTAGAAGAAAAATGGAGTTAATTTTAAGCCAGTCTCCCTTGCAAAGGGCTGTTTTTATTTGTGTCGGTTCATGTAGTGCTACAAATCAGCTACTTCCATGTTCCATGACTGTTCACTCTTAAAAATAAAGGTTGCAAAAGAGGGTTTTCTTAGCAATGCCATAGAATGTTTGGTTCCCTAACAAACTTTTTAGTGATTCTTCTTCTTAGTGTGAAGAACATTTCAACCGTTTTCCACAAAAAAAAAAAAAAGTTTCCACGGATTTTAAAGGTTCTGTACATAAATAACCTTTATTTTGAGTTTTAGGATGCCCCCGCAGAAGGCAGCTGCCTATGTAGGAAGCAAACTGCTAGGCTAATTGATAATGTGATAAACTCAATATGTTACATAACTTTGCTGTGCATAGATTGCTGTAATTCACACCACAAGTTACTCATAGTAACTGAAACACACCAGAAACACAGACCTTTTTACATACGTCATGCATGTTTTTGCTTTGTTTCAGTTTTGTTTTCTTATGTTGTGCAATGGGTCTGTTCAAGTATCACAGAAACCAAAGTGTTTTATGTGTGACGTCATAATTGAGTCTTTTAAAGATGTTGTTTTGCCTTCGAGACGACGGGCTTAGTGATAGTTGTTTGGCACGGTCTCTGTCTGGCGACTGAATTGAAGTCATTTATCATGCCACACACACACCAAAGCAAACACGCACGTATATACAACCTTCCCAGCAAGCACTGCTTGTGTGTGTGATGTGACGCCCGTCATGTCTGGAGACAGATGATATGGGGGATAGCGTGAGAAGTCTTTTAGAGATATTTGGGTTACATGTGGTTGCCATGCCAATAGGGTTGTAGGGCAAAATCGATGTAGACGAACTAGAGGCCTGGTGCAGTAATTTGTGCGAGCTACAAGTCAGCCTAAAATACCATTCTGTCACCTATAGCTATTAATGCACCAGGTTGATCAATCAATGTCCACACACACACTGAAGGCAGACAGAGGAACGTCTGCAAAGTGTGTGTGTGTGTGTGTGTGAGAGAGACTGCTGTCCAGATAACAGTGCCCTCTCTGTGGTGCTCAGACACGGCGATAAGGCTTGTGATAAATCTACCGCCATTGTCACAGGCTAGACAGACTGTATATGTGAAAGAAAGAGAGCAGCCTTCTTCATTGCCGATAAGGAGGAATCCAAACGGAATTAGAGTTGAAAAGCCTCAATAACACAATTAGAGACACACTCTCAGATAGCGATCACCCATGCGCAAGCACACTCACGCCCGTGTGCGCTCGTAAAATGTAGACAGAGCGTCTGCTTGTGTTTTTCTTTCAAGATTGTATGTATCACTGCATTCATTGGTAGTTTTTTATTAATTATTTCAATTCGATTTTATTCATGTTCATTTTGATTTAATTTTTTTTTTATCAATTTTTTTTGTTGCCATTTTTAGTTCCAATTGGAAATGAGAAATGGTTACTTATGAGAAAAGTATACGTTTTTTATATTCAGTTCAATCATGAAACTCTTAAAATAGTTTTGGCATAGCATGTTAATGAATATGGCAGTGTTTATGTATTTGGTCTGGGCGAACTAGATCTTCCATGCTGCTGATACAGAGCAATTATAGACTTGCTAATGCCAATAGATATGCTGCTGTGAATATGTAAGATATGCTGGCGCTGCATGAATAGACATAAATCCATAAATGTTGAGCAAGCAATCTCATTGGCTGCAGGATCAGCAGAGGCCAACCAACGTGAGATTGCTTACAGATTGCATGTAAAGGACCATCAGCCCGCGCCCTCTAGAGTTTCAGGACTAAACTAGATATATAATGTTTATTTTATTTTAAGTAATTATTTTTTTATGACTTTAGTTCGCGATAATATCCCTGTTGGGCGTTTCGAGTGAGTACTGCAGGTCACCTCTATGTCAGAAAGGAGATGATTACAACCTCAATGATGCACTTTGATTTCTTGGAATGTAATCTTTAAGTAGTCAGTGGGTGTGTGTGTGTGTGTGTGTGTGTGTGGTTTGTGTTTAAGGTACAGAATGAGGTGTTGTCTTGTAAGCTTTTGACCGAACCACACACGCACAGCAAGTTCATTGCATTGTTTCAGGGCGTGTGCTTGTGTGTATGAGGCTGACCTTTGTTTTGTCATGTTTCAGGCGAGCCCACCTCCGTTTGTGCCTGGAGAGATTGAAGACCCTCATCCCGCTGGGACCAGACTGCAGCCGTCACACCACTCTGGGACTCCTCAACAAGGCCAAATCACACATAAAGGTAAACACACTTGTGAGGAGCTCCCATGATTGTCTGTTGCTCCTACATTAAGCAAATAAGAGCTATGGCCCAGTTGTTTACCCACATGCCCATGGTGCTCATGTGGGAAAAATGAGTTCGAATTTGGCTCACCACATTTACTCTCGCCTTGTGATTTCCTGTCCACCGTAAACCAGGAAAAGTGGTAAAAATAATTGCTATCCCCTTTGTGAATGTTAAGCGTAGCCAAATGCAAGTTGACTCATTGAGGCCAAAATGTTGGGATCACATGACTAGTTTTATTAGTCTACATCACAAACGTATTGGCTTTATATATGTATCTGATCTGAATCTCATTAACCACTAGCCAAAATGTACAAGATCACCTCACCTAAGATACTCACATTATTAACATCCACACATTGAAACAGCCACTACACCTTAAAATGAACACGCTGCTTCCTGCGAATAGAGCCACGTCCCTTAATGGGACGATTTGGTTTCTATCCCTTAAGAGCTTTATTGTAAAACACATGTCAAGCGGTACAGACAGATACTTTCTATTGTTGGAAATATGTATGTGATGATCATAACCCTTTTATTTTCAGTTTGGTTTTTATTTTGAGGTATTACTGGTTTTCCCCTTCATAACCGGTTAAGCTGTCCCGACCAGTCATGTGTGTGCGCGCACGTGTGTGTGTGTGTGTTTGCGGTTTTAGCTGGGGGTCATGCTGTATTGTTCTAGGGTAATGTATTATAAGGTCACAGGGGTCATGTGTGGAGGCATTATTGATCCGAAACTGGGTTCAGAACTGTAGTAAACAAATCCATCAGTCACATGAGCTTGACAAACACACACCTCTTTTAATAATCCCATCCCTTCCTGCTGTTTTATGTAGCATGGTGTTGATAAAGTTATCTAAAACTGTAGTAACTAGTGGTTAGTGCTATTGAGGTCAACACAGGTTTGAATCTGGCTGGCAACATTTCCCAATCCAGTGAGGAAAAGGGAAAAACTAAATTAAAGGTCTCGTAGTGCCGAATGTGTCTTTACTTATGCATTAGCTGTAATCATCATTGATTACAGCGTGACTTCTTTTGTAAGAGTCGTTAGGGTTTTTCAGTAATTATCCGTGAGTCACCGTTCTTTGTCTTTCCCCAGAAACTGGAGGAAGCGGAGCGCAAGTCGGCGTACCAGTTGGATAATTTGGAGCGAGAGCAGCGGCACCTCCAGAGGCGCCTGGACCTGCTGCGGGGCGGTGGCGGGGTGCTGGAGGGCGAGAGGGTACGCACTGACAGCGTGGGCTCTACCCTCTGCTCCGAGAGATCCGACCGCTCCGACTCAGACCAGGGTACCAGCTCCATGTTTACTATCTATCTATCTATCTATCTATCTATCTATCTATCTATCTATCTATCTATCTATCTATCTATCTATCTATCTATCTATCTATCTATCTATCTATCTATCTATCTATCTATCTATCTATCTATCTATCTATCTATCTATCTATCTATCTATCTATCTGTCTGTCTGTCTGTCTGTCTGTCTGTCTGTCTGTCTGTCGTTCGTTAAATCTATCTATCTATCTATCTATCTATCTATCTATCTATCTATCTATCTATCTATCTATCTATCTATCTATCTATCTGTGACATCTGATGCAATGAAACTGTTGTCTGACACTCTCTCTCTCTCTCTCTCTCTCTCTCTCTCTCTCTCTCTCTCTCTCTCTCTCTCTCTCTCTCTCTCTCTCTCTCTCTCTCTCTCTCTCTCTCTCTCTCTCTCTCTCTCTCTCTCTCTCTCTCTCTCTCTCTCTCTGTGTGCACAGAAGAGATGGAGGTGGACGTGGAGAGCACAGAGTTCTCTAATGGAGAGCTGGACAGCATCAGCACCGCCAGCACCAGCGATCTGGACGACCACAGCAGTCTACAGAGCACTGCCAGCGACGAGGGCTACTCCTCCTGCAGCATCAAACTGGCCTTCAGCTCATAAAACCAGCTCCCCTTTACACACTCACACACACACACTATCCCAGCCCTTCAAATGAGTCCCTTTCCCTCCTCAACCAATCAGAGACTTTTAAGTCAGGTGACCAGAACACCACCCGCCCTATAGAATGCCTGATTTACTGTTTTAAGTTTGTGAATGTATCTGAGAATATGAATGAGATGGAAACAATCTGTGATTGTGATTTAATCGGGTTATTAGATGGTTTTATCCCTGACTAAGAGATTTTTCTGATAATTGTCAGTATCTAAATCCCCTTTTTCCGAAAGGAAAGCTAAGATGTATAAAAAAAAAAAAATAGATGTTGATTTTTAATTCAAACCCCTGATTGTTAACTCCCTACATGAATGGGTTGTGAACTGGTCACTAGGGAAACTATTCAACTAAACCCATCCAAATTGGACCACCTGAGAAGCGAAACTCCATATCAATTCAACACAAGAAGTCCCAAACCTGTTGATTTCCTTTTCACCCGATCTAATGGTTCTAACGTCGCTGCTCTACGGCGACGAGGACTGTCATTGGTGCTACGTGACAAAACCAATAAAGCAGAAAGATCTACTGCATTCATCAAAGACAGCGGCAAACAACAATCCCATGGCTGTGGGAAATTTCTGGTGCATTTAAACCGTGGAACCACTTTCCAGGCTGCAGCTAAAACCCAGCGATCTTGCACTCGACTGCATAGAGCCCTCCGTAGAACTGGCGCCATGTCAGAGAAATATCCACCCCTGTGTTTAACTAGATGTCTCTCCTGGCAGAAATAAGCAATAAACTCTTGTAGTCGGATCAACACATTAGCACTCCTACTCTTGAGACACAGCGCTTGTGTCCGTCCAAAAGAGCAACGCCAACTTGCTCGGTTTTTTTTTGTACATAAATACGATAGTTTAATAAATTAAAGTTAAAATAAAAAACTGAGTTGAAAAAAAAAAGGTAGTTACCCATGGGTAGAAATTGCCTCTGTTGCTGTATGTCTTGTGTTATGTGCATTTTAAATTATATTTTTGCAAAGATTGACTATCTTCCTCCTGAGAGTCTTTTGTGGTGGCATGGACAGTATTATTTGTTCATTATGCTGGATGAAACGCAAGTAGTTTCAATTCTGTGGCTGCCCAAGGAATTTTACGACTTTCTTTAAAACTGAACGACAAGAAGAAAAACAACACGCTGAAGTACTTAAAATTGGACATCACACACAAGAACGAGTGAGCGCAGGCAGTGTGGACCTCTGTAGAAGGTATGCTAACTCTGAGTGGCACGAAATATTTATTGTTTTGAAGCTGAAAGGCATTCCAATACTAGTATCGTGTGCTGTGGACGTGGAGTGAGCAGTGCGTCAAAGGGTGCTTTCCCACTGGCAGTTTAGTTCAAAACGGGACACGGTTTGTGATGTGAAAGCTGTCATTCGGACCCCTGAGCGCACCGGGGTACTGAACCCAAGACTACCTGAGTTCGGTTGCACTGGAACTGTGGTGCGGTTCGGGTGAATGTGAAAGCCACTCGGACTCAAAGCAAAGTAACCTGGGTGCTCAACAAAAACGCATGTTAGGGATTACTTTGGTGATGGTTTACCTTGGATACGAGTGAGAGTGAGTGCAAATGAGTGGCTCACAATCCGCTGTCTCCTCAAAAGAGTCCAGCCGCCTTCATGCGACGCACGTACAGTAAACCCAAGTGTCCTTCACTCCGGTGCGCTTAATGGTACCAAATTAATATAAAACACAATGTATTGTAGCACGTTTGTGAGGACGTATGATGATCACAAATGCTAGAATCAATGATAAAATAGAATCAAGCGTAAACTAGAAAAAAAGTTGCGCTCCAAATAGGTGAAACAAATCCTTTTGCTTCAGGTGCATAGAGCCCGAAGGATAATTGTAAACAAGCAAGAAAATTGCTTACCGCACTCTGAATTCAGTCCAGACTAAAAAAAAAAAGTTTTTTAAATTGCATGGTGCAAAAAAGTGCATTTGAATTAAAAGCTAGACACGACTCAAGTGTGAAACCAGTTGAACGCTGCGGGTTGTCCGGGACTCGGACCGCAGCAAACGTGCCCAGTGTGAAAGCACCCAAACTCAGCCCGAAGCGCTTCAAGCTCTTGGCTCCCGCTGTACTGTATGTTAAACTTTTGTTTTTTCACTTTATTTTGTGTGAAAAGAAGCATTCAGACTTGATTAACTTTCCTCAAGTCGTATTTATTTTCTTTCCTTGATCCGAAATCGGAGGTTAAAAGGTTAACTTATTTTGTCCCTCAGATCTATAATCATTCCCCTCTTCCAGTTCTGTTCCCTAGTTCGGTCCTAAAACCGTAAATTCTCCCCATCTATGATATATTATTATTTTTTATTTTATTTTTCTCCCTCAAACGCAGAGCTGTTTTTTAGTGCATATTAAAGCCAAGTCTAATTTGTGATCATTCTGCCTGAAATGGAGCAGCACGGACATCTGCTAGGTGTCCCGATCCAGCATCAACCAAATGCTTTTGGATGCTGAACGGCCCATATGTGGAGTAGTTCTACTCACCCCTGTTAAGAGAGTTTTAGTGTTGACTGTTTTAGTCGGGTGTGAATTCTTTGTGTTTAGAACTGTTTCGCTCGTGCGAAGGAACGTCACTGTGACGTTCGTACGTTCAATGGAATCGAATTCAAAGCGGTGCTCTATCAACACCAGGCCAAATCACAGACGAGAACCTGTCGTCGTCCTCCACTGAGGACACTGCTTTTTTCTTTCTTTTATTGTCTCTCCTTTTCATTTATATTGTTTTATTGGTTTGTAATATAATCTGCACTATTTAAAGCCAGCTGGGCCCATACTGAGAAATGCCAGTGCTTTTTTTCCCGTTTTCTTTAATTTATTTTTTCCCCCGAAGAGAATGGACCGTGTTCTTTTGAGGCCACCGTACCGATCCAGGCCCGTATTCAACGACACTTCCAAGAGAAATGGTGCTGGTCTGGCATCAGCTCTCCCACGTCTCTGATCTCAGTCGCTCCGGAGGAAAAGAGAAATGCGAAACGGATCCTGCAACAGCATCTGTGTTTTGTCAAGGGACTCTGGGAAATGGGGTCTGTTAAAGGCGAAGCTTTTCCACCCTGGAAGGACAGAGGTCCTGATGAACTTGTGACCATTCTTTGTAAACATGCACTCTGATTCTAGCTGTGAGTTAAATGCAATACTTACAATAAACACCAAGATTGTCAAAAAAGATCAGGAAATGCCTCGTGTTTCTCTTCATTTTCTTTTTTAGTTACGTAAATTTTAGTAGACCACTGATTTTTTGTGTTAATTGAAAACAGAAAATCGGTTGTTAGTCTAACATTTATGACCATTTTTAATATCCATAATAATAATTTCCAGTAGCCTACTATTTGAATGTGTAGCACTTCATTTTAAATATGCTAAGATTTCACAATTATAATTTAAGTTACACACTCAAAGATTTATTGCATTTTGCGACACGAAATAATGAACTATTTTCAGAAAATACGTGCTATTTTGTCTAGCGGTGACGTGATGTCAGAATACAAATTAATCACTTTTCTTTTGGCGCCATCCAGAGGCCAAAATATTGTTTTTTTTTGTTCCGCAATCCGCACCCATAAAAACTGTAATGGTGCATAAAAAAAATAAAAAAAAACTTTTTTATTTAAAAAAGATTAATTTTCTAATATAGTGTTGTATCTCAAAACAAACACTGATCAGAATAAATCCCGTCATTGATCTACAATTGCATTTATTATTGATCCTCTGCTGCCCTCTGCAGGTCATTCATGATAGATCAGAGGTGCGTATTACCACCTGTTCTACATTAACACATCTACTGTTGTTACATAAACGGGGTATTTCAAATGATTCAACATTTCTTAAGTTTGTGTATTTGATCTTGAAAAGAATGGAACCAGAATTCATCACATATTGAAGTGTTTAAATCAAGACAACAACACATGTCCATGTATCAGGATCCAGTATCATTTCATGTGCTTTGCAGCTTAGAGTGAAATGTTTTAGAATACTATGAGATAATTTTAGGAAATTTGCTCTGATATCACATATATAGATATATCATCACATTATTGATATCACATAGATATCTCATATGGTGCAACTTGGGTTTGTAGCAGGTGTCCCAGATCGTTTATTACTGTTTCCAAAAAGACACCTACACTATTAACCTGGCCCTTGCCAGATGAATTTCGCTCCGCCTAGCTTCACTCACATGAAGTGAGTGAAGCTAGGCGGAGCGAAATTCATCTGGCTAGGGCCAGGTTCCTACACTATTACCATTATACATTTTTATGGGCTACTACAAAGCATGCATAAAGAAGCCCCACTGTATTATCATGTGTTTTTGAACATACCTTGATTAAGGCGAGACACTACAGGTGAATAGGGTAACATTTTTAAATAATAGATATCATCATGAAACTTTCTCAGTTAATTACTTACACAAGTATATATAAAAAATGTATTACAAGTTTTTGAAATTTGTATGTTTAATTATGCAAATTAGGCATTATCTCATTAAATATGCACAATTTTGCATATATTTTTGGTAGATAGATCTGAACATATTATGATAAAGCCAGGTGCAAAATTATTTTTTCATTTTGTTTACAAAAAAAATAAAAAATAATTTCAGAGGGATTTCAGGATATATGCTTTCATTACCAAGGAAATCAAAATATACTGTCCATACCCTTAAAAAATAAATTCTCGCCATGTTTTTTTTTTATTAAAATGTCACATAAATCAGACCAGGAATGATTTATAAACAAATCCCTCTGAAAATATCTTCAAAATATAGATTTATGAGATTGTTCTGTAAATCCTCCTCCATCTGTTATTGACTGTAGAAGAGAGAAGCTGCACTCGGTCTGACAAAACCTGCTTCCACTGAGATGCTTCAGCAACACGCTTTCAGCAAACTGAAGGAGAACAGAGGAGAGAGACAAGATATTAATGTTAAACTATAATTAGCGCAGCATCGTTGTAATTATAGATTATTTTCACATGATCTGAAAGCTATGCTTGTGATTAAAAACAGCAGTGAAGATGTGATATTAATCTAAAGAAGCCATTTCACAAATAAACAACTACAAGTAAGTGTTATATTTGTATATGTACAGTTTGTCTTAACAGTAAAATAAGTAAAAAGTACAGATAACTGCAATGATGGCAGAAGCGCTGAGCAGGACAGATGTGATGATGATGGACAGATGTGATGATGATGGACAGATGTGATGATGATGGACAGATGTGATGATGATGATCAGATTCCTCCAGGATTTCTGCTGTTGTGTCATGTGACTCGGATCCTGAAGTCTGATTCCTGTGGACAAATTCTGTCAAAATAATAATAATAAAAAATATATATATTTAGTGTTGAGCCAAACCAATAAAACAAGTATTAAAACATTTTGATACTTTTATGTAATATAGTATGTATAATAATAAATACTAAAATAAGTCATTTTAAATGACAACACTGATCATCAAAGTAAGAAAATAACTTACCGCTGATGTAGATTTTGGTGCCGTTGTTGAATTTTAGTGGTTTACTAGTTTTCACACAATAATAAACTCCTAATTCATCAATGGGGATATTCTTGATGAACAGACGACTGTTAGTTTTCACTGAGTATTTGTGAGCCTCCTTAATGTTTTTTGAAAAAAGTCTCTTATGCTCACCAAGGCTGCATTTATTTGATAAAAAACAAACAAAAAACAGTAATATTGTGAAATATTATTATAATTTAAAACAGCTGTTTTCTATGTGAATATGTCTAATAATAAAGTCTAGTTTATTCCTGTGATCAAAGATGAATTTTCAGCATCATTACTCCAGTCTTCAGTCACATGATCCTTCAGAAATCAGTCTAATACGATGATTTAATGCTCAAGAAACATTTATTATTACTGTCAATGTTAAAAACATTTATTTACATTTTTATTTCAGGATTCTTTGATGAATAGAAAGTAAAAAAAAACAGCATTGAACAGCAAGATGAAACATGGAAATGATTAGAGATAACAGGTGGAATTAAAGTCACTGACTTAATGGGATGATTCGATAGAGCAGGTAAATCATGCAGGTATGGAAAATTGATTCAAAGAATGAAATTTAATAGTGGTCGTGATTAGTTTGATTACGACGAGAGAGAGGATCTGTCGTGGAAAATTTAGACTGTATTTTAAACTAACCATGTTCCTAACATCTAACCTTGTTCAACACTTTGAAACACCATGTAATAAAACGTTCTGTTCTGTGTTTTTGTGTATTAGAGTGTATAAAATAAAAAATAAAAAAACAGTCTAGGTTTGAAACCTTGTGATTATGAAGTAATGAAGAACCAATCAAATTGTGGGGAAATTATGTAATGCATCATGTAATTTTCGCCCATTCTCCTTTTCTATAAAGACTGTTGTATTTGTGATTACTGGTGGGATTCTCAATGGGATTTTGTCTGAGATCCACCAGCCATGCTTATTGCTTCTTTATGGGAGATTCTCTGAGAACTGCTCGAGATCTCACACATCTGAGCTAAGGCTGCCATGCAGTCAAAGAACTTCCTATTATGTCAGGCTACACTTACAAAACAAATGTCGATTACATAAAAAAAAAAGAAACCTGTTTAAATGAGTCTTTTAAAGTATATGACAAAATCATGCATCAGAAGTGAAAAGGAAATGGGTGGTGAAATAAAATATAAGCCATATTTAAGCAAAATCACATAAGCAAGAGTAATGTTGCACTAAAAAAACTTAGCAAAAACAATGACAATACATTACATAGTAATACAGTAATAAATTTGTCCGTCGGAATTTCTTTTTATTGATGACTCTTGAAACTGGATACAGTGTAACATAATTAGGATTTTGGCAGATTTACAGCAGCATACGTGCTGTCGACTTGACTGGGCCTGAACTTTTTACGCACCTTTGAGAAGTTCACGTCAGCATACTGAAAGAGCAATGAGGAAAATAGTATTAAAAATTGTAAACACAAGTAAAAAAAGAATACACATTGCAGTTCGATTAAAACTTACCAATAATCGAAAATAATCTATTTGAGCCTCATCAATCTGGGTTTCGGAAATTACACAGCACTGAGACTACGTTGGTTAAAGTCACTAATGACTTACTAATAGCCTCCGACCGAGTCCATGTCCCTTCTCATTCTCTTGGATCTTAGTTCAGCCTTTGACACTATTGACCATGCACTGGTACTCAATCATCTTGAAGATGTATTTGGTTTGTCAGAAACAGTTCTTTGCTGGTTCAAGTCTTATTTCACTGACCGCAGTCAATTTGTTTTTATGGGTTGTTGGTTCTGTTCATACTGGCATCCCACAGGGGTCAGAATTGGGTCCCTTACTTTTTAGAATGTATATCTATCCACTTGGTCAATTATTAAGATCTCGTGACCTTAAAAATCACTTTTATGCTGATGATACGCAGATTTATATCCATTTAAGACCGGGTCAGCTAGTGGACGTTGTGCATCTTTCGAACTGTATTGCTGAGATCAAGATTTGGATGTCTAATAATTTTCTGTCTTTAAATGGCTCGAAAACAGAAGTTATGCTCCTTGGCTCTCCTCATCAACTGCGAAAGGCGGGGTCTCTCACTCTGAAACTCCAAGGCAACACCATCAACAGACAAAGCAAATTGAAAAATATCGGTGTCATATTTGATGCCACACTGTCATTTGAGCCTTTTGTGCAAAATACGGTTAAGACATCCTTTTATCACCTCAGGAATATAGCACGTTTACGTCCTATGTTGTCCTTCTCAGTTGCTGAGAGGTTGATAAACTCTTTTGTCTTTTCACGTGTTGACTACTGTTGTGGTCTTCTAGCTGGGGTATCTAAATCATCAATTGACAAACTGCAATATTTAAAAAATTTCGGCTGCTAGAGTATTGTCTGGGTTCAGGGCTAGGGATCATATTACCCCTGTCTTGGAGTCGTTGCACTGGCTATACCTGTCAGGTACCGTATTGGTTTTAAAATCCTTATGTTGGCATATAAGGCTTTGATTAATCTGGCTCCTCAGTACTTGACGGATCTATTAATGCCTTACACACCACGTCGTAATCTGTATTCCTCTCTGCGTGGTCTCTTGGTTGTTCCCAAGACACGGCTTCGTTCTAGGGGTGATAGAGCATTTTCTTCCTATGCTCCTAAGCTTTGGAAATCTCTCCCGGCCGACATCAGGGAAGCAAATACATTAGTGACTTTTAAATCTCTTCTTAAAACATTTTATTTTAGGATTGCTTTTACTTGAATAATCACTTTTTAAAAGTGATTATTCACTTTTATTTATTTATTTATTTTTGTATTTAAAGTGTAGTTTTCTCTGTTGTTATGTTTGCCCGTAAAGCGCTTTGAGAAAGCAACTTTTAAAGGCGCTATATAAAATAAATGTATTATTATAGTTGTCTTGTACACTCTTGAAAATGAAGATACCAAAAAGCACTGATTTGCAGTGATTCCATAGAAGAGCTATTTTTGTTCCCCTAAGAACCTTTCAATGAACAGTTCCAAAAAAATATTTTTTTCTTAGTGTAAAGACCATTTAAAAATTCTAAAGAACACTTTTCAACCCTAAAGAACATTTTCTGTGATGAAATGATTGAATGGATGTTAAAGGTTCTTCATGGAACCATCAACTCTTCATTTTAAAGGAACACTCCGACTTTTTGGGACTTTAGCCTATTCACCTTATCCCCCAGAGTTAGACAAGTCCATACATACCTTTTTCATCTCCGTGCGTGCTATAAGTCTGTTTGACGCACCCACCGCTAGCCTAGCTTAGCACAAAGACTGGATGTAAATGGTTGCAGCTAGCATACTAATCCAAATAAGTGACAAAATAACGCAAACATTTTCCTATTTACATGTTGTGATTTGTATAGTCACAGAGTGTACAAAAAACAAGGTCATATGAGACACAGACATATTTTAACCGTATAAATACTGGGAACTATATTCTCTGAAGGCGAAGCACTGCTACTTGGGCGGAGTGATAACCGCAGCACCCGAGACGCGCCGTGGTGAGGAGCAGAGAGTTCGTTCAGAGTTTGGGTACAGTAAGTCTCAGGTGCTGCGGTTATTACTCTGCCCAAGTAGCAGTGCTTCGCCTTCAGAGAATATAGTTCCCAGTATTTATACGATTAAAATATGTCTGTGTCTCATGTGACTTTGTTTTTTGTACACTCTGCGACTATACAAATCACAACATGTAAATAGGAAAATGTTTGCGTTATTTTGTTACTTATTTGGATTAGTATGCTAGCTGCAACCATTTACATCCAGTCTTTGTGCTAAGCTAGGCTAGCGGTGGGTGCGTCAAACAGACTTATAGCACGCACGGAGATGAAAAAGGTATGTATGGACTTATCTAACTCTGGGGGATAAGGTGAATGGGCTAAAGTCCCAAAAAGTCGGAGTGTTCCTTTAAAGTGTTATAGAGGAAATTATTATATAAGTACCAAGTTTTTTGTTTTCTTGTTTTTGGAAATGAGAGATGTCACATAATTTACCAGTGGTTGGTGTGATTCTTGAGGTTGAACTTCTTGTGTTTCTTGTGTTTGCTGTAGATCAGTGGTATAAAGTTCTTGTAATCGTCCTCCAGGTATTTTATTTCCAACAGCAAACACCTTTAATAGCCCTGATGGTTGATTCAGTTTAGTGACAAAATATGTGACACAATCTCAACAAATTAGAAATTAAAGGGGACATAACACACACAGTTTTTGCCAACCTCATGTTAATCTTGAGTACCTATAGAGTAGTATTGCATCCTTCATATCTCTGAAGAGTGTTTTATCAGATTTATAAAATACAGATACAGCTTTAGTGCTTCTTTCCAAAAACAGCCGAGCTCCTAAAGGGGTGCCGTGGGCGGAGCTAAAAAGTACATCATCACAATACATCATCGCATTATAACTGGATCTCGGTTACGGATGTAACCCTCATTCCCTCAGTAGGGAACGGAGACGTTACGTCGAAATGACGACGAAATGGGGATCGCTTAGAAGCCTCTCATCTTCGAAAGAAATAAAGCGAGCCAATGGCAAGGAAATGCCATTGGTCTGCGGAATTTGCATGGCGTAACTCCGCCCCACCACGTGGGTATAAAAGGAAACACGCCGCAATATGCAGATATGTTTCTTCGCTGAGGAGCCAAGACTGAACTCGGCTGTACCAGCAGTACAGCGGAAGTGGCAGGGAGATGTAACGTCTCCATTCCCTACTCAGGGAACGAGGGTTACATCCATAACCGAGACGTTCCCTTTCGTAGTCACTTCGAGTTACGTCGAAATGACGACGAAATGGGGTTCCCAGTCCAATCACGCCACCTCGGCTGTCTTCCAGTGCCCTGCGTAAGTCTGAGCTCCCTGTCGTGAGACTAGCACGGACGAAGGACTCCTACTTAACACAGGAATACCAAGGTACACTGGGAAGCACATCTCAGAGGAAATATGCATTCAGTGCCTGCCCGAAGGGGGGGTGGGGGACTTACAGAATACACATATGACCCGGAGGGAGGGGGGGGGGGGGGGGGGGGGGATTGCATACGGAGAACACTGGGGTGTCTAGCCCGCAGGACACTGGCTCCACTCGGAGATTGTTTTTGGAATCTGGCGAATGTGTTGGGTGTCGCCCAGCCTGCAGATGTCTGTTAGCGAGGTGCCATGCGCTAGAGCCCAAGAGGAAGCCACACTCCAGGTGGAGTGGGCTTTTTGCACCAAGGGGGCACGGTCGACCTTGCTGCTGGTATGCCAAGCAATGGTGTCCACTATCCAGTGAGACAGCCTCTGCCTGGAGAGAGCCTATCCCTTCAGCTTCCCACCATAACAGACAAAGAGCTGGTCTGAGGTCCTGAAACACTGTCTACATAAGCACAGAGGGCGCGTACTGGACAGAGCAGTGCCAAGGCTGGGTCTGCCTCCTCCAGGGGCAGCGCTTGCAGGTTCACCACCTGATCTCGAAAGGAAGTGGTGGGAACCTTGGGCACATATCCAGGCCAGGATCTCAGGATCATGAGGCAGTGCCCGAATTCCAGGCACGCTTCGTCAATGGAAAATGCGTGCAGGTCCCCTACCCTCTTAATGGAGGCCAATGCAACCAGGAGCGCTGTCTTAACAGACAGGAACTTAAGCTCCACTGATTGCAGAGGCTCAAGGGAGCACTCTGCAGGGCAGTTAGAACCACTGAGAGGTCCCAAGAGGGAACGAGAGGAGGGCGAGGACGATTCAGTCTCCTCGCTCCTTTCATGAACCTGATGATCAGGTCGTGCTTTCCCACGGACTTACCCTCAACTGCGTCGTGATGTGCGGCGATAACGGCAACATAGACTTTCAGGGTGGAAGGAGACAGCCTTTGCTCGAAACCATCTTGCAGGAAGGAAAGCACAGCACTGATCGGGCATTTTCTGGGGTCTTCTCGGTGAGAATAGCACCAGTTGCCAAAGAGGTTCCACTCCAACGCGTAGGCATGTCACGTAGACAATGCTCTAGCGCAGGGGTCTCAAACTCAACTTAACTGGGGGCCGCTGGAGGTAGAGTCTGGGTCAGGCTGGGCCGCATCAAGTAGGCTATTCCACAAAAAATAGTATTCAAGTATTCCAAAAAAGGAGCACAACTGATCCAATCTTCTCAATCTTTATTATTAACGTTTCTTCTGAACTGTTCCTCTGAATTTGAACATTCCTTTCTGTACATGATTGGTTCTTCATGAGCTGTCCTTCTGACAGTTGAAGTTCATTTTACAAACTTTCTTTGTCTATAACACATATTTGTAATATTTATATTTGCTTATGTCCTTTTTATTTTCTTTATACAACACATTAATGATATTGAATGTTTTTTTTGGAAGGCACATTTCCTTTTATTATATACTTAGAAAAACAATTATTGCTTTTGAAATACAAATATTTGCAGTCATGTCTGCCCGTCTTATTGAATTCTTTCTACACATGTATAGTGTCTCAGGCAAATTAGGCTACTGAATTTGCACAAATCAAAGCAAACCTTCTTATCAACCTGTTGGACACATATTACAAGCTCAAAATGATTATTCTCACATTGTTTTAAAGCAGGGTCTCTCTCCAACATGTCGCTCGCGAGCTACCAGTAGCTCGACAAGGGGCAGTTCACATATCGCGCTCACATATTTTGCGCGCTCAAGTTCGTTATTTCAAATGTAGGTGCGCTGTGCGCGGCAAGCGCGCTCATAATTGAAGCGACGCGCTCATTTTTTCCAGGCGCGCAGTATGTTTGTACTTAGCGGTTGTCTATGGCAACTATTGACAACAAACCCACCGTATGGTAGCCCATTTAAAACGCGGCACACGCAACGACGGGCCGCACTAACATTACACTTTAATGTCAAGTAGGGGGCCACAAAATATCTCCCCGCGGGCCGCAAATGGCCCGCGGGCCGCGAGTTTGAGACCCCTGCTCTAGCGGAAGTGATGGTAGCCACCACCGCTGGTGGTAGGGTACTCAAACCTGCCTAGTCCTGTCCAGGAGCCACACATGGAGGTTCCAAGATCGGGACGAGGGTGCCATAGGGTGCCCCATCTCTGAGAAAGGTCCTTTCTCAGAGGGATTGGCCAGGGAGGTGCTGTTGCAAGGAGGACTAGTTCGGAGAACCAGGTCCGGCTGGGCCAATGAGGCGCAACCAATATGACCTGCTTCTCGTCCTCCCTGATCTTGCACAGAGTCTGTGTAAGAAGGCTCACTGGGGGAAACGCATACTTGCGGAGGCTCTGCGGCTAGCTGTGCGCCAATGAGTCCGTGCCGAGCGTGCCCTCGGACAGGGAGTAAAACAGTTTGCAATGGGACGAGTCGTGGGAGGCAAACAGGTCTACCTGTGCATCCCCGAACTGATCCCAAATCAGCTGAACCGACTGGGGATTGAGTCACCATTCTCCAGGAAGAGGCTGAGACGTGAAGCTCGACACAATTCAGGGTTCCCGGAATATAATGGCTCGAAGTGACCTCAGATACTTTTGACTCCATAAGAGGAGGTGGCGGGCGAGTTGCAACATACGGCGGGAGCGTAGACCACCTTGTAGGTAGATGTATGCTAATGTCGCGGTATTGTCTGATCGGACTAGTACGTGCTGATTCTTGAGCAACGCATGAAAGCGGTGCAGTACGAGACGTACTGCCAGCAACCCGAGGCAATCAACATGCCAAAAAAAGCGCTGGGGTCCTGTCCAGGAGCCCGCGGCAGCATGTCCATTGCACATGGCACCCTAGCCCGTGGAGAAGGCATCTGTTGAGACAACAACATGCCTGGAAACGTTCATCCACGGGGTGAAGGTCTGACGGCAGGTCGGAGTTACTGGTACTCGGAGTGTGCCTTGTTGCCATGCCCACCTCGGGACTCGATCGCAAAGCCAGAGCTGAAGCGGTCTCATATGAAGCAATCCGAGCGGCGTTGCTGCGGCTGCGGATGCCATATGCCCCAGGAGCCTCTGAAATAACTTCAGTGGAACCGCACTCTTGCCTTCGAACTGTCTAAGGCAAGTTCGAAGCAGTGACTGTGCGCACGCGCTTGCTCGTAAGCTGCGCGCACCTGGCGACCGAGTCGATTTCCATACCGAGAAAAGAGATCCTCTGCACGGGGCAAAGTTTGCTCTTTTCCCAGTTGACCCGAAGGCCCAGACGAGCTAGGTGCCGGAGCACTAGGTCCCTGTGTTCGCAAACCTGGTCTCGAGAGTGAGCTAGGAACAGCCAGTCGTCAAGATAGTTCAGGATGCGAACCCCGTGTTGCCAAGCGGCACAAGGGCTGCCTCGACGACCTTCGTGAAGGCGCGAGGAGACAGGGCTAGCCTGAATGGGCTAGCTGCGTACTTGTATGTCCGCCTCTCGAAAATAAACCGAGGGAATGGTCTGTGTCGAAGAAGAAAGGAGACGTGGAAGTAGGTGTCCTTCAGGTCGATCGCTGCAAACCAATCCTGTGGCCACACAAATTCGAAAATGCGTTTGGCCGTGAGCATTTTGACGGGAAGCCTTTTTAGAAGGGAACGGTTCAAACACGCAGGTCCAGGATTGGTCGAACTCACCGGTTTTCTTGGGTACAATGAGGTCGAGGCTGAAGAAGCCGGTCTTCATTTCGGCTGGAGGGGTGGTCTCGATCGTACCCTTTCGCCAATAGGGTGACGACCTCCGTACGCATGACAGGGGCATTGCCACCCACCACGGTATAGCGGATTCCCCGGACGGGGAGGAGACCGTGCGAACTAAATCGTAAAGCCGAGCCTGATGATTCTCGTGAGCCAGTGGGACAGATTGGAAGCTCCAAAACTGAACCAGCGGGGTCGTGTGAACCACAGACGTACCCACGATGGGGCAGCGAGGCGGAATAACCGGCCCAGACGTGGGAGGCGGAGCGTCCCGATGTGGGGGCAGGGTCATATGCCGCATCCTGACAGAGGAAGGCCAGGGAAGGACCACTCTGTCAGGGGTCTGGCGACAGAGGGGGACGAGAGTGGCGAGGCTCGTAAGCGGCGCGCACTGCCATCCAAACCCTCTGGGGGCTCAGAGATAGGATGTCAGTTCTTTGGAGAAGAGGTTTTCCCCTGGCCCTCCACCGGGGGAAGGAACCACTGGCCCTGCAACCACTTCCTGGAAGAACTGCAACCCATGTCTGAGCTGCCCATAACGGGAGCGCCGCATCGCCTGGCATTCAGCAGGCTGCGGGACTGGTACGGGCAGGGGCGCCTTCCTGCGACCACCTCCACGGCGCGGCCCAGTGCTGCTGGGGCCGGGCGGGAGGGGGCGGAAGTCGCAGGAGGGCGCGTTCGGCAGCAAGCGGACTGAGCCGGCGGCTGGGTGGCAGCAGCTGGCCGCAGGGTCAGAACATGTTTGGTAGCCTCAGTCTGCTTCTGGGCGGCCGAGAACTGTTGGGCCGAAGAGGTCAGCCTGGGATATGGGGGAGTTGAGGAAGCGGGTTCGCTCAGCCTCGCGCATATCAACCAGGTTAAGCCAGAGATGTCTGACCACGCATGAGGACATCACCTGACCCAGGGAACGTGCGGTCACCTTCGTCGCTCGTAGAGCGAGGTCGGTGGCGGCAGGCAGCTCTTGGATGAGCCCTGAATCAGCCCTACCCACGTGCATGTCATTGAGCACCCTGAAGGATGGCAATAACATGCAGTGAGGCGGCAGCCTGCCCCGCAGCTCTATAGGTCTTTCCCACCGGAGTAGACAAAGAACCTACAGGGATTGGAGGGGTGCTAAGGGTCGCCACGCCTGGTGGAGGCTCTGTGGGGACAAAGATGTGTTGCCACAGAACACTCCACGGGGGGAACCCAAGTGTACCCTTGGCCGCGGCCCGAATGATCGAAGCCCAAACACGTCAAAACAGCGCTCGTGCCCATCAGCTAAATCTATCAGAATAACGCACTCAGAAATACACGGGCAGATCGTCTTTAAAAAGACGTGCCGCGTGCAGGCTTTTTTAGTGAGAGAAAAGCTCGCTGCAGTGCTGAAGCGCCCAGGGAGAAACACACACACTGTTCAGTTCAGCAGGCAGGAATGTGAAACTCGCTGGAACTCGCCATCACACCAACACCGACTGGAAGCTGCTCGTCTAAAAGATTCTCGAAGATAGTCAGAGAATAGGCTGCAGGAGTGAAGAGAATTTCTTGGCTCCGAAGCGAAAAACATATCTGCATATTGCGGTCGTCCTTCCTTTTATACCCACGCGGTGGGGCGGAGTTACTCCATGCAAATTTCGCAGACCCATGGCATTTCCTTGCCATTGGCTCGTTTTATTTCTTTCGAAGATGAGAGGCTTCTAAGCGAACCCCATTTCGTCGTCATTTCGACGTAACTCGAAGTGACTACGAAAGGGAACTATTGTTTCACTATACGTTCATGTTGTTTACATTATTTACACTTGCACGATGATTGCCAACAAAACACAGACATTTGATGCAGCCTTATTTGCCACCTGTGGTTACTACTCATGACCATCTTTCAGTTTCAAAGGATCTGCAAATCCAGCATCGAACTGGGCCTTGTCTATAAAACATTCGTCACCGACTGTTCCATGTCTAAAAAATGCCAAAGCGCTTGTGGTCTTTGCACTTGACCACTTGTCTACTTTCATGATGTATTTTGACGAAGTGTTCAACTAGGCGTAAAGACTGCAAGTGTGTGTAGAACTTTTGATTACTCGATGGGACACACTTATAGTCTTGCAAAAAATGCAAGTGTTTACAGAGCTTTTATTTATTATATTTTCAATACTTTGCATTTTAACAAACTTCTACATGTCTGTTCAGTAGTGTAAGGGTCAGACAGGTCAATTTAGCTCAAAGGGAATTATTAATTAATTTATAGGGAATTCGATTAAGACAATAAATTCGTAAGCACATAACACAAGAACAATTATCTTTAAAATACAAACAAGACTTTATTGATTATTCTAACACATAAAACTAATATCTAACACAAACAAACTCACACATTCATACGAGTTGCAGAAAGAAAAAGAGTGAAGAAAGAATGAGTTTTAAGAATGAGATAATGAAATCCCAAGTTTCTGCACTATGCACCTAAGACGTGACCTGAACGAACCATCAATCATTAATTTAACCCTTCTATTGTATCTTTGGCGGGGTTATTACATTTTATATCAAAGCACCAGTTCGGTAAAGAGTCTGGAGGCTACTTGCTTGTCTTTGCATTCCTTTGGGGATTCCTTCTGTCTGCATAAAAGGGGGTTTCCCGGGTTCGTTGATTGGCTGGCGGTCTCCTCATGGCTCCTCGTCAATCATGTGGTGTGTTGGTGGATGGATGGAAAGTCTTTGAAGTTGGAAGCGGGCTTTGCAGTCGAATCGTTTAACCGGAACTTTGCAGCAAAACTTAACTTAGAATATTCTTAACAGAAAAGAAAATAGTACTAAGAAAAAGAAAGAAAAGTGAGACGAGTAGTTAGATGGCTTGAATGAAGCTGTTTAACCCATGTTCTTCTGATCTTGATTTGGGTTTTTTCGTCTGCTCGTCTACATGGTTACTCATCTATCTGGTTACTCCGTCATTTCTTCCATGACAATGTATCTTCTCTAATGCATTCTGGAAACTTTTTCAGCAAAACTCTCTGGCTTTGTTTGGGTCCTAAGATTTTAAACTCAAATGTTTGTCCATCCTCCTGGATGAGTTCTGACCAATTAGTGTAGAGTTAAGTGGTTCTAACTTAACTAATAAACACAGAGAGACATTTCCAGCAAGTGCTCTCGAAGCATGACTTTATTACAGTGTCTGTTTTACATGTCTTGCAACGTCACCTCCTGTCCTATAAAACCAGTTAACACTACATCCCCCTTTCTAAGATCAGTTGTACTGATATATCACCCAAGATTAAACTAACCCCCCTGTGCGGTAACAGACTATATTCAAAAGTTAACTGTAGAGTTATAAACCAAACTGTATCTTATGAAAAATAAGCATATGAACATTAACTGAAAATCTGAACTGAGAAGGTGGGGTAGACTGCCCAATCCTTCTACTGAGTGTGGAGGTTTATTCTGCCCCGTAGAAATCACTCAGTCTCACAAAGGGTACCTGCTATATAGCCACAAAGTCCTTCAGGTACCCTGGAGGTCATCTCTCTCTTGCAGGGTAGCGTGCCGGAGGCTCAGGACTGCATGGTTGAACTGGGCCCTGCTCTGCATGATCTGGCCCCACTGGCCAGAGGTGGGAGTAAGTCACTAAATGCAAGTCTCAAGTCAAGTCCAAGTCTTAACATTGCAAGTCAAAGTCAAGTCAAGTCATTCTGTTGTAAGGGTCAAGTCAAGTCAAGTCATACTCTTTGTCAAGTCAAGTCAATTCAAGTCGCAACTTAGTCATCAAGTCATACCAAGTCGCACACAGGCTAGTTTTACACATTTTTTAACTCTGGGACTTTTATTACTTATTTAGACACAGAGGGCTGATGGGTTACAAAAATAAATAAATTAACTTGTGTGTAATAAATAAATTAGCATTAAGAAGCACTTTAAATTCTCTAAAATAAAAATAAATTAAATGAACACAAGTAAACAAGAATTAATACAACTTTTCCCATCTTGCAAAAAAAAATTAAAAGATATTGCATTCTAAATTAGTACTGTATGCCAAAGTTAGTATGTTCTTACTCTAAACATCCAGGTGATTTGATCCCATAACACAAAATATTATATGGAAATTTTAAGAAAACAAATCTAATAATTGAAATGATTTAAACCCGACTATTTTTTAATACGTGGGTCGTTATAACTGACGTTCTCAACTACTTTCTTTATTACTTTCTCCCGCCCGCAACGTTTATGTTTTGTCCCGCTCCCGCCCGCAAAAATACTTTTTTTCTGTAGCCTACCTCCAAATACTTTTAAGTTAGCCTACGTGTCGCCATCATACACATGAGCATAAATGCTCCTGATAAATTATTTGTTATTAAAGCATTAACACACAAACCACTGTTAGACATAAAAGCAAGCAGCTCCTGCGTGCATGGTTTGGCATGACTGCGCGCCCTAATTCCTAAAAAGCTGACATCAGTTCATCGCAATCTCACACATCTCTGTTATTATCAATGAAGCTTTCATAATATATACACTTTGTTTGTTGTAATTCGAGGATTTGCCAGCATACAGAATTCAGCACTGAACAAAAAGTCCGTTTTGAGCGGTGAGGGAAGTCTATCGTAAATGCTTCTGATTGGCCATTGCGTTCCTAGAAATCAACACATATGTCTGTGATTGGCTACATCGCTCAACGCTGCAAACATGTTAGAAATAGAAACATCTGGCCTGTAAATCGTTTCTATTTTGTTTTAGTTGTTCTTATTGCTTTTCAGCAACAGATGAATAAAAATGTATTCGTTTTTATGTTTTATTCATAGATATTTCTAGTTTGCGGGAGTCCCGCGAATCGTTTTATTCTCCCTCAACCCGCACACAAAGAGTGAGTGCATTGCCGCCCGCGCTCCCTCTTATGACGAATAAAAAATACACAATAATTGAATTAAAAAAAATTTTCACAAGTCATTTCAAGTAAACAGGCACAAGTCCGAGTCAAGTCTAAAGTCACAAGGAGCAAGTCTAAAGTCAAGTCGAGTCTTTTCAGAGATCTAGCCAAGTAAGTCTCAAGTCCAGAAAATTGCGACTCGAGTCTGACTCGAGTCAAGTCATATGACTCGAGTCTCCCACCTCTTACTGGTCATTAACTGACCAGTAAGTTGCTCTGGCTCTGGTAGGATGGTCTGGCAGGATGGTCTGCGCCACTGGTGTAGAGACGAGATGGTTTCGGTTGCGGCGTAGGTTCCCTCTGGGAGTGTCAATGACGTATGACCTTGGTGCTTCTGCCTGTCTTATCACTGTCCCCTTCTCCTTTGTTTCCTTTACCCAGACATGGTCACCTGGTGTCAGTCTTTTGAGATGTTGAGTTCTGTGTCTTTTGTTGAAGTTCCAGCTCAATCTCTGTCTCTTCTTCTGTTCCTCCTCTTTGAGTTTGGCTATGTCAGTCCAGCCTGGGTTGAGAGATGACAGAGTGACTGGAACTGCTGTTCTGAGCTGCCGGCCCATTGACAACTGTGCTGGACTGTACCCGTTGGCGAGTGGTGTGGCTCTGTAAGCCATGAGTGGCAGATACGGGCCGTTTTCTTTCTGGAGGAGGCCTTTAACTGTCCGCACGGCGCTCTCTGCCTCTCCATTGCTCTGAGCATATCTGGGGCTGGACGTTGTGTGTGTGAACCCCCACTGTGTTGCGAATTGAGTGCAGAGTGCAGCATTCAGACAAGAACTGGGGTCCATTATCTGTCATGACCTCGGACGGTATGCCGTGCCTGGCGAAGATAGACTTGCAATGTTCCACAACTGCTAATGAGGTTGTTGATGTGAGTTTAGCTACCTCAATGAAATGGGAAAAGTAGTCTACCACCAATAGATACTGGTTATCGTTCCACTGAAACAAGTCAGGACCCACCTTTGCCCATAGTCTATCAGGGAATTCTGTAGTCAGCAGTGGCTCTTTGGGGTTGATACTTTCTTTTGCACATGTGTCGCAGCCCTCGACCACTTTCTGAAGCTGTGTACACAGTCCCGGCCACCAGACAGATTGTTTGGCTCTTTCACGACACTTTGCTATGCCTTGGTGTCCTGCGTGCAGTTTCTGAAGGATGTCTGTCTGTAGCAGCTTTGGAATAACTATCCTACATCCTTTCAGTAATAAGCCGTTCTCCACTGATAGCTCTTCCTCGACATGTGCGTATGGTAGGTAAGCTCTGTCTATTGGAGAAGCTGAAAGCACCGCTCCTAGTCCAAATGATGACGTGTCAGCTGAGACAACCGTCTCCGCTTTTGCTTTGTAGAGCGCCAGTCCTGGTGGCGTGCTCAGCTCCTCTTTAATGCTGTTGAATGCTCTTTGTTGATCATGCCCCTACTGAAACACGTTTTGCTTCTTTAACAAGTCCCGGAGTGGCTGTGTCTTTTCCACCAGATAAGTAGGTAAGTACTTTCCCAGGTGATTCACCATTCCGAGGAATCGTCTCACTCCACTTGCGTCCTCGGGCTCCTCCATGTCTGTCACGCCTGCTTCCTGCAGCCTCCCCAGCACTGCAAGCAGTCGTGTGTCGTGCCGGGCCTGTGTGTCTCTGTACACGAGCACGTCGTCCATTTGGCACAGGACACCGTCGAGTCCGTCCAGTATCTGGGACATTCTCTTCTGGTAGTGTTCAGGTGCCGAGGATATGCCGAAGCAGAGGCAGTTAAAGCAAAACCTCCCAAAGGGAGTGAGGAATGTTGTGAGGAGGGCGGACTCCTTGGCAAGGGGGATTTGCCAAAACCCTGAGTTTGCATTAATTTTTGAGAATACTTTGGCGCCTTCTAGCTTTCCAAGTGTGTGTTCGACTGACGGGAGGATGTGTCTCTCCCTCTTGACTGACTCGTTCAATTTGATCCAATTTGCGCATCTCATCTTTGCCTGGCTTTGGTACAGTGACCATTCCGGCGCACCAGTCTGTAGGTTGTTCAACCCTTGAGATCACCCCCATCTCTTCCATACACGCAAGTTCTTTTTTTACTTTAGACATGAGAGGCAGCGGGATTCGTTGTGGGGTCGATATTGAGAATGGTTTTGCGTCTTCTTTAAGCTCTATTTTGTATTCACCCTCCATCTTGCCTAGCCCTTTGAACAGTGCGGGGAACTGCTCCTTGACTCTCTCGACTGAGTCCAGCGCGACTGTGTCTACTCTAGCCACTAGCCCTAATGCCTGGATAGCTGGACGTCCCAGTAGGCTAAACTTCAGACCCGGGACTACATACACTTCCTGTCTGGTACTTTTACTGTCTGTTTCTATTGTAGCTGTGAACTTCCCCTTCACCGTGATGGGCGTCAGACCTGGACCCTGCAGCACTTTCTTTGTTCTCTCTAGCTCTGGAAACTGCCCCTTCTGAAATACATATTCAGCTAGCACTGATACATCTGCCCCTGTATCTATTTTGAATACAGCTGTGTGCTCATTCACTTTAGGGTTGATAAGCCAGGGTTCACCATCTGAACTGACTGTGCCTAGGAAAGCTATTTCCTCCTCATCTGACACTGCTGTATTAACTTCAGTCCCTGACCTGCACACTTTTGCATAGTGACCTTTTCTCTGACACAGGTTACATGCTACTTCTCTGGCTGGGCACTGGTTTTTGCTGTGTGCTGGTGTTCTACCACACCACATGCACCGTGTCTGGTTACTTGGCTGTGTCTGATAACTGCTTTTATCATTTGTTCTAGCCAGCATTTTCTGCTGTCTTCCTTTGCCAAACTTTTGTTTTGTTTGAATGCTGTCCATGTCTGTGGCCTCTGCCTTGAAGTTACTCTTCAACAGGTCCTGTTGTTTTTTCACACTTTCGCTCTGACGCGCACGCGTCACCGCTCTCTCCAGCGTTAACTCAGAGTCCAGCTGCAGTTGCTCCGACAGTTTTTTATCGCGCAAGCCTACAAGTCTGTCCCAGACCATTTCGTCGTGCAGCTGTCCATTGACGCAGTGCTCTGACAAGCAATGAAGTGCAGTGATAAAACTGTCTACTGTCTCCCCTTGTTCCTGCTGTCTCTGGTTGAATTTGGCTCGCTCAAAAATAACATTTCTCCTCACCACGAAATGTCACTCTAGCTTCTCTTTGACAGTGTTGTACACGCTTGCCTAGTGAAGTGAAGTCACAATATCTTCCGCCTCGTCCCCCATAGTATAAATTAAAGTGTTCACCTGGTTTTCATCCGGCTGTAGCTCTAGACCCGATGCAATCCGGAATCTCTCAAACCTTCGAAACCACTTGGGCCACTCTTCTGGCTTTGTGAAGTCAAACTTGGGTGGTGGGGGAATCTGGAATCGCTCCATTTTCTTTCCTCCTCGTCTGCCGCGAACATTAACTACGAGTCACGTTAGCTTTGCAAGCAAGCTAAATTCAGACTTACTAACTGACTAAAATTTACGCGAGTTCTCTCCAGTTAATTCTGCGAAACCTTATCACATGTTTACCCGAATTGGTAACTGAAGTCTTCTGACACCATGTAGAGTTAACATTCCACTTTAAGATTAATTCATTCAATATTACATGTAATTTGGTAGTAAAACAAATTGTTAAAGTGTAAGTAGTACTGTTATGTGTAAGCAGGGACGAAGAGAGGTGTGAATCCAGTTGCAGCAGTATTTATTGAAAATGAAAACAAAGATAATCCAACTAGAGCAGTGTTCTTCAACCCTGCTCCTGAAGGACCCCCAACACTGCACATTTTCTTTGTCTCCCTAATCAAACACACCTGATTCAACTCATCAGCTCATTATCACATGGGTTAATGAGCTGATGAGTTGAATCAGGTGTGTTTGAATAGGGAGACAAAGAAAATGTGCAGTGTTGGGGGTCCTTCAGGAGCAGGGTTGAAGAACACTGAACTAGAGGGTCAAAACCAGGAACATGAAACATGATGAAGCAGGAACGCAACAGCTTCACACAATGTGCAAAGAAAACAACCAACAAACCAAGACTGAAACACTTATATACACTCAAAGGGAGATTGGCAAACAAGACACAACTAGGAACAATCAGGAACCAATTAACAAGAAAAACTACAAAGGACTACAAAACATGGAGCAAGACAGGAAATTGTTCTGGGAGTTGTGATATTGTCTCTGATCTATTACCTACAGTAGATGGCGGTAATGCTCTTTTTAAGAATGCGAACCGCCAATAAGCCCAAAGAAGAAGAAGAAGAAGCAAGACAGGAAATAACATAAAAGTCCAGGAACACACAAGACAGGGGAACACAGGTTAGATTCATCACAGGTACGCTATATATGTGTAACATTTGCAACTGTTTTTTACCACTTAATTAGAAGCACCACAATTTTAAATTGTGCCTTCTGTTACATAACAACTAAGTTACTGAACAGACAAGTAGAAGTTTATTTTAAAATGCAAAGTATTGAAAATCAAAATAAAACTCTGTAAACCCTGGCATTTTTGCAATACTATAAGTGTGTCCCATCGGGTAATCAAAAGTTCTTCACACACTTGCAGTCTTCAAGCCCACTTGAACACTTACAAGTAGATAAGTGGTCAAGTGCAAAGACTGCAAGTGTGGGTATTTGGAAAGGCCAATATAAGAACCCTAAAGGAGTGTATTTGGCAAAGAAATACTCCCATCATATGTCCAACTTGTTTTTTGTTTTTTTACTTTGGCCATGTTTAGTATGAGAATCCAACTCTTTAACAGTGTAAATAAGTCAAAAGGCATGCATGAAATAGCATTAGACATCGCCTTTAACCAATCCACTGTAGAAGCTTATTATATTTGTATTTTTATGGAGTCACACTGTTGTAACTTAAGTTTAGGAAAATAAACTCACCAATAACCACAATGACCAGAACAGCATTCAGCAGAGCAGAGATGATAGTAAATGTCTTCCATGGTGTCTGATTCTGCTGAATGTCCTTCACTGTGGTGAGATTTTGCTGAACGTACTTCACCACTGTGTGATTCTGACACTCAGTTAACTTGGTTAATTGAGTTGGGGCTGTAAATAAAAAGCTGTGTTTAGAGCAACTATTGAGAATCTTAAGTGTCTAAAAAAAGTATACTGTGGATAACAAGTATAAAGCAAAAATTGAAAGATCACTCACCAGTGATGTGCAGTCTGGTGCCGCCGCTGAATTTTACAGTTCGGTCTGAGTTCATGCAGTAATAAACACCTAACTCATCAATAGTGATATTATTTATGATCAGACGATTTGATTGCACAGAATATTTCCGTATTGTTTTAATATTTTGTTGAAGTAAAATGTTGATGGTGGGTTTGAGAAGGAGCGTAATATCATAACCGGAGGATCTGGTAGATTCAGTAACAGCCATGTCACCTCATCTAAATCAAGATCACAGTTTATAGTCACATTTTGACCCAAATCTATAAACTGTGTTGTTAAAGTCTCTGCAGCTTGACACCATATAAGTAAATCTGCAATCATACACATAAAAACATTAGGAGTATTCTTGAAAATGAAATTATTAGCCTGTTAAAACATCATAAATACACAGTGACATGTTTACAAAGTATATAAAAAGATATTTATAATTTGTAATACTCACAGAGTGAAAGTTGCATAATCCTCATTTTGTTAAAAAAACTGACAGAGCACTTCATGATGGAGTCTTGTTTGTTTCACATCTCTTTGGAGAGGAACTTTACCTCAGACTAAGAGTGTCATTTTACCCACATCAAGAGGAAGTTAGTCAGGTTTAGACTGACCACAAGTGCAGTCTTTTATTCCATTCGTTCATACACTTAGATAATGTGTATAATCTCTTGCCTTGCTTAAAGTATGAATCTCATGTGTAATAAACTTTATTAATATAGCGCCTTTAAAGCAGCTTTACATAATAAAGGCACTTTACATAATAAAAAATACAAAGAGAGAAAAATAAATAAAAATACAAAGATAGAAATACAAAGCGTAAAAAAACAAAGGAACACACTGGTGTCACGATTAGCCACGCACTTCCTGGGTTAAATTGGACCACATTTCCCATCATACACCTCCCTGGACTGATTACACCATACACCTGCACTGCACTGATTACACACACACCTGCACTTCATTTACACACACATAAATGCAACTTCCACACACCACTTCTCTGCGAAGTCTAGACTTTCATTCTGAGCGTTTATCACTGTGGATTGTTTGTTGCCTTGACCTTGGATTGTGTACCCCGTTTCTGGTTGTTCTCTGCCTACCTCGACTTGGGTTGTTACTGGACCTTGCTTCTCGCCGCCTGCCCCGACCATTGCTTGTTATCTGGTTTGTCTCTGTCTTTTCTCCATTGCCCTGTTTGCTGGTGCTGATCCCTGCCTTTCTGACTACTCTAATAAAAGCTGCATATGGATCCCCTTGTGTCTGCTGAATCATTACAACTGGAATACAACATAATTAAAACCAGCAAGAAAAAGTTAACATAACCAGCTTGAGAGGAGCACAAATGGCGCTGAGGAATTGATATAGTTAGGAGCGCAGACAGATACTGAGGGCCAGACCATGCCGTGCCTGATGTGTGAGCATAAGGATTTTAAAATCCTGAACCTAACCGGGAGCCAATTCAGTATTGGAGTGATGTGTTCATTTCTCCTGACTCCAGTCAAGATCCGAGCATCAGAATTTTGCATGCATTGCAATTTGTTGATTGTGGTTTTAGGAACCCCTGCAAGAAGTGCATTGCAGTTGTCAATGTGGGAAAAAAACAAAAGTATTGATAAGCCTTTCCGTCACAGGAAAAGACAGCATAGGGCGAAGTCTAGCAATATTTCTGAGATGAAAAAAAAAAAGGAGTTCTGAACAGTATATTGCACATGTGGGTCAAAAGACAAACTTGAATCAAACATAGAAGTGATAATTAAGCCAAAGTGATCTTAAAGAAACATTAAAGAACTTTTCCTCTTCGGTCGCCCTACAGGTTGGAAGCAGAATTGTCCATTACCGCTGCCGTAAATAATTTAACCTACCGCAGCCTACTGTCGCACGCTCTCTGTTTATCTAGCACCGGCTTTGGAATGAACGATGTCCACAGACAAGGTAGAGTATGTTGCAGGATTTTATGAAAGTATGATGTATTGCGACATCAGAAACGAAAACAAAACAAAACAAAGCTATTGTAACGCTTGCCGTAAAGCAAGTCAAATTTTTAGTTTTCTTATGTCTCATTCAAACTACAGAAACGCGACCCGATCTGGGAAACTTGCAAAGTGCGGTTAGCAGATCAGAAAGTGCTAAAAAAGCAAGGGGCCTAAAATGCAACCCTGAGGGACACCATAGTGACAGAGCCAATCTCAGACCTGAAACCACTCATAAAAACAAACTGTCGGCGATCAGAGAGATAAGATCTAAAACAGTCGCAGAAACACTAAAGACAATTACAAGTCGGTTGTGATTGAAAGTATCAAAAGCACCGCTAAGATCAAGAAGGATAAGGATGGAGAGAGAACCAGAATCTGAAGCTAATAACAGATCATTTGTGACCTTGACCAAAGCTTTCACTGTGGTATGGAGTTTACTAAAACCAGACAGAAGGGGCTCGAAAAGATTATTAACAGTATTATGATTGTGTAGCTGCAAAGCCACAACTTGTTCTAGTGTTTCTGCCAGAAAGGGAAGGTTTAATAAGGGGCGATAATTATTTAAATTGTCCAAATCAACATTATGCTTTTTTGGAACAGGGGTTACAGCAGCAGTTTTCAATGCTGCTGGCACAACACACCAGTGCGTAGAGAGCCATTAATGATGCTGAGAACAGCCGGACACATACTGTAGAGTTAAAACCAGATTTAAATAAGCTTGTAGGGAGGGGATCAAGCGAGCAAGTGGTGGCTTTCAAATGTGACACCTCACTAGAGTCAATTTGAGGAAAAAAATTGTAAAAGATGTGCCAGAGAAACTAGGCAAGCAGAGTGTCGAAGAGGAAACAGGTGTAGCATGAATTAGGTTATGGACATTGTCAATTTTAGAACTGAAAAAATGAAGGAGATTATTACACAGCTGATTTGCGCAGAGAGGTGCCAATGTTAACTTTGAGGAGTCTGTTTATAGTCTATGACATGTACTGTATATTCGGTTTTGGTTTGGTTCTGTTTTTTTCTGTTCCCAGCGTGTGTATTTTGACTTATGGTACGTTTACACGTCAACGATGTACTAAGAAACTAAAAAGTTTTTGCTTTGCTTTTTTTTGCGTACAGACGAAAACGTAAAAATGATCCCCATTCAAAAGGATCCGCGAAAAGGATTAAAAACACTGTATTATTAATGAAAAAAATATTTTTGTCTCATGTACATGTTCATTTAATGCCCAAGACCAGGTCCCAGAAGACCCCCCCCCCCCCCCCCACACACACACATTTTTTTAATTAATTAATTTATTTTGTATTCCAAATGAAAGGATACAGACATTAACAGTGAGAAGAGGGAAAAAAGGGGGACATCAAAAGAGATTGAATAGGCTACACAAATCAATACAATATTACTTTCTATATAACAAATTAAAGGTTTTTACAACAGACTCACAGATATTATTTGTTTTAGAAACCTTTGAGTTTAAAGGTTTTGACATTTTCTTAAAAGAAGAAAAAGGGGACTTTATATCAGAGGAGAATATTCTTAAATCAGGATTACATTGAATGGTTCTGTCTTTATGAAGATGAAACTTGCCCAGAAGACCGTATAATCAAGATTAATATCGTTAGAAAGAAAATCTGACAAAAAATTATAGATTCTGTCATTTGTATGTTAAATAATCTGATAAAGTTAATGTTGTTTAGCAATGATGCAACATGTATTATTTATAAACGATTAGCTGATAAAGCTAGGGTAGGTAGAGATCAATTTTTTTCTATATATCAATGGATGGGTCTATAATTTATTTCGAGAGACAAAAAGTTCTTGACGGTCAGGTTGATGTTCTCTCTGGCTCAAACTTAGCTAACCACGTGTAGTTTAGCGGCCCATTCTCTACTCACTTTCAAATTAATGTTCTTTTGTTGCCTGTCTTTAGCTTGCGTGAGATGGCCTCTACTAAGACTCTGTTTACTCCTTGCATTGAAACATAGCCTACTCCACAGGGTTTATGGGGCAACATTACAGTCCTAGATATTGGAAATATGTGATTTAAAAAATAAATAAATTACAGTCTATGGTGTGAACACACAAAAACACATTTATAATAGGTGTCATGTCACGCATAGACTGTAAAAAAGGTGTCACGGGGTGACGGGAAGGCGGAACCTGTCGGAGCACTTCCGGTGAAACACCGGGCCGGTTCCGGTTTTACACGCGATGGCCGATCGCGGCATAATGGATTGAGAAATGAGTGTCAGCTGCGAGAAGTGAGGGAGGCGATCAGCGATCGGGACACGTGTCTCAATAAGGGATATAAAAACGCATTTTGGTGGAGGAGAGAGGAGAGACCGGAGAAGGGAAAGAAGCGGCCGAGATGGAGTGGGAACAGGACAGATGATTGCAGTCTTGGCGGATGCTATGAAGGAGAACATTCATGGACTGAAGAATTAATGTGCACTAGGGATGGGGAAATGAAGCCTCGTGAATAAATGAGGCTTTCCCCTGACTGTTCCGGGAAAAGATTCAAAGCTTCGAGAGTGTCGAGAACAGCGCCATCTGGTGCTTATTTAAAATAAAGCAGCCAGAAGCCTGTGTTAGAAGCTCTGGCAGATGTAATGAACTATTTTTTACAGTCTATCTATGGTAATGAAGCAACCACAACACACTCCATAATTTCAATGTTATGTGTAGAAATAAAAAGCCTTACACGTTTGTGTTTGATTTGTCCATTAATAAATAAATTATTTTACCCATTAAAGTGTGACAATAAAATATAAAATGAGCATATGATTTAATAAGATCTAATGTAGGCCTACTCTCTCTCTCCACACACACACACACACACATATAGTGAATAAGGACATTGTGTGATAGGATCATCTGTTCATCTGACACTTGGCAGTGATAGTGCTTATGTAACTGTAGGAATGACAGAAAGGTGATAAAGATTTAAATTATTCTGTAATGCCAATGTATATAGATGGGGGTAGACATGTTTCTGCATTCTCCAGTATTCAAGTGGATCTTCAGCTCTTTGTATGTTTGTCTCTAAGGTATTTATCCACTTCTACAATCGCATCAGAAGTGGCATTTGAGCTTTGTTTGTGCTGGTCTACAGCACTTTCCAACAGAAGCCAAAGGTTTCCACCTCAGAAGTGTGAGGATACATTTTTTTTGTTGGGAGTGACTGTACATGTGTGACTGAATATAAGACACATCAACGGTCAACAATTATACAATACAATGATAAAAAATAAAATAATACTAAATGCATTCATACATTGGAAGCTATAAGCTCAAAATATTCCCAGTTAGGGGAAGTCTTCCTTTTTTTGGCTGTTGCCATTGCTGTAAATACAAACCCGTCACCAAACACCCAAATACCAACACCAAATTACCTAAAAAACACCAAAAGTGCAACGATCTTACAAAAACAAAAAGACACAACAACAACAACAACAAAATAATAAGTAGTGTATTGATTAACTTTCAAAGTACAGCACTCTCCTCACAAACCCATCAACCAGAGCCCTGGTCCTGAGCCAACAAGGACCTTCGAGCCTTCTGACACCCAAAGCGATACGCACACGTGATTGGACAGAAAGTGAGGCTTCGTTTGTCAACGATCACGTGACCTCTGGGAAACCAATACACACCCCGATACAAGGCTTCAATGGGCTATATGCACGCATAACTTCCGCGTTTGATGCAAGGATGCTCTTGCGTTTCCGGTTGGGGAGATTTAAAGCGGAGGAAAACCGAGGAAAACGGGATTATGGCAGAGTCTTCAAAATTTACTGTCCTCTCGTCTTTGAAACGAAACTTTAATACGTTTAGATGTAATTTTATATATAGTTATGTTTATTTAATATAATAAACAAAGAAGCATAAACAAAATGAGGGGTGTCTGTTTTGTCTGTTTTTGTGACTAACGTTTCTTTAGTATAGCAATAGAGTATAAAAACCAATATAAATTCTCGGTATAGCATTGGACTCTACGATCGGCGGAAGTAATCCAGCATCCTTAGACCTTCACCGGAAATACCGCCGTGCATAGAGCCCATAGAAATTGGTTCGCTTTCGCGATACGCATATCGAAGCTTCAGTGTCATATGTAACATCACTAATGTGCAGTGGCGCAGATAGGATTTTTTAACTGGGGGGGACCAAGCTCCTCATAGGACCCTGCCCTGGTGACGTCACTCAGGAGGAGTCGTAGCACACACACACAGAGAGAGAGTGTAAACGTCGGTGGCATGAAGGCATCGTGTGTTTATTGACAATGACAACAGAACAGCGTGTAGTGAGAACGTGGGTACAAAGTAATGGTGACCGGTGTAGATCAGCCTGCGTCTGCCCCGACCCGATTCTGAAGCAGCGGCGGGCCGGGACACTCTACTTTGGCTAATGTACATATAGCGAAAACATTGGTTAATCCTCTGTTTTACCGATTTTTGTCACCTTTTGTAGGGATAGTGAGGGGGGGACGGATCGGGTCACTATAAATCTGGGGGGGTCATGTCCCCCCCGTCCCCAGTGCCATCTGCGCCCTTGCTAATGTGCACCGATTAGTGATGGCAAGATGATATGCCGTTATTTCCCTGTCAAATGTCGAGAGCGCATTATTGTAGCCTGAAAGTACATTAATATAATCTGCGAGCGTGAATCTCAATGCTCGCGCGCGGAATATAATGTGCCGAGCACGAATCTCTCCTCTTTGCTTAAAGTAAGCGTGTATGTGCTTAGACTGTGTCCCGTGCGTTCGCGCATGCCTAATTACTCTTCTCTTCGATTTCTTTCTCTTTGCTCTTGGCATAAACGCTGTCAAAACGGCAACAACCAATCAGAAATTGCTATTCCATATGTTATGTAGGTTTTTCCCCCCCTTTTTTTCTGCTGTTCTGTAAAGCACTTTGGCCAGCTAGTGGCTGTTGTAAAAATGAGCTATATAAATTAAATGAAGTTCCCCAGAGCCGGACAGTAACGGAGTACATTTACTTGAGTACAGTACTTAAGTACAATTTTGAGGGATCTGTACTTTACTCGAGTATCATTTTTGGGGAGTACTCATGACTTTACTCAAGTACATTTGAGAGGCAAATATTGTACTCTTTACTCCAATACATTTCTATCCATAACCGTGAGTACCCGAGTAAAAAAATAAATAAAAACATCTCGGAAACCCTCAATTTGTTGTTTCCCTCTCAAACGTGATTGGATTGTGCAGGCGCCACTGATTGGGACAGCCTATCAGCAATCACTTTCAGCTTTCCGCCAAAGTCAACTCCATGGTCAGATTTTATATTACACATTTATGTAAGCCAAGCATTTGGTTGGATGTTCTTGAGTATGTGGTGTGTTTAACACAGTCAGGTTCAAATGTGGCAGTGGCGTAGCCACGAGGGATTTCTGATTTCTTAAAAAAAAACTTTAGGAGGCAAAATATATTTTTACTGATTATGTGAATTACACTGCGCAAACCAAAGTAGGCTACTACCCAGCAAATGAAGAAGGGTTGGTGCTCAGTCTCCACAGAACATAAAATATTAATTTTGTTTTATTTTATTTTTCGGGTTTGCATTTATGAGGAAAAAACAATGTTATGGACGTGTTCTCCGTTACGGACGTGAGCGCTCTGAAAGCGGCATAAAAAATGCTTTAAAAGTTTCACAGAGACATCAAACAGAAAACACAAAACCTTTCTTTAACCTGAATTTCGTTTTGCATTAATTGTATCTTAATTTTAATCAATGTTTCATCAACCAATTGCCTGGGTTTAATAAATAAGAAGTAAATAGCAGACGATAGATAAGAAATGGAGGCGCCGGCACGTGAACTGGATCTCGTCTCATAAATGAACCGAAATGCCTCTCACAGATATGTCTACTTTTAAACAGAAAAATTCAAAACGAAAGAAAACAGACTACAGACTGCTCTCTGCTTATGTAATCCGTATGAAATGTGCATTTCTCTCTGGCGCGGTCACTACTGAATATCGCGAGTCAGCATCGTCAACTTCATCTAGCCGACACTGACAAAGAAAACACTTGTTTATTAACAAGTGTTTATTAATAAACAATTAAAATATCTCCTTGCTATATTTTACATATTCATAATCATTCCTTTTGCCGGTTCTTTGTGACAGCTTTTAGGTGTTTTATTGGCAGCGCCACCCTTACATGTGGTGTGTGTGTGTGTGTGTGTGTGTTGTCCCCGCATTTAAAGATGGGACCCCCCAAAAATTTAATTAAATTAAATAAAGCAACATGGTAAAAAGATGAAAATGACTTGATTTTACTTTCAATTCCTTTTACATTCTCCAAGGTATTAACATTAAAATTTTTCATAACTCCATGTAGGACGTTTCTGTGCATAAATGTAAGCACTGTGGCAGTAGATTACTAATGCAATATTTAGAAAATTTACTCTTGTACTCCTGATACTCAAGTACTTTTAAAAACAAGTACTTTAGTACTTTTACTTAAGTAGACATCTGACTGTAGTACTTTTACTTGTACTTGAGTAAAATTTAGCAAGGGGTATCTGTACTTTTACTCAAGTAACAAAGCTCTGTACTCTGTCCGCCTCTAAACGTAAGTTAGGGAGGAGCGAGCCCATCCAATCTTTCAATCAACAAACAGAGTATATAAGCAGCCGCTTACCTCCCCCTAGTATCAGCTGTTCCAGTATCCCTCCACCTCCCCAAACTCCACCTTCATCTTTATGGCGTTATTCCCCTGTCAAATGTCGAGAGCGCATTATTGTAGCGCGAAAGTACATTAATATAATGCGCGAGCGGACCACAACAGGAGTATACACTTCCTCGCTAAGTAGGTACAAAGATATAGAACACATTCTAGATCATGGTTGAGGTGCAATTCAGCTTTATAGTTCAGGAGATAGATACTCGGAGATAGAGCAAAAGATTTACCAATAATCCTCTGAACAATTTTATGTATTTCTTTCCAACCTTGATCATATCACAGCTTCAAAACATATGCATCACTGTGCCAATATTAGACTTACACTTGAAACACAATTGGGAGACATTAGGAAAAATCTTATGGAGACGAGCCGGTGTTAAATAAGTCCTGTAAATGAACTTAAAGTTTTGCTCGTGATTCGATATAGAGGCTCCTCTAAAAAAGACACCGGAGCAGACCGATAGCCACGCCTCATCACTGAAATTTGTTTCAAAGTCTTTTTCCCATATCAGTTTCAGAGGGTCAAAGGAGGAAGGGCCGACATTAGATAATATAGTATAAAAGCAGAAATCTTCCTTTTGAGGGAAATTGAAGAATGCAATTGTTTTTCTATCTCAGAAAGATCAAAACGTATTCTGTTGTCCTTTAAAAGTGATTCCAGAAAATGTCGTAGTTGCAAGAATTTGTAGAAATCATTATCGTGTAAGTTAAATTGCTGTTTTAACAACTGAATTGATTTTAGATTGCCCTGGTCAAATAACTGGTCCAGCTCCAGAATTCCCCTCAGTCTCCATGATCGAAGACCAATGTTCTGAATAGCAAGGGGTAGGTCAGGGTTGAATGAAATAGGAGATTTTAAAGATAAAATATATGAAATATTCAAATACTTCAAAACGTCTTTCCAAGCCAGGAGAGTGTTTGACACCGTATAAATATGGACACTGATTCGATTTTATGTACACTGTAAATAAATGGTAAAGTGCATAACAAGTTTGGGAAACATCTCGAAGACTCAATTCCTACCCAACGTGAATCCATATTAAGAAACCAATTTATCATGTTTTTTATCTGAGCAGACCAAAAATATAACTGGAAGTTAGGGAGTGAGACCCCTCCCAGTTCCCTGGGTTTCAGTAAAGTAGAAAATTTGAGTCTAGGCTTTTTTTGATTCCAGATGAATTTTGATATCATAGAATTTAACTTTTTAAAGAAAGCAACAGTCAAATAGCAGGGCAAACTTTAAAATAGAAAATTCAGTCAGGGAAGAATGTTCATCCTTATTACATTAATCTTGCCCAAAAATGAAATGGGGAGATTTGACCAGTCGGACAAGTCCTGGCTAATTTTGGTAATTAATGGGATGTAATTAGCTTTGAATTAATCACACAAATCGGGTGTAACATTTATTCCCAGATATTGAAAACCAGAGGGAGCTAGACGGAACAGGGAACCCAAACCAGCTTCAGGGGGAGCATACAAGTACAAGGCCTGAGATTTATTTAGGTTAATTTTATATCCTGAAAATGTGCTATATTCTCTGATAATAGAAAGAATTGCATCAACCGAAGTCTTAGGGTACTTAAAATATAGTAGCACATCGTCGGCATAAAGTGAAATACGATGCTCATCTGAGCCAACTCGAATACCCAGTATGCTTGTATTTGCCCTCATTACTGCAGCCAGGGGTTCGATAACCAAAGAAAATAAGAGAGGTGAGAGAGGGCAGCCTTGACGGCATCCTCTGCCAACAGGAAATCTACTAGACATTAACCGGTTTGTATTAACCACTGCCATAGGCTGGGAATATAACAGTTTAATCAAGTTAATGAAATTTTGTCCTAGGTTTATCCTCTCTAATACAGCGAAAAGGAAAGGCCACTCCACCCTATCGAATGCCTTTTCGGCATCAAGCGACACAATTAAAGTGGGGTCTTTGGTCACATGTACATGATCTAGAATATTCAATAATCTACGAATATTATCAGAGCCATATCTAGATTTTACAAATCCGGTCTGGTCCGGCGAAACGACAGAGGGAAGGACAGATTCAAGGTGCCGAGCCATTGCTTTAGCCACAATTTTGTAATCTACATTCAATAAACGAATCGGGCGGTAAGAGGAGCAATCCAAAGGGTCTTTGTCTTTTTTAAAAATGAGACTAATAACGGCAGAGAACCAAGAATCAGGAATTAAATTTAACTCAAAAAGGTTATTGATTGCAGGCATTAAGATTGGGCTTATATCCTGCCAGAATTCGGCGCTTTACCTGAGGGCGTAGATTGAATAGCTTGCCAAATTTCCTCCTTAGTGAAGGGGGCGTTTAAAAGAGTTCTGTTAGTTTCAGAAACAACAGGAAGAGAAATCTTACGCAAATAATCTCCATCAAAGCTCCTTCGTCCTCAGCTTTATATAAAGTCCTATAAAAATCAGAAAAAGTATCATTAATTATCCGGGGATCAAAGGCTACGCTGCCCTCTGGGGTCCTGATTGCCTTTATAACTCTCTCTTGTTGAGCCTTTTTTAGTTGATATGCAAGTAAATGGCTGGGCTTATTTCCAAATTCGTAATATTTTTGCTTACTAAAAAATATTAATTTCTTAATATGCTCTGTATGGTCTAAATTTAACTTAGCTCTGGCTCTGTTCAAATGAATCCAATTTGTCTGATTTGGTATTTGTTTGTGTTGATTTTCTAAGTGATTTAATTCGGCCTCTAATTCTCTCCTTTTTTGGGTCTTGACTTTATTCACTAAGGAAGCATAGGAGATAATGTGGCCCCGTAAAACCGCTTTAGCAGCATCCCATTTTGTCGCTGAGGAAACAGGAGAGTTTTGATTGTCCTGCCAGTAATTAACTATTTTCTGCTTAAGGAACATACAAAAATCATCATTATTCAAATGTGAAATATTAAACTTCCAATAATTGGATTTAGGAATGCTTTTTAATTTTTTTAATGTTTAATTTTTTTTATCAGTGAGCAGGAGCACTTTGACAGGAGGATAGAAAAATAGTTAAAGAAGAGTGGCAACCCATAGGGGAGTCATCATAATTCATAAATGGTGTTAAAAAATATATTTTTTTGTTAACAACAATATTGTCTTTTTCTTCTAATTGGCCCTTGGGATTTTAGGATAAATTTTGGGATAAATTGTTTTCGTCTTCATAAAATGCTGTGTGGGACACTGTTTTGTAGCTGTATGACGACCAATAGAGAATAGAACAGCAGATATTTCATAGAGGATCCATTTGATTAAACGGTGTATGTCTAATGGGCTAAATTTGGTTAATATCTAAATGTAACTTTATATAAATTTACAACAACATATTTCACTCTGTCTCCTGTATATAAAAACCTACTGTGAATAGGCCTATAACTGCAGTAGGTCATATCATTACTTGTCATAACAAATAGTTGATCCAACTATGTGTATTTTTAATTTTTCAATTCACAAAAACAAATAGTCTTCTGTAGGGTGAGTGAAGAGACTGAACTGAATATCTACAGATATTTTAATCCGTGCAGATCGACACTGTAACGTTTATATTTAAATTAACAAAAAACACAAAATTGTCAAGTCTACGGACGGGTTATTGATGTGTAAGCGTCGATTTAATTATGTTATTTTGCAGTTTATTCCCCTACTGGACGCATCAGGAACAACAGGGGCTTAAAACTGGCACCGGCTCCAGGTCTGCAGCCTCCCTCTCAGTGCGTTCTTGTTCAAAGGAGAGCCAGAGTTGCCATGTCCTAGTAAAATCGACTATTAGCCTAATAGTTATTAGTTTGATGCTGTTTCTCCTTCTGTTAATGCCATCATAATATCGCTAATCTTTCTGTTTGAATTAGCGTTGTGGTGTCAGAGGCATAAGGCTGTGCCAAAACATTTACATTTATTCATTTAGCAGACACTTTTATCCAAAGCGACTTACAAATGAGAACAATAGAAGCAGTTAAACTAACAGTAGGAAAACAATATACAAGAGCTATGACCCTTCCAGTTTAATCTAACGCAGTAGGATACATGTACATAGGCCTAAAGGATTATTAGGAACACCATACTAATACTGTGTTTGACCCCTTTCGCCTTCAGAACTGCCTTAATTCTACGTGGCATTGATTCAACAAGGTGCTGAAAGCATTCTTTAGAAATGTTGGCCCATATTGATAGGATAGCATTTTGCAGTTGATGGAGATTTGTGGGATGCACATCCAGGGCACGAAGCTCCCGTTCCACCACATCCCAAAGATGCTCTATTGGGTTGAGATCTGGTGACTGTGGGGGCCATTTTAGTA
The DNA here is from genome assembly GCF_029890125.1 of Rhinichthys klamathensis goyatoka. NCBI lineage: Eukaryota > Metazoa > Chordata > Actinopteri > Cypriniformes > Leuciscidae > Rhinichthys > Rhinichthys klamathensis. The sequence goes on along the minus strand of NW_026606562.1, from coordinate 5,678,514 downwards.
CAGTGAACTCATTGTCATGTTCAAGAAACCAATTTGAAATGATTCGAGCTTTGTGACATGGTGCATTATCCTGCTGGAAGTAGCCATCAGAGGATGGGTACATGGTGGCCATAAAGTGATGGACATGGTCAGAAACAATGCTCAGGTAGGCCGTGGCATTTAAACGATGCCCAATTGGCACTAAGGGGCCTAAAGTGTGCCAAGAAAACATCCCCCACACCATTACACCACCACCACCAGCCTGCACAGTGGTAACAAGGCATGATGGATCCATGTTCTCATTCTGTTAACGCCAAATTCTGCCTCTACCATCTGAATGTCTCAACAGAAATCGAGACTCATCAGACCAGGCAACATTTTTCCAGTCTTCAACTGTCCAATTTTGGTGAGCTCTTGCAAATTGTAGCCTCTTTTTCCTATTTGTAGTGGAGATGAGTGGTACCCGGTGGGGTCTTCTGCTGTTGTAGCCCATCCGCCTCAAGGTTGTGCGTGTTGTGGCTTCACAAATGCTTTGCTGCATACCTCGGTTGTAACGAGTGGTTATTTCAGTCAAAGTTGCTCTTCTATCAGCTTGAATCAGTCGGCCCATTCTCCTCTGACCTCTAGCATCAACAAGGCATTTTCGCCCACAGGACTGCCGCATACTGGATGTTTTTCCCTGTTCACAGCATTCTTTGTAAACCCTAGAAATGGTCGTGCGTGAAAATCCCAGTAACTGAGCAGATTGTGAAATACTCAGACCGGCCCGTCTGGCACCAACAACCATGCCACGCTCAAAATTGCTTAAATCACCTTTCTTTCCCATTCTGACATTCAGTTTGGAGTTCAGGAGATTGTCTTGACCAGGACCACACCCCTAAATGCATTGAAGCAACTGCCATGTGATTGGTTGATTAGATAATTGCATTAATGAGAGATTGAACTGGTGTTCCTTTAGGTGAGTGTATAGACTACATATAAATAGAAGAGGAAGTTTTAGTAGCTATTACAGGATCAAGTGCTGCCGAAAAAGATGCGTCTTAAGCCGTTCAAAACTTCAAAATTGCGCTATATCACAGCTGCATAAGCATAACTGACTGTAATTGTTTTTTTTACCAGTCAATTTTTTAGACTCCGCCACTTTCTCTAGTGAAACTGAGCTTCAGACAGAGATCTTTCATTATACGGTATAAGTTATTTTATATAAGGTGGAAGGGCTCTCTTGTATACCATGCTCTCTCTCTGTTTATCAATGATAAAGCTATAAAGGGAATTAACTAAATATTTTTGGATTTCATTTGGTAAATTTTGGATTTTGTGAATCCAGTGTTGTTATGGTATTTGATTCCTAATAATATCTTCAACAAACTTGGTGGCCTGTCTTTCCTATTAAACTAAGTGCAACTTTTTGCCTGGCAAGTTACCCATTTCCTTATCTAACTTTCATCAGCAATGCCTTCTCTCGTGGAAATTGTGTCTTGTCCACAGCTTTCCCCCCATAAAGTTCTCCTTTGGAACAACGATATAACCGTTAGAAATAAGTCTCTCTTTTTCCGTAGATGGTTTAACAATAACTTTAATTGCATCCTATCTGTCTTTGATGATTTTGGTCATATTCTAACTTATAAGCGACTTTTGAATCTCGATAACTTTCCTGTTCCACCAAAGGAATATAATAACTTGATAAAAGCTTTACCAGCAGGCTTAATCCAATTAATTAAAAGCCGCCTTAGCTTCGCCTTCAGTAAAGGTAACAGTGTTTATACGGCATTACGCTTGGGTGGTATTGATTTTTTAGATCGAAAATACAACAACAGACATATTCGTACAATTTTTCAAATGAAAAGAAAGATTAGGGGTGAATTCTATTGGGAATCCTTTGTAACAAACGTAAACTGGAAAAAGGCCTGGCTTTTGCCTATATGTTGTGTATCCAACAAAGTTAAGGAAATTCATTATAAAATCCTTCATAAGATCTATCCTGTTAACTCTTCCATTTCTAAATATTCTGATATTGATGAAACTTGCTATGTGGTTTTGTTGAAGAAACAGCCGCCCATTTATTTTGTGACTGTAACCAATAGATTTTGGGCTAAATTAAGTTATTTTGTTTTTAGCCCTACAAATGTGACCCACACCTTCATTCTCAAAGAGGTTATCTTTTATCCAAAGTTGCTGTCCCTTGAATATATTGTTAACTTCTTTATCTTGTATGCAAAATTCTTCATCCACAAGCAAAAATGGCTTAAATCTCCTTTGAGCTTTCCTCTTTTTCTTGCTGAACTTTACTTTTTTATTTCATCCCTTAGACTTATAAATGATAAAACATATTTATTCAAACATATGACTTGACCTTATTATTATGCTTTTCTTTCTTTGTTGTGTATAATTACATAATTTGATGTATGCAAACCCAGGATATTTATTTTCTGATAGGCTACCATTGTTTGGTACAAAAAAACAAAAAACAAAACACTGAAGACAGCGCTTTCAACAGGAAGAAGTGACTTACTCCTCAGCAATAAATGATAGAATCATGAGACGTTTTTAGTAGTGATGGTAGAAATGAAGCTTTTCAAAGCTTCGAATCAATTGAACCAATTGCTTCGCAAAATGATTCACTGTTTAAAATCGTTTGAAACTCCACACGCGGGTGACCCCTGCTGGCCAGAACAGTGTAAATGCAACAAAAACTCAGGTCAAAGTGCATTAAAACGAGAAAAACACGTATTGCAAACACATAGAAAACGTTTTATTGGAAGTAAATATAAAATGCAATCAACTATAGTTAGTTAAATCAGCTAATACAATTAAATTTCAAGTCAAGTGTCTGTATACTATGTGTTCTTTTATCAATGTTCCATAGCTGGATCAGCTAAATAGGCCAATAATAGACTATTACTATTATCCCTTTTAATTACACTATGTCTAATTAAAACGTTTACAAATGTATCAAACTGATCAGATATTAGGTAAAACCATGAGTAAAAGATTCATGGGTTCACAGATTATCGCCCCCCAGCGGTGAACCATTGAAATTGACGTAACGAAGCCTCGTTTACTGAAATCACGTGACTTTGGTAGTTTGATACGCGCTCTGAACCACTGAATCGAAACAAAAGATTCATAAAGGTCTTGAAGCTTCATGAAGCAGTGTTTAAAAGTACAGTAATCTTAGACCTTAGATCTTTAGACCTGCCTAAATATAATAGGAAAACACCAGACTGGACTATGTATAGGCCTACGTTGTGGAGAAGTGGAAAATGTAAAACATAGGCCTACTCTTGACATGTAGAAAGTAGCCTAGGCCTACTCTGAAAAAAAGGAAAGAACTAGAGAGGGCAACGAAGAATGGATTGAGTTTAAAAAAACAATTGAGTTTGTATGGCACATTGACTCGTTCATTGACTCGTTTCTGAGTCGATCCTATTTGATTCATTTGGATTTTGAGACTTTCATTTCTGGCATGCCAGACCTACATCATAATAATTTTCGCTGCCGCTAGGGTGCGTCTAGATTTCTAGGCTAAAGTAAACTGACAGCCCAATGAGATTACACCTCAGTCCAGAAGATGGCGGTAATGCACCTCGTATGCAAACTGCAAAAAAAAAAAAAAAAAAAAACTACAGAAGAAGAAGAGGCAGTGTTTCGAAAACGCCCACTAGATTTTAGTGAGCCTGCTGACTGAGCCATAAATGGAAAGTAACCACTATAGGTTACTATTGAAATAACAAAAACGGCAGGCTATAGTTTATTTCAGACTGGCGCCATCAAGCTCCTTATTCGGATTAACCTCGCAAACACGACGGTTGTTCCTCGAACGTGATAATCGTCTCCGATATATAAAAAAAACAAAATGTTTTCTGAGGACACTTCTGCACGTGGCGTTGGTGATGTGAGAGAGCCCAACTGGATACTTCATAGAAATCCCCGTGCGACATATTTAATTGTCTGTGGTTGATATATTAATGTTTAATGTTTTGTATTAAGTTTGATTTGATCTGTGAGAAAATGTTCCTAGCTGATTCCATGTCATGAATTTAATTTATGCTGTCTGCTAAGCGTAGGCTAGCTAAGTGTAAAAAAAAATACTTCACACTACTGTATTGTTTACATTTTGCGTAAAACATTTGATTTAAAATTTTTGTTAACAGTTGTACATAGAGAAATTTATGTAACTTTAAATTATTAAAACGCCTTATGTTTAAACGCCTTATGTTTAAATTAATCAATGTTATTTGTATTTGTACAAAGTTCTGTTTTTAAAGTTATTAAAGTATTGCAAATATTATGTACAATAAATGTTCATTTCGTCTCATTTAAATTCGACACGGATATGGTAAAGTGCTACACAGCATAGGCCAGTCCCAGTCAGCTGGGTGTGGGCGGATAACGTTACTGTGTGCACCGAGGACGAAGCAGCAAGTAAACAGCATTTTAGAGCAATAGGGTAACGTTATAGTACTGTTTGAAAGTTGCCTACAGATTCGGTTGGTCATGATGGCAACCTGGTATGTTTGTCTGAATATTTTATTTGCATAATCTGTTTTCCCGGAAGCTAAGGGAAATGGTAATGCTAAAAAAAACTTGCAAACAGGTCAATGCGTTTTGAATAATGCATACCTGCCAACTTTTGAGTTTTGCTCGGCGTGAGATTTGTTGACGGGGGGGGGGGGGGGGGTGGTAGAGACGAGTGAGATTTGTTGACGGGGGGGGGGGGGTGTTAGAGACGAGTGAGATTTGTTGATGACGGGGGGGGGGGGCGGTCTCGCTCGCGCAAGGTCTCTCGCTCGCTCTACGCGGTTTGGAGCACAATCTCTGTCTCGCATGCTCGCTCTAGATAACGGGAGATTTTTAACGAATTTGCGGTATAACTAGTCGATCACGAGTGGCTCAACAGGTAGATATATAGATACACTCATCTTCCAGGCATTTGACCGCCCGGGTTGACACTTCAGCGTGAGAAATCGGGAGTGTGGCGTGTGAAACCGATCAAATGCGAGTGTCTCACGGCCAATGCGTGAGAGTTGGCAGCTATGATAATGCATCGTTGGAATAAGGAAACTACTGTTGCAATATTTGTGTTAGGTTATGTAATAGCCTTTTTATGTATAAAATACCACCAAACATCGGATAAAACTGGGCTCTCTTAAAACTAATAAAATGCGTCATCAAGGCCTAGTTGACAAGTTGTTTTCGTGGTGGGTGTTTCTTTGCACCTTTTAACATTAGACTTGATGAAGCTGCGATAACGGATCTTTTGTTCATTTTTTTGCCCGACTGCCACATCTACCAAGCATCGCTACGTCACCATAACATTAGTGTTTTACAGTCTATGTTTTTAACCTATTCTGGGTCAGTGTTAGGGAATATGGGTTGAAATGGGTGGTTTATTCGTTTTCTAATCCGATCGACAGGACATGTAAACTAAACGTATGACGCGCGGAACGACCTTGTCCTTGGGATTTTTTTTTTGCAGTTCAACTGTGAAGCTGCAATGCTGCTCGATCTGCTGTCTATGGGATGATTATAGTATCAAAATGATTAACACGTGCAAGCACACTTATCAATGAACTTGATACATGTTGCAGAAATGTTTTATCCATGCCTTTCAACTTGCGTGTGCAAAATTGAATGAATGTGAAGCAATTTGTACAAATAGAGACATTTTTGTGAATACAAATGTTTTCCTTTGTATTAGTGTATCATAATTTGCACATGCAACACAGAAGATGTGCAGGTGTGTGGATCAGGTGACACGCGTGCCTTCATTGACTTCTTTTCTTTGTCGATCTCATTTGATTCATTTGGATTTTGAGACTTTTTTTTCGCGGTTTTTAAGCATTTCACAACCCACACACAAACAACTTCAAATGAATAGGCCTGGTGCTAATTATTAATGTGTGCACAACTACCCATCTATTTGACAAATTCACAAATGTGCGTCACTACATTTAAACTAATACAATACAACTTGTGTGTGCAAAATCCCAAATCACATGAATGTGCAGCCTTTTGTACAAATAGAGACATAGTTGTTAATACAAAACCTCGATTTTGTATTAATGTAGGCCAGAATTTCTGCATGCAACAAGTAAGATGTGCAGTTGTGGATCAGGTCAGGTGACACGCGTGCATTCATTGACTCGTTTCTGAGTCGATCCTATTTGATTCATTTGGATTTTGAGACTTTCATTTCGCGGGTTTCGCCTTGCACGATCCACACACAGCTGTCTGAGAAAACCTGCTACCACTAGATGGCAGTATTCTGCTAAAACAGACAAGGCAGCATAATCAAGCGTTCTTCCGCATTTAAGACGCTTAATGAGAGTGATATTGAAGCACCAAATTTAGTACACAATAATATAGGCCTACCCTATTAATAAAGCATACTTTATAGAGGCAAACATTAAATCAGATTATGAACAACACCCAGAGAAAACCATAATAAAACGCTTAACGTGCAATCGCGCGTTTCATGTTCAGTAGGCCTAAGGTGTATCGGCTACTGAGTTTAAATATCGCTTGATTATGCTGCCGTTGTCTGTTTTAGCAGAATACTGCCATCTAGTAACAGGTTTTCTCAGACAGCTGTGTGTGGATCGTGCAAGGCGAAACCCGCGAAATGAAAGTCTCAAAATCCAAATGAATCAAATAGGATCGACTCAGAAACGAGTCAATGAATGCACGCGTGTCACCTGATCCACAAATGCACATCTTACTTGTTGCATGCAGAAATTCTGGCCTACATTAATACAAAATCGAGGTTTTGTATTAACAACTATGTCTCTATTTGTACAAAATGCTGCACATTCATGTGATTTGGGATTTTGCACACACAAGTTGTATTGTACATTAATAATTAGCACCAGGCCTATTCATTTGTAGTTGTTTGTGTGTGGGTTGTGAAATGCTTAAAAACCGCGAAAAGAAAGTCTCAAAATCCAAATGAATCAAATGAGATCGACAAAGAAAAGACGTCAATGAATGCACGCGTGTCACCTGATCCACACATGCACATCTTCTGTGTTGCATGTGCAAATTATGATACACTAATACAAAGGAAAACATTTGTATTCACAAAAATGTCTCTATTTGTACAAATTGCTTCACATTCATTTAATTTTTAATTTTGCACACGCAAGTTGAAAGGCATGGATAAAACATTTCTGCAACATGTATCAAGTTCATTGATAAGTGTGCTTGGACATGTTAATCATTTTGATACTATAATCATCCCATAGCTGTCTGCTCTGCTGTGTATGTGCGCGTCGCAGAACCGCCCACAAGGCAGCCTCTCGGGAATTACGTCACGCAACAAAGTAGCCCACCGTAGTGTGTGTAAAGGCAAGCGCCAATCAATTTAATGTACACGCTTAATGGGCCCTGAAAAACAGTGAAAACGGACATTTTCATGAATTTATAACAACCCCCCTTGAGTGGCAAAAGAGGACGTTTGGTCGCCCAAGTAAAAAAATCAATTCCGATTTAAAGATAAACGCGCACATACACGATCACTTTATTTAGTTCTCATGTAGCCTAAACACTTGTTCGGAAACAAAGGTGTGCATATAAACATAGCTATGGTTTGTATATTTCTAAACCTCGCCTTCTGCTTGCAGATTCTCACTCTTGCGCTCTCCATCTCTACCTCTAAACTTTGTCTGTTCTGCTCTTATCCGATTCTGGCAGTGTCGTGGAACTGCTCGCGCATGTGCAGTACGATAGGAAAGTTCCACTATTCATGATCGGGGGCCCACATTCGAGCAGATGAATTAATAACGTTAAAATCTTAATGGTTAAAGATGGGCCATACAATATAGAACAGTAATAATTAATATATGATTTATATAGGCTTCTTGGTATTTGTCGGGGGTCCCCTAATTCCTCTGGGCCCTAAGCGGCTTTTTACAGCGCTTATTGGTTAAGTCTGCCCGATGACTTACTTTTTACAGTGCATTAAATGACAATAAAAATGGCTCTTATAACAAGTATGCCAGTATAAACATTAGGACTATATGAATTAGGGGCCACGCCCTGAAAGGGCTTAAGTCCCTATACGCTGATTTCACGCAGCCGCCATTTTGAAATCAAAAGCGAGGCTCCGGTGGGAAGAACCCCCGGAAGTACAGATAGACAACAGTGCCTTGGACTACCAACCTAAAGCTGCTGCCGCGATTTACACTATTGGATGTTAATATCCAATATAGGATATGTATATAGTTCGTTCCTGCTTCTTTTTTTACGTTCTGAATTATATATAAAAAAATAATTTTATTTATAAATGAATTTCACTGTATATAGTCTAAATGAAAGAAATGTATGTACATTTTTAGAATAACTAATTTCTACATTAAACACAACACAACAATACGCCATCGCATTCACTACTCCCCTATGATTAAAGCTTAGAAGAACTCGATATTGCAACAGAAACTTTTAACTCTCTCTTTTCCAGCACTTTAGACGTAGTTGCTCCGTTGCGCTTAAAGAAGATTAAAGAAAATAGTCCAACGCCGTGGTACAGCGAGCACACCCAGGCCCTTAAGAGAGCAGCCAGAAAAATGGAGCGCAACTGGAAGAAAACTAAACTAGAGGTATTTCAGATTTCATGGAAAGAGAGCTCGATTGCTTACAGAGAGGCCTTAAAAGCTGCTAGATCTGCTTATTTTTCAACCCTATTAGAAGAAAATAACATAATCCTAGGTATTTATTTGAAACAGTGGCTAAACTAACGAAAAAGAAAGCTTGAAGCTCAGAAGTGTCCAAGCAACACAGCAGTAATGACTTTATGAACTTCTTCACTTATAAGATCGATATCAGGGACAAAATTATAACTATGCAACCGTCTACCACAGTATCGCATCAGGCAGTGCATTGTAGTCTCCATGAGGAAAAATTTGATTCATTTGTTGCCATAGAAGGGGACGAATTTTCTAAACTCGTTAATTCATCTAAATTGTCAACTTGTATGTTAGACCCTATACCGACTAAGCTACTGAAAGAGATGCTTCCAGAGGTCATATATCCTCTTCTTAATATCATTAATTCATCTTTGTCTCTAGGATACGTACCAAAAACCTTTAAGCTGGCTATGATAAAACCGCTTGTTAAAAAAACGCAACTTGATCATACAAAATTAGTCAATTACAGGCCGATCTCGAATCTTCCTTTTCTATCAAAGATATTAGAAAAAGCAGTATCCTCACAACTGTGCTCCTTTCTAGAAAGAAATTATATCTGTGAGGATTTTCAGTCAGGCTTCAGACCGTACCATAGTACCGAGACAGCTCTCATCAGTCACAAATGATTTGCTCTTATCATCCGATCGCGGTTGTATCTCTCTATTAGTGTTACTTGATCTTAGTGCTGCATTTGATACTATTGACCACAACATTCTTTTAAATAGACTCGAAAATTATGTTGGCATTAGTGGAATTGCATTAGCATGGTTTAAATCATACTTATCTGACCGTTATCAGTTTGTAGCAGTAAATGAAGAGATGTTTTATCGATCACAAGTTCAGTATGGCGTACCACAAGGCTCAGTACTAGGACCGTTGCTGTTCACTCTGTACATGCTACCCTTAGGAGATATCATTAGGGAACATGGAATTAGCTTTCACTGTTATGCCGATGATACTCAGCTGTATATTTCTTCAAAACCTAACTAAACTTACCAATTCACAAAATTAATGGAATGCATAGCTGATATAAAAAATTGGATGACTAGTAATTTCCTACTACTAAATTCTGAAAAAACAGAGATTCTAATTATTGGACAAAAAACTTCCACACGTAATAACCCAGAATACTGTCTAACACTTGATGGCTGCTCTGTTAAGTCTTCGTCGTCGGTTAGGAACCTGGGTGTGCTCTTTGATACCAATCTTTCATTTGAAAGTCACGTGTCTAGTATCTGTAAAACTGCATTTTTCCATCTTAAAAACATATCTAAATTACGCCATATGCTCTCATTAACAAATGCAGAACAATTAGTTCATGCGTTCATGACATCAAGACTAGATTATTGTAATGCTCTACTGGGTGGTTGCCCTGAATGCTTAATAAACAAACTACAGCTAGTTCAAAACGCAGCAGCTCGAGTTCTTACCAGAACCAGGAAATATGACCATATTAGCCCGGTTCTGTCAACACTGCATTGGCTCCCTATTAAACATCGTATAAATTTAAAAATATTGTTGATTACTTACAAAGCACTAAATGGTTTAGCTCCGCAGTACTTGAGCGAGCTCTTAACGCATTATAGTCCTTCACGTCTATTGCGATCTCAAAACTCCGGCCAGTTGATAATACCTAGAATATCTAAATCGACTGCTGGCGGGAGATCCTTTTCCAATTTAGCACCAAAACTTTGGAACAGTCTTCCTACCATTGTCCGGGAAGCAGACACACTCTGTCAGTTCAAAGCTAGACTAAAAACACATCTCTTTGACCTAGCATACACATAACACATTATCGACTTCTATAATTCAATGTTAGGCTGCATAGATTAGGTCAGCCGGAACTGGGAACACTTCCCTTAAATCCAGATGTACTCGTTACATCATAAGAAGAATGGCATCTAGGCTAATTTCAGTGTCTTTGTTTATCCCGAGGTTTTCTCGCAGCCTGTAGGATCCAGGCCGTATCCAGATCTGACGAAGGAGATTCGCCTGGACCCGATGACAATGCAGTGCTGAAGTGTCAACTATCCTCTCCCTATGGAGGATCCCTTTCCCACTCTACAGATAAAGCGTTGTTGAAAATCCGGTTCGCGTACCCCGAAGTGATAAAATAAAACAAAATTCTTTGTCAAATGTATAGGCAAGACAAGTAGTTTGTTTAGGCATGGTTTGTAGGGAAATTACAAACCTGCGCACACATATTCAAACGAATATAACTACAGAATCAATTCTTAATGCGCATGTGAACGCCATCAGGTCACAGGTTCGCGTTTAAAGTCTGTTTAGAGAGAACACCGTCGTCTTAGTGGCCCCTAATGTAATAACAAATGATAATTTTGCTGGAAGTGAATCAATCAAAACTAACTTTAGCTGGAAATAACGTTATTCAAAAATCGCTATAAAGCCAAAACAATCTCTGTTACCGTAAATTGTATTTTTATCTCTGTAAAGCTGCTTTGAAACAATCTACATTGTTAAAAGCGCTATATAAATGCAGATGACTTGACTTGACTAAAGGCGACACTTCCTGTTTTCTTCCCACCGGAGCCATTTCAAAATGCCGGCTGCGTGAAATCAGCATATTGCATCTGTTAGTTTTCTTATTATTATTTTTCCCGAATGGGAGTCAAGGGCAGCCCTATAAACCGTAAGTAGGAAAATTATGAAATTTGGCACACTTATAGAGATGAAAAGTAATTGGACCAATTTTTGAATCTCTAGGACCAACTCTATAGCGCCACCACCAGTTCAAAATTTCAACATTGAAATGGTTATAACTTTTGAACCCTTTCATCTAGAAAACTGAAATTTAGTACACCTCATCACGCTCACCATGCTGATCACATTCAATATCTTACATTAAGACTCCGCCCATTACAGTAGTGGCCATTTTGAAAAGTACAGTATGCATATTTTTGCTACTTTTTTGATCTTTGAACTGAGCCGCACAGAAATGACTGGACAGATATTTTTTATTCATGTTTGATCAAAAGTTATGATGTCGCAAACTTAACGAGGTCAACCCAAAATTGGTTCAGAAGCAATAGCTCGGCCAAACTTTGATGAATCGAAACTAAAATTGGTACGCTTCATCGGAACCATGATCTGAGCCTGTGTTTGTTGCCTTATGCTAGTTAGCTTAGCATATTAATTGGTTAGCATGCTAACCAGATGCCATTCTTTCTAATGTGGGTCTTCATTTATCAAGTTAACCATAAGCTACATTAGCACATCATGCTAATCTGGTTAACATGTCATGGAACTTTTTTGTGAACTCATTCTCACACTGAAACCTCTCCTCAGCAGGCTGGTGAACATGCATGAGTGATTAGCTCAACGTGTTACACCACGGATCCCGAATGCTTCGCAACTCAGTGTGACACGTGCCCAGACCGCATGAGGTACTGTTGCAGGAAAAGATGCAGAAGTTGCATCTGTTCCAGGCATTGTGCCTAAGAATGATATCATCTGAAGCTGTCACACACAACATGCAGTGCTTTTACGTACAATTCATTATTCTTCTTCCAGAAGGGTAGTCAATGGCATCCCTATGAACCACAAGTAGAAAAATTGACACACTTGTAGTGATGGTAATGAGTAGTAATCTGACCAATTTTGGATGATTTAATCTAAATTTACAATATGCTCTGCATTTACTTTAAAATTCTTCATTTTGACTTGATTCTCTCTTGAAACTATTGAATTTCGGCAGCTGTGTAAATGCATGTCTGCCAAGTGGCGCAATGAGATGAGTGACAGGCACCTGACCCATAGATATTGGGTTCGAGTCCTGTGTGGGACAACTTTAAAATTGTGTATAAATTTGTCATTTCAATTCCTTTCTTATCTGGGTAAGAGCTGTACTAATCTTTCTTACTCTGGGATTAGAAATAAGTGTGTTCTTTTCTACATTCTGTGTTAGTTCTCATCAGAATTTCTGTTCATTTTGATTTCATCCTATCTGTACCTATCAGTTCTTCATGTACATTCTATTTCTACTGTTTTTGCCCTTCTGGCTCTGCATTGTGCTACAACCCTTTCAGCGGCTTGGCCCCGTATTGCTGCTTGCAGCTATTTAATGTTTCAATTTGTTTTAAACTATAAAAATTGACACAATGTTTGTACTTACCTTTACATGTCCTCCTGCAATATTAGTCTGAGACGACGGAACTTGTGGTCAAAAACGGAGATTGGGATCTACAATTTAGGCTGTTTAAAGTATCAACTAATTCAAATGCACAAATCACTATTGCAAGTTTTAGAACCTTGCGTCCAGGGCCGGCGCTCCGCACACGCACATCACGCGCTGCGCGTAGGGCACCAAGTGCTTGGGGGGGCACCAAAAAATCTGGGTCGTGAAAAATCATCACAATAGGCTACTAGTATAAATAACAAATAAAATATGTCTAAAGCATGTTAATATACAAAAGCAATACAAAAGTAATATAGGCCTAGACCAAATTAGTCGAGAAAAAGGTGAATCTCATTTTTCGTCTCCCTCTGGTGCCCCCCCCCCCTTCCCCACCTCCCAGTGGTCTGTTCGATTATGCCTCAATCAATGTCAAATTTGGCAGACACCGACCTCAGACATGGCCTCGGAAAGGCACCAAGAGTCGGGGGCGAAAAAAGGAAAAAGAATAGACAGCGGGATGATACTCGCGCGTCGCTTTGCAGGTAAGACAATGTTTTAAATAAAAATGTTAGTTTTGTAGCGCGGGCGCCCTTGCGTCGTGTATGCATGTCCAGGGGGGCGTCGCCAGTAGTGCAAATGAAATGATCCGTGGCTTTTTTAGCCCTGCATGTTGAATCTTTTATTTTAACGGGGGTCCGGGGCTTTCTCCCCCAGACATTTTTTAAACTTGGGCTGTTTAAGATGCAGTTAGTTTGTTTGAGAAGAAAAGGAAGACCGCTTAGATACGTTTTTTCGTTGTTGTTTTATGCGGATAATGCGTTCATTTTCAAGAGGTTCACAGGCCAAGGCCCAAGGGCGACATCTGTTGGTGAAACTGCAATTAGAAAAAAAAAAAAACCCCACAATCTCAGTGTTTGTATATTTTCATATTCACAGAGTTGTCAAATTATTAGGGCTGGGAAAAGATTAATCGCATACAAAATAAAAGTTTGTGTCTACATGATATGTGTGTATACTGTGTATAATTATTTTGTATATATAAATACACACACATATGCACGTATATATTTAAGAAATATTTGCATGTATATACTGTATATATTTATATATAATTTATATTATATATAAATTTAAATATTTTATATATAAATAACAAATATTTCTTAAATACATACATGCAAATGTGTATTTATATACACTACCGTTCAAAAGTTTGGGGTCAGTGAGAATTTTATTTTTATTTTTTGGAGGAAAGAAATCAATACTTTTATTTATCAAGGAATAGTTAATTTGATTGAACGTGACAGTAAAGACATTTATAATGTTACAAAAGTCTTTTGAACTTCCTATTCATCAAAGAATCCTAAAAAAAAAAAAAAAAAACTGTACAACTGACAGACCAACAACTGTTTCAACATTTGATGATAATAATAAATGTTTCTTGAGCATCAAATCCTCATATTATACTGATTTGTGAAGGATCATTTGACACTGAAGACACTGACACTGGTGATGCTGAAAATTCAGCTTTGATCACAGGAATAAATTACACTTTACTATATATTCACACAGAAAACAGCTGATTTACACTGGAATAATATTTAATACTATAACTGATTTTTGTTGTATTTTTAATCAAATAAGCGCAGCCATGGTTAGCAGAAGAGAATTCTTTTAAAAGTATTTAAAATCGTACCGACCCCAAACTTTTGAACGGTAGTGTATATACAAAATAATTATACACAGTACACACACATACACTCACCGGCCACTTTATTAGGTACCCCATGCTAGTAACGGGTTGGACCCCCTTTTGCCTTCAGAACTGCCTCAATTCTTCGTGGCATTGATTCAACAAGGTGCTGGAAGCATTCCTCAGGGAGTTTGGTCCATATTGACATGATGGCATCACACAGTTGCCGCAGATTTGTCGGCTGCACATCCATGATGCGAATCTCCCGTTCCACCACATCCCAAAGATGCTCTATTGGGTTGAGATCTGGTGACTGTGGAGGCCATTTTAGTACAGTGAACTCATTGTCATGTTCAAGAAACCAATTTGAAATGATTAGAGCTTTGTGACATGGTGGAAGTAGCCATCAGAGGATGGGTACATGGTGGCCATAAAGGGATGGACATGGTCAGAAACAATGCTCAGGTAGGCCGTGGCATTTAAACGATGCCCAATTGGCACTAAGGGGCCTAAAGTGTGCCAGGAAAACATCCCCCACACCATTACACCACCACCACCAGCCTGCACAGTGGTAACAAGGCATGATGGATCCATGTTCTCATTCTGTTTACGCCAAATTCTGACTCTAACATCTGAATGTCTCAACAGAAATCGAGACTCATCAGACCAGGCAACATTTTTCCAGTCTTCAACTGTTCAATTTTGGTGAGCTCTTGCAAATTGTAGCCTCTTTTTCCTATTTGTAGTGGAGATGAGTGGTACCCGGTGGAGTCTTCTGCTGTTGTAGCCCATCCGCCTCAAGGTTGTGCGTGTTGTGGCTTCACAAATGCTTTGCTGCATACCTCGGTTGTAACGAGTGGTTATTTCAGTCACTGTTGCCCTTCTATCAGCTCGAACCAGTCTGGCCATTCTCCTCTGACCTCTGGCATCAACAAGGCATTTCCGCCCACAGAACTGCCGCTCACTGGATGTTTTTTCTTTTTCGGACCATTCTCTGTAAACCCTAGAGATGGTTGTGCGTGAAAATCCCAGTAGATTAGCAGTTTCTGAAATACTCAGACCAGCCCTTCTGGCACCAACAATCATGCCACGTTCAAAGTCACTCAAATCACCTTTCTTCCCCATACTGATGCTCGGTTTGAACTGCAGGAGATTGTCTTGACCATGTCTACATGCCTAAATGCACTGAGTTGCCGCCATGTGATTGGCTGCTTAGAAATTAAGTGTTAACGAGCAGTTGGACAGGTGTACCTAATAAAGTGGCCGGTGAGTGTATATCATTCCCCAGCCCTACAAATTATGTACAGAATTATTATATTGTGCTTCATCAGACTAAGAAATTCTGAATGGTTGTTATTCCTTGGGTGGGTGAGGGGGTGAGTGGGGTGGGGGGGCACCACCAAGCATTTGTGCTTAGGGCACCCAAATGGCTAGCGCCGGCCCTGCTTGCGTCGTAAAGATAACATTCAGAAACTGACGAATCTGTTTAACGTTTCATTTAAGACAAGCTTTATGATATGCAACTATAAGGTGAGGGAAAACTAGCAAATCGCCTGCAATTAACCATGGAAACTGTCATTTAATCATTATTTTAACTAAATAAATTAAGTTATAGTCTGATAAAGTGTTTATTATAATTATTATTGTTATTAAAGTATTTCTTGGAAAATGACCCATTTTTGCTCTGCCACTGGTTTATCCTGGAAAGTTTCCATTACCTTGACTCGTGTTTCAGTGGATTATGTGTTGATAAATGTAAATTTAAACTTTTTTTTGTGTTTTAAGTTCAGTGATAATTTTCTTTCACCTGACGTTCTTTTGGACAATTCAAGGTGAGCATTAAAGTTTAACAAAAAAAAACCCTCTCTTGCCTGTTTTTTTTTTTTTTACATCTCTTGCCTGTTAAACTGTTTCATTTATTTCATCTTCTCTCTGTTTCAGTGTGCCCAGAGACCATTGTGGGTTTTATTGGTGACTCCATTGTTATTCCTTGTTCTTCTGAAGAGCATCAGCCTTCAATTCAAAACATCACTGTGCGTTGGAGACAAAACAGCCTGAATGTGTATGACATAATTAAGGGTACAGGATCAGTAGAAAGGCAGGATCCGGCATTCAAGAACAGAGCTGCAACCTTTCCTAAAGAATATCTGAACGGAAACTTCTCGCTCAAACTCAACAGTATGCGAAACACTGATGAAGGACAGTATACATGCTATATCATAGAGGAATCAATAATGAAGAATGTCCATCTTATCATTAAAGGTATGTAAAAACAAAATGATTGACACAAAGTTTTTTATTCTAAAGAGTAACAGGATCTTAATGCTATAATTGCATGACCACACTAGTTATATTTCTGCATTCTCTCTTATGGTGTAATATACAAGGATGGACTCATGTTTTCATTTTGTTTTTCTTTTTAACTTTTCTAATGACAGAGAAATCAATAAGAGGTAGCTTCAACCAGGGAACAAAACCACGACCTGAGATGACTGTAATGATTATTTCCATTCTTTGTATAGGCTTTATCTTTTCTTTAACTGTAAGTACATTCAGCATGCATGATCAACATGAACCTTATATTGTAAGTAGGTTGCAGTTTCTAAATAAATATTGCAATGATGTATGTGTTCCAGAACTTTGCCACAGGACATTCTATGGAATTGCATGTGCCGGTCCCAAGCCCGAAAAGAAGGAGGGGTTGGAGAAGGATGCCTATACTCTGACAGTAAATAAATGCTCTGTGTGCTCACTGTTTTACTATTTAAACTTCTTGTTCTTCTTCCGAGACATTTCTGAATAGTATCTCCTCCTTGAGCTTTCAAGCTACAGTAGATACAAAGTCTACACATCCCTCTTAAAACAGCTGATTTTTGTGATAAAATAAATTATTTCAGAACTTTTGCCCATTTAATGTAAAAACTACTACCTATGCACTACCTATTGAACTGAATCTTGGATCATGTCATCTGGTTCACTATACTCACTTTTGAAAAATAATGCCCCAACCATGTGTGATAAAATCAAACTGTTTGTTTCTTAAGAATCCTTGCTTTAAGTTTTAAGACGTGTTTATGTTATTCTTTGTTTATCTATGAATTCATTCCGCAATTATACTTTTTCTAAAATTGTTTTTTTTTGTACTCGTTTTACACCGTTCACCGGATTCACACGAAACTTTGCATGCATTATCCCCAGACTCTCATGACAAAAAGTGATCAAAATAATGTTGGTGTGTTGAATCTGCTATGGTTTTTTATATTTATGTGGCCCATTTAACTTATATGCCTGCATGTCATGTACACAGAAGTTTATTATCAGAGAAGTTTATGTGGAATTTGGAAAAGAGGACTTTCTAAGATTACTTGCAAAGCTGCATCAATTTTTGATGAACAGCAATAATTTAAAGGTGCTCTAAGCGATGTCACGCGTTTTTTAGGCCAAAACATTTTTTGTCACATACAGCAAACATCTCCTCACTATCCGCTGGCTGCCTGTCCCCTGAACACACTGTAAAGAAACGCGATCTCTGTAGACAGCCCAGGCTCCACAAACAGCAACAAAAACAAACTGCGGCGACCGGCTCCTCGAAACATAACAAACTGTTCCAGCCAATGACCGACAAGAAGGGTTAGGGGGGTTAGTGTGCGGATGAGGAGGAGGGAGGTCAACAAGAAGTGACGTCACCCAGGATCACTTAGAGAACCTTTAATCAACCATTTTAACTCGCACATGAAATGTGCAGTTCTATATTTTGTCCACAAGATGGAGTCCACGCTCCTTTTTAGTCTACTGCCGCCATCAGTGTTTGAATATATTGAAATTAATTAAGGAACCATGCGCTTACAGTGTCTCCTGAACTTTATAATTAGTTACGTGATTTCTATTAACTTCAGATATGTCTTTTTTTATTGATTACATCACAGTCACAGGATTTTGCTAAACAAATTCACCTTATTAGCACTGCTTCAACCCAGAATTATTTTTCAAAAGTGAGTATAGTGAACCAGATGACATGATCCAAGATTCAGTTCAATGGGTTGGCTCTAGTTCTTTTTCTAAGGCAAACATCCCAACAAAGTGTTAACCTAAAATCTCCCAATTTAGGTTAACAGGCATTCTTTGAAATTGCCCATTTATCTTTTTTTTTGTTTTTTACATAATAAAACCCAGTAGTTTTAACGAGGGTGCACAGACTTTTTTGTATCCATTTTATGTTACTGTGTTTCCCCTCCTTGAACTGCCACCTTACTGTGGTGGAGGGGTTTGAGTACCCGAAAGACCCTAGGACCTATGTTGTCCGGGGCTATATGCCCCTGTTTGGGTCTCCCAAGGCAAACAGGTCCTAGGTGACGGGTCAGACTAAAGCCCCGTTCACACCACCAGTGACAATGTCTCCAGTCTCTGTACTGTGAAGTCGCTTGTGGGCGTTCGTAGTCCTGTCGCTCTAATGTTATTGGTAGACTGCACGTCTGGCCATATCTACAAAATACCATCACAAGTGATATATAGCCTACAACTATATAATTTTAATTTGACTAGGAATTAGGCTCAAAAGAAACAGTATGCTATTGGGAGAGGTTTTTTTTATATTACCACAGCAGTGTTCAGTGGATTAAATAATTTACTAGATTAACGGGATCAATCAACAAATTAAACTCACTCATACTGTCATAAATTACTAAAATGCCATTCAAATTTGATAAATACATTTTCTTGTCCCTAATATCAACATAATGCAGGGGAAACTGTATGAAACTGAAATGAACTACAGCAGTGCTAAACTTGCATCATAAATTTACATCACTCGAACTATAAATGTATGAATTAAACCCACTGAGACTGTCGACAGTTTCTTTTCCATGCATCATTTAAATTATATCCATGTATGTGGTTACAGGCAAATCATACTCGAACTCTTCTGTCTTGCCTGCACTCGAGACGGTGACGTGAGCTCCACTGAAAGTCTTCTTTCCTATTGGTTGTCGCTCGCGAAAATCGCTTCTCATTTGCATAAAGTTGAAATTTCTCAACTTTTGTCTTGACACGCCCACATACTGTCGCCAACGGTCACTGTCGCTCGTGTCGCTGGAAGTCGCCAGCGCTCCATTGAAATTAATGGGATCATGTCGCTTTGTCGCTGCGTGTCGCTGCGTGTCGCTGGCGGTGTGAACGGGGCTTAAGAGCGGTTCAAAAACCCTTTATGATGTATTTAAATTCGAGGGCCGTGACGTCGCCCGGCATGGCGCAGCCGGGGTTGGGCCTCGTATGCGAGTGCCTGGTGGCCGGGCCTCCCCCATGGGGTACTTCAGGGTTACTTAGAAAATTAAAAGTTGTATCATAAATCGCATTATATGATTGATTAGGGATGGAGCTAATGTCAGCAAGACACAGGACCTCAAGGGCTAGAGTTTCCCACACCTGAGGTTGAAGATGAAACTGTTCAGCAGTGAAAAAATACAAGAGATATATATGCCCTTAATTTTAGGACACACAGACATGTCATATACACATTGTCATACACATATATATATATATATATTTTTTTTTTGCATCAAACAAATCACAGAAACATTGATGACTTGGGCCTTTTTTCTAATAGGGCAA
The DNA here is from genome assembly GCF_029890125.1 of Rhinichthys klamathensis goyatoka. NCBI lineage: Eukaryota > Metazoa > Chordata > Actinopteri > Cypriniformes > Leuciscidae > Rhinichthys > Rhinichthys klamathensis. The sequence goes on along the minus strand of NW_026606562.1, from coordinate 5,658,416 downwards.
CATGTCCTGGGAGATACTACTCATGAAATCCAAACTATATCAAATATCTAAAAAAAAAAATGATTTGGATATTTTTTACTTAAGTCCAGATGATATTAAAAGTGACATGAAATTATTTTTTGATGATCATTTCCCACTCTTGCCTGTTTTAGGGTTAACAAGTTTCACTGGTTTTGGACACAAACAGATATCACTTGACTGGATTTGCCGTCCGGGATCGGATCTGATATTTCTGATGTGGATATCCATCCATTTTGGCATAGTCGGCAGGATGTAGATACAATCTAACAATTCGATCTAAATCTTTTGTGAGGTGTTTTAAAACACTTGTGCTGTGTGTTGCTATGTCTCCATTGATAAAATGTCTTTTGTTATTCAATTTTCTTGTTGTTGATAAAAAACATCTTTTAACTCTGAATATATTTTCAAATGTATTAAATTGACTATCTATAAGCTAAGAAATGTATTGAATATTTTAGAACTCAGATTGAAAGTTTTCGACTTAAACTTCATTAACTTGTTCATTATAACTTGAATTACTATGAATTATTTCATGTAAAAAGCTTGTTGATTTTACTTAATAATGACAATGACTGCATTACGGCCCTTATTACATGGCTTCATTCCAAATAAATGTGGTAACATGAAATACTGAGTTTAATTTTTTATTAGCTTATTTGTAAGTTAGCCTAAAGTCAATTCAAGCCACCTAGCAGCAAGAACATTTCTAAATATACAGCAGGCTATTAAAATATTCATCACATGTGAATCCAAATTTATATGGGCAAACAAAACGGCTAACTCCAACTTGAGTGAGAATAATAACAATTCCTTAGACTCAAATACATCACTGCAAAAACCAGAACAGACAACAATATTCTTGTTAACAGTACAGTGAAAACAAAACTTCAAAGGTAAAACAACAAACCAAGACCAAACATTGACTCAAAAAAGAAAGAAATACAATACAGTAAATTGCACAACTTCCCTGATAAAACGGTATTTTCATAAGAAATGGCACCCAGCCCCAACAGCTCTCCAGATGTGGACAGGCTGTTTAATTTACAAAAATTAATACATTTATAAAATATTTCAGATTCCATGTTAATGTGACAAGAACAAGAACTTGAATCTGTTTTTAACGTTTTAAGTAATCATCGTCAATATTTTTTATTGCTAATACAGTTTTTTCCCCCTGCATTTTCAATAGTAAAATTATTATCATTTTGTTCTGAGGAATTTTGCATAAACATGCATATTTTTATTGTGAAAAAAGATTCAGGCTGTAGCATGTGGTTAAACTCAACTGAAGCACAAACCAAATCCAGAAACATGTTCCAGTTTGGTCAGTGGAAACCAGTGATAAACAGAGTCTTTCACCTTTGTCTAGAGTGGCGGTTTAGCCTTCAACTGCAGTTTCTAAAACCACTTTATTTTTCAGTTCTCGGTTTTCTTCACCTCAAATGCAAGTAATTTGTTCAAGCCAACATGTTTTCAAAGCACAAATAAAATTACATTTACTAACATTATTTAGATCTGAAGTGTTGCTCATAAATCATTGAGATTTATGAGATTGTTCTGTAAATCCTCCTCCATCTGTTATTGACTGAGAGAAGCTGCACTCGGTCTGACAAAACCTGCTTCCACTGAGACGCTTCAGCAACACGCTTTCAGCAAACTGAAGGAGAACAGAGGAGAGAGACAAGATATTAATGTTAAACTATAATTAGCACATGCAGCATCATTGTAATTATAGATTATTTTCACATGATCTGAAGTACTAACCCATGCTTGTGATTAAACACAGCAGTGAAGGTGTGATGATGGTAAATTACTGTTTCTATGTATTAAATGTCTGTTCTCACCTGCGTCTCATTCACGTCTCCACTGTTACTTTCTTTACATGTTGAGTTTAAGCATATCTTCACCAAACCTGAAAGAGCAGACTCATTAAACAAAGTTACGAATCAAACATGGGGAGATTATTATATAGTGTAAGACCAACAAAAGATGTGATATTAAAGGACAAGTTCGGTATTTTACACTTAAAGCTACATTGTGTAACTTTTTTAGTTTATTCTTAGCTAAAAACACTTAGTTCTTTCAAAAATATATGTGCTCATTAATGTATATTTACTTCGTTCAAGTAATAAAGTATTCTCGTGAGTGTATAATATGCCATTGAAAATACATACGGGTAAGGGGTTCTAATGTCGGTCGCCATGTTGCCCCTCCATCTTGAAAGTACATTAGCCAAAGAGGGACATACCCGTTAATTCAAGCTTCGCCTTTCGCGTTTTAACACTCGATGGCACCGTGTCGAATGTCATATAAATAACCTATATGTTACCTGACAAATTAAATTACTGCAAATTATAATAGTTTTCTAAAATAACCTCATCACTTGAAGGAACACTCATGGACGAGGTCGAACTGGAAGCCATGTTAATCTTGGACTACATTGGCCACCGTAGGAGTTAAAACTCAGAGACGTCGGATTCAGCGGCCAAGAGTTGCGTCGCACAGTAAAGAACTTATCTGAAGCAGCAGAAAGGAGCAGCAACTGGCTGTGGTTGAGACGGAAAGATTCTAGCTGGCTGTGTACAGGCCGCCACGCTACGGTTTCGTAGAAGTCTGTTGGTTTATTTGTATACGTTCCTGTGGATATTGCGTGAATGACGGGTGGTTGGACAGATATTGTGTTTTGCGGTAGGTGGTATGCCATACGGAACCGTTGTCCACTGAAACTGCATATTAACGCACCAGTGGGGCTCGATAGCCTTAGTCAACGGGTTGGCGCGTATGGTCGGGTTGCAGAGAGATTGTGAGGTTGTGGCTAGGTCTCAGCAGCAGGAGGGATGTAGAGGTCAGTAAGCTGGGCTGAGTTGAGTGGGGGACGGAGGGGGGTGACTCTGGGACGCCAGAGTCACTGTCGAGCCCTCTTGAGGTGTCGTGGGCTAGTCGACGAAACACTGAGGACGGAAGGTGCCCACTTGAAGACCCTAGAGATGTCCCCTACTCGGCTCAATCCAGACGGTTGTCGTGCTGGTCCACTGGGGAGACCACACTGTAGTTGCAGCCGTCGCGTGTGCTGACGCACCAAGTACACTGCAGACGTTAACGCCGGACAGAAGGGGAGTCACACCACCATATGGAAAGAAGCGTAAATGGATGGAGTAGTTTACTGTAAAGCTACGTCTTAGTTTTGCTTATCTTGGCGAAAGCCGAGTACAAATCAGCATGAAGTTTTTAACATCTACTCTCGTGTAATGGAAATCAGTCATTTTAAATGACAACATTGAACATCAAAGTTAGAAAATAACTTACCGCTGATGTAGATTTTGGTGCCGTTGTTGAATTTTAGAGGTTCACTAGTTTTCACACAATAATAAACTCCTAATTCATCAATGGTGATATTCTTGATGAACAGACAACTGTTAGTTTTCACTGAGTATTTGTGTTTAGAGATGCTGTTTTCATATTTACCTCCTTCAGTTTTGCTGCTGAAAGTGCGTAAGATCAACACTGGAGGATCCGGTAATTTCAGTTTGTACCAGTAAATCTCATCTATATCAAGATCACAGGTTATTATCACATCAGATCCTAAAGTTACTGGTATGTGTGTTAGACTCTCTGTGGCTTGATACAACATGAACAGATCTATGACAGAAAGAAAAACACATTTATTAAGATATAAAATCAAAAGAAAACTGACTCAATCAAATGTGACATGAGAAACTCACAGATCTGCAGCTGTATGATCTTCATGATCTGATCCAGATGAATAATATCTGCTATGATCATTCAAACATCTCGTACTGTGAGGAAACACAAACCTCGACCACACAGACGAGAGGGGAAGTCAGAGCTGAAATCATGATTAGCTACAGGTATTTAGTCATTTTACAGTCCTGAAATCATTTTGAAAATAATTCTTCCAAGCTTGATATTTTTTCTGACAAAGTGCAATTTTAAAATGTAAAGAATATAATTTTTTTGAAATACTACAAAATAAAGTTTAGCACCAGTGTCTATGGGTCAGTAAAGCAGCATTGAAGGAGACCCTGCAGTTGCTCTGCTGTCCTCTAGAGGCGGTAAATGGAAGTGTTTCACTCAGTTTCACCGCTGGACGGCGCACTCGTTCACTCTCTCTATTTTTTCATGTAGGCCTAATTGTCTGTTCGCTGAAACCATCACACTTTCATAAGCACGTTCATCATTTGCTCATTTACATTATTTATATGTTGAGAGAACTCGATCTCGATCTAAACTTTAGTGTCTGTTTTTGCGTCAGATCTGCAGTAAACTTCATCTGAACTTCTGTGTGGAGGGAACCGATTCATATTGAAGTGTTTTAATCACGACAACAACATGAAGATCATTCAGCTTCAGCTCTGTGAGTTTATTACATGATTTACACTACCAGTCAAAAGGTTTGGATCGGTAAGATGTTTTATGTTTTAAAAAAAGTATCTTATGCTCACCAATGGAGGATTTATTTAATAAAAAGAAAAAAACATTAATATTGTGAAATATTATTACAATTTAAAACAGCTGTTTTCTACATGAAAATATACAGTAGTAAAGTGTAATTTATTCCTGTGATCAAAGCTGAATTTTCAGCATCATTACTCCAGTCTTCAGTGTCACATGATCCTTCAGAAATCATATCATTCTAATATGTTGATTTAATGTTTAAGAAACATTTCTCATTATTATCAATGTTGAAAACAGTTATTTACATTTTTATTTCAGAATTCTTTGATGAATAGAAAGTTCAAAAGATCAGAATTTATCTGAAATAGAAAGCTTTTGTAACATTAAACATTTTTTTTTTTACATATTATTTTTATGAAATAAAGTAAATCAATACTTTTATTCATAAAGGATTAATTAAATTGATCAAAAGTGACCATAAAGACATTTATGATGTTACAAAATATTCTATTTTAAATAAATGCTGTTCTTTTGAACTTTCTATTCATCAAAGAATCATTAAAAAAACATTGTACAAAACTGTTTTCAACATTTATAAATCATATTAGAATGATTTCTGAAGAATCATGTGACACTGAAGACTGGCGTAATGATGCTGAAAATTCAGGTTTGATCACAGGAATAAATTATATCTTAAAATAGTTCAAATAAAAAACAGTTACAGTATTTTAAATTGTCATAATATTTAACAATATATTGCTGTTTTTTGTGTGTATTTTTAATCAAATAACTGCAGCCATGGTGAGCAAAAGAGACTTCTAAGAAAAATTAAAAATCTTATCTATCCAAAACTTTTAAATGGCAGTGTACATATGATTATTAATCTTGCAGCTGTTTCATAAAGTGTTATTTATATGACTTCACAGTTTTAAGTAAGCTATCTAAATTGTGATGCATGTTTTATCTTATAGATCTATTAATCTGTTGTCGAGCTGCAGTGTCAGATCAACTCACTGATGTGGGATCAAATGTGACCATAAACTGTGATCTTGATGAAAATGAGGTTTATTGGATTTTACTGAAAACACCAGATCCTCCAACAGTGATTCTACGATCATTCCCAACACCAATATCACCTTTATACTTAAATAATGCATTCAGAAAGAAATATTCCGTGCATTTTAAACACCGTCTGGTTATTAATAATGTAACCGCTGATGAATTAGGAGTTTATTACTGTATGAAAACAGGCACACCTCCAAAACTCAGCAACAGCACCAGACTGCACTTCACCGGTGAGTTCATTTACTGCTTCAGTGATCAAGACATTGATGCTTACATGTGTCATTTACTTCCTTCACTCTTTTCTTTCTTTCCAGAATCAACTCAACTGACCGAGTGTCTCAATCACACAGTGGTGGAGTTTATTGATCAGAATCAGACACAATGGCAGATTATTATCATCATATCTGGACTGATGAACGGGCTTCTCCTCATTGTGCTGATCGGTGAGTGACTGTTCTTTAAGAAAAACTAAATTAGGAAATGAAATATATTAGTGTGTGGTGCATTATGTAACAATATAAAGATGATGCTTCTATATTTTATTATTTTGTTTGTGTCTCCATATATACTGTTACAATTTAAGGATTTTGAATCTGAATTCACTGTTTCATTTTTAGTTTTTGCAGTTAGAAAAACAGAATGGCTGGAAAAAAACATTTATAATGCAGATTTACTGCTGACAAAAGTTATGTATCAGCCTCAGGACCCAAACCAGTCAGGTACATTATATGAAATCATTCATATCAATACTAAAATGAATGAGTGTAAGTCTTGATAATCATGTAAAATTGCTGATGACCTTTTATTCCAAAAATCTAAAGTAGCCTTTTGTTTGGATTCATTCTGGTTGAACTGCAGCTGAAATGCTAATATTGTTTTCTCAATATTGTTTTCAGGATGCTGAGAGGGAGTTTATGAGCTGCATAAAATATTCAGCATCCAAATGCAGCAACTGTACGTGTGACTATAAGACATGTTCATAAAATATCATGTGCTTTACATTGTGCATCATGTCAAGATTATATTGTTTTACAGTGTAATATCAGGAGTATTGGAGAGAGACTGAGGCTGTTTTTTACTTTTACACCAATAAAATAGTTGAAAATTGATTATAAAGTCAGTTTCTTTATGTGCAAAAACCTTAAAGTCTTGGCTATTGAACGTTTCTATTGGCTGGGAAAAAATGACTTTATGAACTCAATCACACATTAAGCATCATTGTCAGATTCATTGATAAAGGGTTTTTCATTCATTTTGATGTTTAGTTGTTAGTTCAGTCAGAATATAATGTAAATAAAAATGTAAATATGGGATTGTAGTGTACAATAAATCAAATGCAAAAAAATAAAGTTGTTCTTTAAAAATGCCCTGGCATGAGTAATGGACCATTATTATAATAATATTTTATTATATTATTATATTTTTTATGACTTCTTGTTTTCAGAAAAAAAGATACAGGCTACAGCATGTGGTTAAACTCAACTGAAGCACAAACCAAAACCAGAAACATGTTCCAGTTTGGTCAGTTCACAACCAGTGATAAACAGAGTCTGTCACCTTTGTCTAGAGTTGAGGTTTAACTGTGAATCGAGTGTTTTTCCAATGCCTTTATGTGTTTGTGTATCTCAGTTCTCACAGTTGTCTAAACCTCAAGTGGAAACAGCAGCATTGCTTTTTCTGCGTTAATGTCCTAGAGATTGACAAGTGTTTTAATGCATGGAAATCACCTTCACACTAGATACTGTTATATCACTGTGAACGTCCAACAGTTAATGGACTGCAACTGCCATGGCCGCTTTAAATGAATCTAGAGTCATTCTCAGAGGATTTGAAAAAAAGAAATAAATGCTGTTTAACCTTTTTCATATACAAATAAGAAACTATTTTACAAATCATAAGGAAAGGTAAATAATTAAGAAAGCCCCAACTAATGTGGAACAGTATTTCATTGCTATAAAGAAACGACACCCAACACATAAAAAACATGTCGCACATATACAGCAGATTACTGCTTGATTCAACAGATAATACGTTCATAAAGACAAAGTGGGAGTTTGAAATGAATGATCATATAGAGGATGAGACTTGGGTAAACATATGCACAGGATGTCATAAGGGCATCAACAGTCATAACTGGAAAGAGTTTGACTGGAAAACGAAAATCAGGTTTTTTAGAACACCACAGGTGATATCAAAATTTGTGGATAATCCAGAAGCAGAGAAATGTTGGAGGGAGTGTGGGAAAATACAGACTGATCTCATGAAATGGCGTATGTATGACACGCCAATTCGTATTTCCATTTTTGGCGTGCTATCAACACGCATAATCGCTTTTCAGCGTGTTTATCAACGCCTTTGACTTAACGTTATATTACTGTATTATGCATATATAAATATATGACCTACCCCAACCCCGTCCCTAAACCTACCCGTCACTGGGGTTAATACCATTTATGAGTCTTCTCCTACCATCCTAGGAAAAGAAATATCGCTCCACAGATGTAGATATAGATTTTGCTTCGTTTCGCTCGGACATTTAACGGCGTACACATACACGCGGAATCACTCGGACATTTAATGGCGTAGACATACACGCAAAAGATTTCGGCGTGGACATACACGCGGATATTTCAAAATGCGTATAGATAACACGCCACTTGAATTGAAAGTGGCGTGTATGTTTACGCTAAGTCATGATGTCATGTTGGAAAATAGGAGACCACACACACATATTTTGGGAATGTCCAAAATTATTTACATTTTGGCAAGGGGTTAAGGATGAGATTATGAAAATTATGCATGTAGATCTCCCTTTTCCTCCCTTTTATTTTTTGCTTGAAGGAATACCCCAAGACTTTTGTAGTCAAAACCAGAGATATATTCTGCATGTCCTCCGAAAAACCATTACAATTATTGGATGAAGCCACACCCACCAAAAATGAGTCAATGGAGAGAAAAACTGATATCTATTTATAGAATGGAACATGACTGCCCAACTCCAACTGAAACTGGACACTTTTATACACTGGTGGAGACCTATTAGTATATACATTGAGGCATTGAGGGTGAACTGATTGGTGTGCAACTTTAAATTATTCCCTGTTGTATAAAAAAAGAGGAACATATATATATATTTTTTCTCTCTTCTTTTTTCGTTTTACTATATAGTGTTTTATGTATTTTTTGTATTTTCTTTTTTTTATTTTATTTGGGCCACTGTGGTTGTCAAGGAATGTTTAGTTAGTTGTTGTAATTTGTTAAAATGTATAAGAATAAAGTAAAAAAAGGGGGGAAAAAAAAATGCTTTTACATAGAAGTGGAACACCCGCTTTGAAGGTAAACGCAGGCGTTCATGGTTGCAAGCCATTTAATGGACAGACTGAACTGATGAAACCTGCTGTCACAATCCTGGTTCTGTGTCTTTTGTTTTGTATGGACTTTTTATGTTGAAATTTTGTATGGACTTTTTATGTTTTTCGGTTACCGTCAATAGTTACACCTGCCATTAATTATCTCTGATTTCAGTCTTGTTTGGTGAGTCATTGTTTGAATGTATTTATATATTCAGTCAGGGTTAGCCCAGATGGTCTGGTCTTTGCCTTTCATGTACCTTGAATCTTGTTCTTGTTTCCTAGTCTGGATTAATTCCCTGGTTTCCTGGTTTTTAGAATTTTTGTACTTTTGTCCATGACATTAAATTTGGGAATGCATTTAGATCCTTTCTCTCTGCCTCGTCCCTTTGCCATAATTGTGATACCTGCAATAGTGAGGTAAAGTCCAATTCATTTCCGCAAACCGGTTCTTTCATACAGTCCGTTGCAATGAACCGGTTCAAAAACCCGATTAATCTGTTCCTTACGTCATCACACAATGATGTCACTACTCATTTCTTTTCTAACAACTCAGTGTCATGTTATATCAAGGAAACATTCAAATAAAGCGTATTGAAACGTTCAAATAAAAAGTTATTTGTGTGAACGCATATTGCTGATTATTGCATTTCATTCGTTTAAGTTAATGGTGTTTGTGGTCACAGTTTAATTCGCAGATCCTTTATGTCGGATACAACTGAAAAATCAGGATATGAAGGGTGGAATGCTTTGAAACACCTCCATGCTCACAGGATTGGAGGGTTCTGGGAGAAACAGCTTGGAGGATGGCATCGAGCGATGTGGAGAGGAGGGGGTTTAACAGGTGGGTTACGGCAATATTAGCCCTGAATAATAAGAGGTAAGAGGTACTGAGTTGGGTATTGATCCGCCTCCGGAGCCAGCAGCCTGAGCCATGGGAGGTGGTTCCAGGGAGACGGCATTCGGCATTGCGGTAAAGAGAGAATATGATTCCGAGAATTTGGGGAGTGACCAGGCTTGCCAAAGGGCTATTGCTTCGTCCCTGTGCTCGAGAAGCGCCAACAGATCGGTATTCTTTTGGAAGATTCTCCTGGTGCTGGTGGTTCTACAGCGTGAGTGCAGTGGTGATCGCGAGCTTTAGGCTCTCAACTGCTGTTTTAACAGCAAGCAAATTTACGTGTTTGTGTGTGTGTTGACGGCTGGTTGAGGGCGGAAAAGTGAGTGCTTCACTGTTTTCAGTTTGCTGAATTCAGTGTTGCCACAGTCATTCCCTGTGTGCTCCAGCACTGGTGACGGGTCCCATTTCTGAAAGAGCAACACGGGTGAGTTTTGTGTCTTTTTCAAGATGCCATTCCATCCGTGCGTTTCTGGGTACGGTAGGGCTCTGTCCCCCTCTGATGGTCACAGGAGTTGTATCACGTGTCTGGGCTTAAAACACACTGAAGCAGCTCTTGTGGATGAGTCATGTTCTCATTGCGGGAATATGACCGTCTCTGTGCTAAGGTCGAGACTAGCCTTCATTCGCGAAGCTGGAGTCCCCATCCCCAGGCCCCGCTCTACTGTCTCTTCTGGGTTACCTTCCCAGAAAATACCTGGAGTGCGGTCTGGGCTGGGTGACTTAAGGATTACGGTGAGGGGTAATCCGCCCGGCAAAGCCCCGTGTACGCCGCTCCGGTACCTTTATTTCCTGAAGTGCATGAGGAGTTGACGAGGGCATGGGTGGCACCTTTCTCTTCCAGAAATCACCTGAGTAGCTCCTCTCTCCTCACTACCATTGACGGGGGAGTGGTGAAAGGTTATGAGGCTATCCCTCCAGTGGAGCGGTCTGTTGCGATGCAGCTGTGTCCAGCGGCTGCTACCTCATGGAAGGGGGATCCTCGTCTCCCTACTAAGGCCTGTAAGTTCTTGTCCGTTCTCACGGGCAAGGCTTACAAAGCCTGTGGGCAAGCCGCTTCCTCTCTGCATGCTAGGCGTTGCTTCAGGTTCACCAGGCCCAGGCACTCATGAACATGCATGAGGGTAGCCCAGACTGTGAGCTCACGGATGAGCTCCGCACTGCAACCGACCTCGCCCTCCGGGGCACGAAGGTTGCAGGTCTTGCGATGTCCACTGGTGGTCCAGGAGCGCATCACTGGCTCATCCTGGCGGACATGAAAGAAGCGGACAAGGTTCGATTCCTGGACTCCCATTTCCCAGGTTGGGCTGTTCGGCGACGCGGTTGAGAACTTTGCCCAGCAGTTCTCGGCCGCCCAGAAGCAGACGGAGGCCATCCGGCACATCCTGCCCCGATGACCTGCTGCTGCCTCCACCCTGCAATCGGGGGCCCGCCTGCAGCCGCCTCTGCTCCCGCTGGACCATCACAGCAGAAGTGGCGCCCCGCCCGCCCGCTTCAGGCACTGCCAAGCCAGGTGGCAAGCGACAGCGAAAGCGTTAAACCTGAGGCGGGCCACCCAGGGATGGAGGAAATGCTCTTGGAGATGGTCACCGGCCGCTCCTTTCACTCGTAAGAGGACAGAGTGAAGTTTTTGTTTTTGTGTGTGTGTTGTACCGCCGTTGGTTCCCATAAAAGCGGTAGCCAGCGATACCCACATTTTCAAATAAAGAGCAATTTCTCCCTTCCTGGGCCCCAAGAGGGCTAGTTGGCAGGGTGTGTGACCCTGCAAAGCCTTGCACCCTTCACCTCCCTCTTGTTCGCCTGCCGGCACCTGGATGCGGTTTGAGGACCCGGTCATCCGCCTTATCACACATCCCCTGCCGCTCAGTGAAGTCAGGTAAGTGCTGCACTGCACACTCAGACCCTCCTTCGGGCCACCTCTGGGCCTCTCGAGTTGGGTCCCTGTTCTCCACCTCACTGCCCCACCTTGGGTATGTCTGTGGTCTCTTTGGCCCCTGGTATGGTGTGTGTAAGCCTCAAGTGCTTCCTACCGCTCCACTTGGCCCTGAGTTGACCAGCAGACTTGGCTTGTGATTCATTTCGTTTTGCTTCCGCCCTGGCTCAGTGATATTCTTCACACCTATGTGTTGAGCGCTGCTCCTGTCCTGTGTGCGCACATCGTTGTCCTACTGGCTAAGGACATGATGTAGCCCCTTCCTCAGCCAATATGAAGACCGGTTTCTTTTAACCCGTACTTCATTGTACCCTAGATATGTGTTGGGTTATGGCCATCTTGGCACTGTGTCAATTGAAAAGGGCCCTTTTTCGAAAGCCTGCGTTCAATTTAGGGATGCACCGAATCCAGGATTCGGATTCGGATTCGGCTGAATATTGGGCTTTTTAACGGGGTTCGGTTTCTGCCGAACCTCAGAATTTTTTTCCACCGAACCGAACCCTAGGCTTGCACTACGCGCGCTACGTCGAAGTCACCGATCAGTGAATGACATCAAAGTACCGCGTGAACGAATAGAGAGCAGACGGGCTCCTTATGCTTTTGAATTGCTCTCGCGGTACTTTGATGTCATAAACTGATCTGTCTGTGCAGTGCCGGTTCAAGTCGAACAAGCCTGTAGTGTAACGCGTTGTGTCAGGAAGAAAAATAGGGATAGCTCACAGCTAAAGTTATTGCAGAGGCCAGACAGACTCATGGAGGCGATTGGCATCTCACAACTCGCACTTTATTCCACAATCGAACTTGTGTAACTGTCTGTCACACGTTCTACCGTCCACAGCGTTACTTAACAAAATAAGATAAAAATGAGCATCAAACAGAAATAACCCGCATACATGGGCATGTGTTCGAGGCGCACGGCACATACAATACGGACTGCAGACAGTTCAACAGGGAGCGCGGAGTTCTTAAAGGGGCCACACCTTATTTCCACTCGTTACTGTAGGAGGACCGTTCGAATGCAGTAGGCTGTGAGAAAGTGAAATTAGTACTCGTGAGCAGAAAAAGTGTTGTTTGGCAGTACTTTCAGTCAAAAGAAGGCAATTCAAGTCGAGCTACATGTTCAATTTGCAATGCCGATTTGTCTCATGGTGGCAAGGACTCTAAACAATAGCACCAGAGAAACGTGGGCGCCGTCATCTTTAGAATATTGTCTTTGAACTTCCGTTTTTGCGGTCGCTCTGTATATTTCTATGGCATCGCTGTCCAGGAGTAATTAGCTGGTGAAGTGGATTTTCTTATTGTAGAGTTAACAAAAGTTATCATGAGCATTGTAATGTTTATCATAAGCATTGTAAAGCAGATGTCTTAACAAATGTCGACCGGGAATTTTTTTACGAGCATTTCATTCATACCTATGCAAGATCGCTGTGAAAACACAGACCGGAAGTCAAAAGACAACGAGCGCAGCGCTGAAAAGGGGCGGGGCTACATAAGGTCAGGCTACACAATATCGCCGCTGTTCAAATGCATAATGTTGCTTATTCTTTTTTTTTTTTTTTTTTTTTTTAAGTTATAAAAGTAAAAGTAGTGTTTATTATTTACAGTAATAAAATAAAATGAAAAATCCACTTTGTTTACTTCATTAATGTGTTTACTGTGTTAATGGACTGAGGATGAGAATAGGATTCGGTATTCGGTTTCGGCAGAATCTTAACCAGTGGATTCGGTATTCGGCCGAACCCCACAAATCTGGATTCGGTGCATCCCTAGTTCAATTACTACACAGAGATGCATTTTCAAATGCTCCATCCCCAAGGTTGGCCTGCAGCGTTCGACAGCGTTGCGTCGAGCGTACGAAGTATCAGTACAAGTCCTACACTTCGAGTGCTCCATAGCCAGTTGGGTCTTCAGGTCAACTTGGAGAGAGTAATCTCGCCCACGGGCTCAAGAAGAGTGTGTTAGGCTAATGCTAGAAGTAAGAAAGGGTCCCACTGAACATTTTTCAGAGGCTCCTGGGGCAGATGGCAGACGCAGCCGCTTGGCTTCCACAACTTGCCAGTTGTGTTTCTGTCTGAGCGGACATCCCTTGGACAGACACTGGCTCTCAGCTGACCCCGGGGGCCCGCAGAAAAGCGTTCCCTAGTGAGCCTTCTAAGAAAGCGGCTATGCAATTCATTATCGCTTGGCGGTGCTCAAGTTCAGTGATTTCATCACACTCAGGTGTTGAGCAGAAATGCTCCTGAAGCTCAGTGAATTATCACACTTAGGTGTTGAGCAGAGATGCTCCTGAAGCTCAGTGAGCTTCACATCTAGTGTTGAGCAGTGCTCCTGTCTTGTGCGCGCATATCGCTTGCACCTACTGTGCTAAGTCATGAGTGGAACAGGCCTTGATAGTTGCCCCTTATTGGCCCAACCAGACCTAGTTCCCTCGACAGCCTTCCTGACTTCCCCTGAATACATTTCAAGGACGGGGCATGATGGCACCCACGTTCAAAAAACTGGACGGGGAGGTTCAGGTGGCTACCACAAGGTTATGTGGTAGTGACCATCACGTCTGCAAGCACCCCCTTTAAGAAAAAAAGTTGTGCTTCGCTAAATTAGAAGTGGAACCTATTCGTTGATTGAGTCTTCTCTCCGTGAAGAGATCCTGAGAGTGTTTGGTCATTTCAGTGCTCTCTTTCCTGCAAGTTGGCTTGGAGTAGGCTGTTCCTTCATCCTCAATAAATGACGATCATCATTGCAGAAGCATGGGAAGCACGTTCTGATCATCAGGTTCCTGAGAGAGCAAGGGTCATCCCTGCGCCCCTCTTTATCCTTTTGGGCCTATCTCTGGTGCTACTGCACTGCAGAGACCACCCCTGAGCCACTGCAGGCAGTGAGTTAAAAATTCTGTTTTTACAGTTCTCCTGCTCGCATGGCCTCTACTAGAGGGTAGGGACTTGATCGCTTTGAAGTTAGAAAAGTGAAATCATAATCAACCACCCCGTTAAACAAGATAAATGGTGTAAGCCTAATTTCACGATAAGAGTCATCAAATCAACACATTTTCTACATTGTGTAAAAATTACAATTAAATTTCATTGATTCAATCATTTAATTTTATTTATTTTAATTTGCACATATAAATGAATATACAACAGTGAACAAATTACATTCTAGAACAATTCTCAGTGAAGATACACTGATGGTACTTTATCAAGTCATTGAACTTTTCAAATATCCCAGTGCACGATGCAGACACGAAATGTTATTATTTTAGTTTTGTTACCATTTACTCAATAATGTTCTTAGCTTCTGTTATACTCAGTACACCCTTAATATTTATCAATTTCCTGAGGAAGTTTCCATACTCTAAATACGGGAACACAATATTAGATACAGTCACCCACCTATATTTTATTCACTCATAAAATACAATACTTTTAATCTCTTATAAATGAACAAACATTCATATTTTTGTTTAATCCTTGATAATAGCTTAATAGCTAACATACCTATTTCTGAACTACTTTCTACTGTATCATATTGAATGTAATTTATAGGAAGAAAAAAACCCAGAAGATACTAGACAGAAAAGCCTAAATTTCAGAAACTCATTTCAAACTGTGGTCTATGAATTAGAGACCTGCACATGGCTCATTTTCATTTGTCATTAGATGTAATCATCCAAACTCTCGATAGCTTGCTCTTTTGAGTATTGGCTCCATCCGTATGAAATGTCATCCCACCTGTGGAATGTTTTCTCAAAGTATTCTTCCAGATCTTTCTGAAATCTGCACACAAACCACTTCCAGTATGGCAGCTCAGAGAAGTCAGGGGTGATGTTCCACTCTGCATAAACATGCCCTGCATTTCTGTATTCTCTACATGGAATCCACTGACCTGTATAGAACATTTTACCAGTTCTCACTAATGTTGTGCAAAAATCTGCACTGAGACACTCTGTTTCCTCATAACAACATCCACTGAGTCCATCCACCCGATGGAAAGGAACACTGTGATCTTCAGTATGGTTTTCTACAGTGTTAGTGCAAGTGGCTGCACAGAACGGACACTGAACCCAGCAGCACTGACAGAGATGATCAGTCAGAATCTCATCGGGTCTGTCCTTGTGTTCCAGATTTTCTGGAAATGTCTCTTTGCTGAATTTATGTTGTATTTCAGATGATACTGAACCAAGTTCTTTGCTTATCACATCTTCTAGAAGATTGAAATCATCAACACCATCATGACTCACTCCACTGAGGTCCTTTAAAGAGAATATCAGCACATCTGAAAGCTGCAGTGTGAAGTAATTTAGCCACTTCTGAACATCTCTGTTGGTCGTGTTGACCCGTGTAGTCGCTCTGTGAGCCGCTGCCATGATCTTCTGTTGCAGGAGTTCAATGTTCTCCTTCATCTTGGGCCGAACACTGACTTTGAAGTTATCAGTTATGTACCGATTGACTTCATCTTTGATGAAACTCTTGAAGTGATCTTTGAGACTGTAAATGTAGGTAATGTATTTGTGAAAATCCTCCTCTTCTGCCAGAGTCTTGAGGATGTGTTTTTCTAGTTTAGATCTGTTTCCATTTAACGATTCACAGTTTATCTTAATTTCATTAGTCAAATCTCTGGCAATGTCTTTGTAGACACTCTTTTGAATGGGCTCTTTCAGTTTCTGACAGATGATCTCACCAAAAATGGCAGCTGATGTTGCACCTTGACAGTATTTCTGGAAAATACTGTAGTACTCTTTGCTCTTCTTTTCAAAGTAGAAAACAGGATCGTTGGCTTCCCTGAACTTTCTGTGCTGGTCAGTGATTACCTTGTTTTCTCTCTTAGAGATGGAAATGACCAAATCCATGTAAAATTCCTTTGTAAACACAAAGTCCCTGGAGCCTTGCTCATAATCTTCTACTCTGGCTTTGATATATTCTACGAGTTCTTGGATGTAGGTTTTGTTGTAGCCCATCTTTGCAATGTTATACAACATGATTGTTTTGTCTGCTTGCTCAGCAATCTCATTGACTAGGGTTCTAATTTGGGTTTCAACCTGAAACTTCTGATTAGCTGATCCGAAGGCATTTGTAACAAATCCTGTAATTCCACTTGATTTCTTTAACTGTATATAATCTGAATAACGCTGCACAGAGAAAACATCCCTGCTCTTCTTCCAGGTGTTGACAGGGACACTTTTATAGTTACTGAGGAATTGTTTCACGTCTTTTAATACATCAATGGTTTTGATGGGAGGAGTTTCTGTGGTAATCTTCTTGACACACTCTTTCCAAAACTTTCCAAACTCTTTTTTCAGGATTGTTTCATCATTGGCTTTGTCTTTGAGTTTTAAGGCGAGTTCTTTGCTCTTTTCCAAGAGGGTATTTTCGTAACGTGTCCTCTGAGCATCAATCTTTTTCTTCATATCTCGCTGCTGAAGAATCTCATTTAATTTCCTTATTGTTTCTTTCCCAATGTTTTCCTGAAGCTCTTTGATTTTGATGTCAAATGATGCTTTCCACTGTATCAGTATATCTTTATCTTTGTCTTTCTCAAAGAATTCTGACATTGATTTTTCTACTTCTTCACTTTTCACTTTTAGTTTTCCTTGTAGATCACTTTCTGAAACCTCATTAATGGTTTCATTTTCGATGTTGTTGTAGAGTTTGTTCTCTATTTCCAGCATGGTTCTGCGAAGACTCCAAGACCACTTGCTGTATTCTGTCTCCAGTTTTCGGTATGTTGCGATTTCTAGAGCATTTTTGAAGCTGAATACAAATCGTTCATTCAGTAAAGCCTCCCAGAGATCATTAATACGAACTTTTAATTGTGTCAACTCTAACCCATCTGATTTTGAGGCATGGTCAAAAAATGTTGTCTTTAGCTCTTGGATGTTCTCACAGTATGATGGGTTTGGTGGTGCCATCGGTGGGCTGCCCTCCCACAGCTGTGCAAAATATTTCACATCCTTCTGTATATCAAAAGTAATGATATCATTGAAACACTCTGCAACATAGACTTAATCTTTAGCAGCGAGTTTTGTCATCTCATCCAGTGTCTCCTGCAGCCGTCTCCTTCCATCCATATTCTTCTCTCCAGCTGTGATGTCTGAAACGTTCTGATGGACAAACATGCAGCTGGGATTCAGTCTGACCTTCTTCATCCTCATGAAGGCCTGAACAACGATCTGAAGAATGTCCTGCAGCTCGGATGGACTTTCTCCAAAGATATTGATCAATGTCATATTACCAAGACCAACAACAAATGTGGCCATTTCATTGTCTTGATGTCTTGTTGACCTTCCAGACAGTTCTAGAGCACGAAGCCCCTCAGTATCAACAACCAGAATATAGTCAAACTTCAGCTGTTCTTTCATCTTCATCTCCTCTGACACTCTGATCAGCTGCATGAAAGCTCCTCTGGTGCACCTGCCAGCGCTGACAGCAAACTGCAGTCCAAACATGGCGTTCAGCATAGTGGATTTCCCTGAGCTCTGAATCCCTAAAACTGACAGCACAAAGACTCTCTTGTCTCCCAGTTTCTTGATGAGTTCATGTAGAACAGCAGTAACCCAGACCAAAGGAACATGAGCGGCATCTCCATCCATCAACTCCAGTGGAAATCCAGAGATCATCATGTCTGCTGCAAGACTCGGAAGAGAAGTAAAATTACACGGCAGGCCTTCCTTGTTACTATTCACTGATTTACATGATTCATAGATCTGACCGATCTCCCTCAGGATGTGCTCCAAGCCAAAGGTTGCAGCTTGAAGTTCTTTTGATATGCTATCAAGTTCTGTGTGTTCACTGTTCATCTGTTGCCCAGCTCTAACTTTTGACCATTTTTCATTATACTTGTAATGTAGAGCAGAAAGGTCAACTGAGGTATATTCATCCAGGAGGATTGCGAGCCATTTCAGAAAAAATGTCTTCTCATTTGGAGATTGTGAATTAATTTTTGTAATAAACAAATTCATGAACTCACCAATGTTCAGCTCATGCTGCTGCTTACGGATTTTCTTCATTTCTTGTTTCTGTTTTATTTCCATGTCTGTTTCATTCCCCTGAGATCGATGTAGTTCTTTGTTCTTTTCACACCACTGATGCCACAGTTCGCCCTGACAGGGCAGAAATGATTCTTTAATTTTTGTCAGATTTTTATCCTTCAGTAAACCCATCATGTGCTGTGCTGCTTCTTTCCCTCTCCTGCAGTCATTGTCATGATCCTCATCTACTCTGATACCCGAGTGTTTGGACACATCTTCAATCCTGAAAATAAAATATGGTTCTGACGATGAGGATGAGAGACATTGATTTATAGTTTGTATGAGTTCTTCAGATACATCTGATTGGTTTCTGTTATTAAGTCCAATTTTGTATTTCCCTTTGTTGATTTTAGTTAGACTATATTCATCCTCAGTACAAAGACAAATGAGTGGCTTTCTGTCCTTGTACAGGTTTTGGATCTTTACTGCATTCTTGTCATTCTTGTCAAGTCGTGGTAGGATAACAACATTGACTGAGGCCATTTCAGTGAGGATCTGCAGCTGTTTCTCATGGTCTCCTGCATCACCGTGTAGATTACAGAACGCAACACATTGAGTAAAATTATCTGTGTCTTTCCCAGATGGGCAGTACCAGGCGATCTCCACCACTCCATCCATCAGTACTCTGGTGTTGCTGCTGCCTGTGCAGTTCCTGTGGAAGAATGTGTTGTGTTTCTCATTAATCAGACTGTTCATCAGCTGAGATTTGGATGAGGACAATGAGCCAAACCTAAAGAAAGAAACCATGCATGTTTCTGCCTTCCAGACTGGTTGGATTTTACTGATGATTTCATTGTGCGTATTCCTCATCTTCCAGCTCTTGTTGATTTGTCTGAATGTCCAGAGAGGAAACTCAATCTCTTGTGTGAATGGATCAGGAACAAGCAGAGGCAGAGCGTACTGACACTGAGACAGTTTAGTCACCATCAGCTGCTTTAGGAAACCATCAGCACAATGAAACACGGCCATCTGGACATCCATCGGGTGAATAGCAGCTTTTCTGTTGGTTTCATCAGGAAACGGAGATATTTCGCTGTATAAATCGGCATCACCCTCATCGTCAGATAAATCATTGTTTATTTGTTGTCTGTCATTCTGTGAATCTATAGTTTTAATGTATCTTGCTCTGTAGTTCATCATCAGCAGTTTTTTTAGGAAAGTCTGAATCAGGTCCTCCTCAGCACAAGACTCACAAGACTCTAATGAATGTTTAGTTAGTTGAAGAACATCTGCAGCTATTAGTTGAAAGGGATGCTTTTTATCAAGATGAAGCCTGTGAAATAGATGCTCTACTTTATCCCCCTTTCCGTTTCCTCTTTGATCCAATCTTGCACCATCTATTGATCGCTTCTCTCCCTGAAAAATATACAGCACAAGGCAGTTAGCTTAAAACAATTTACAATTAACTGAAATAAGGATGAACCTTACCCATCAAGCAATAGCCGTCATTTCACCATCTAGGTTAACTATAGACCCAATATAGTCCGGCTATGAGTAACCCACTTCTATCCAAAATAACCTTGAATTTGGTTACATGTCATTTTTTGCCAAAATAACTTGCAAGATGTATGATATTTCATCATGTAAGCAAAGTCAACAGTGATTACAAGGTGTTTGGTTTAATTTCTTTGACATTTATCTAATTGATGACTTGTCTATTCTTGGGCGTTTGTTTAGATGTCTATTAAATTTTCAATGACAGCCCAAATTTTGCCTCCTTTAAGCCTAAAGGTCAGGGCTTTGTTTGGACAGCTATTAGACGTCTTTTAAATGCAAAATTGCTTGCTGGGTTGGATCTTAGTACAACCAGTAGCTGTTGGAAAGAAACCTTCATTCTCATTAGCAAACTGTGTACACATGATTAGCTGTCTTTGGAAAGTAGTGCACATGACAGATAAAATGTGCAAAACCATATATTTAAGATGTATATGTTAGTGTTTTTATAAAAGCAAAATATCTGAAAGTTTTGCTGAGAAAATGTGACTCTTTGCAGTACAGTCATCAGTAAATATATAAATAACTCCAAAACCATAAAAGGTCAAGGGAAACTATCATAAGGAAGGAATGATAATAAGCAACCACACTCTGTAAGCTGTATGTCTACATTCATGGAATTATTTCTAACTCCCTGCTCCTGTTCTATTCTGTACACTAACTCAACACTTACCCCATGTCTCTCTCTTGTCTCTGTTGTCGAGGTGTAGTCCATACTCTTTTCAATAATTGTGGTTTGATCTTGTGACAGAACAGAAAATGTGACAGAAATATTAAAATAGATAAGATAATTTTGTGGTTTCTAATTGATTGTGTTAGTTCAGTTCAGGTGTGTTTCAAATAATTGTCTAGATAGTTTCTCTCTTTGTCTGCAGTGTACTGCAGAGTGCTTGATTCCTGCTTCCTGCAAGTGACCGAGCTACACAGCGTATAACATTAAGTTAGACTTATAGTCTCAATTTAACAAAACATACCACCAACATATTTGAGTCTATGATACTAGCAGTTTCTTTTTTGTTGTAGCCTTTTTTGGTTTAATTATCTCCAGGTGTTTTCTGTATATTTTGTTCCTTTGTGTTTTTAAAGCCTTTTTACTGTGTAACATGTTCGTCTGGTCAAGTCTGTTAATTGATTGTGGAAGTTTTTGGTTTTCTTTGTTTTTGATTCAATTGTTTTTATTTAATTTAAATCTGCATTTAGCTTGAATCTCAGCTTGACTGATTACCTGTTACAAGTACAAGTAAATCATGAATAGGAGTGTCAGAGTCAGGGGCAAATAAACATGTCAGAAAGCCAACATAATGTCAATGAAACCAAATCTGTGTTCTTACCACTTGTGTTCCTGTCTTGCACATCTTCTCTCTTTCTTAACGCAGTGTTGTACATCTCTCTAGTGTAGCACTGCTGGTTATTCTCAATAAACAGATGCTCAACTCTGCTCATCAGGTCTCTCATCTCTGACTGTTTGGTCATGTTCTTGCTGCAGGTGTGATATCTTCCACCGCATTTCTTCAGCAGCCGCTCCAGAGCAGAGTTTTCCTTCAGATCGTCTATTATAGAGTCAGACTCTTCTTCGCTCTCATAGGTGAAGAGAATCATCACAAACTGAAGAACTCGGTCACCAAATACTCTCTGAAGCCACTCAATACCCATCTTATCAGCATCTGTTAGCTGACCCAGTCGCACAACAAAGATGAAGGAGATTATTTTATTTTCACTCACTAGTTGACCAGTGAGGGGATCCAGGTCAAGTGCAGTCTCATGTAAGCCAATCATGTTGATCACTGAGACACGACGTCCTGATATCTTCACCTGGAAAGGAACAATGCTGGATATTTCTACATTTCCAATATCTGCTTGTATTTCTCCAAGTAGAATATTGTCATGTTGAAACTGGACTGCCGCAGAGTTTCCAAATAACAAAATGGTCTGATTGTGATCTAGAATAAACAGAAGAGCCAATTCTCAGATTCAGGGCCGGCGCTCCGCACACGCACATCACGCGCTGCGCGTAGGGCACCAAGTGCTTGGGGGGGCACCAAAAAATCTGGGTCGTGAAAAATCATCACAATAGGCTACTAGTATAAATAACAAATAAAATATGTCTAAAGCATGTTAATATACAAAAGCAATACAAAAGTAATATAGGCCTAGACCAAATTAGTCGAGAAAAAGGTGAATCTCATTTTTCGTCTCCCTCTGGTGCCCCCCCCCCCTTCCCCACCTCCCAGTGGTCTGTTCGATTATGCCTCAATCAATGTCAAATTTGGCAGACACCGACCTCAGACATGGCCTCGGAAAGGCACCAAGAGTCGGGGGCGAAAAAAGGAAAAAGAATAGACAGCGGGATGATATTCGCGCGTCGCTTTGCAGGTAAGACAATGTTTTAAATAAAAATGTTAGTTTTGTAGCGCGGGCGCCCTTGCGTCGTGTATGCATGTCCAGGGGGGCGTCGCCAGTAGTGCAAATTAAATGATCCGTGGCTTTTTTAGCCCTGCATGTTGAATCTTTTATTTTAACGGGGGTCCGGGGCTTTCTCCCCCAGACATTTTTTAAACTTGGGCTGTTTAAGATGCAGTTAGTTTGTTTGAGAAGAAAAGGAAGACCGCTTAGATACGTTTTTTCGTTGTTGTTTTATGCGGATAATGCGTTCATTTTCAAGAGGTTCACAGGCCAAGGCCCAAGGGCGACATCTGTTGGTGAAACTGCAATTAGAAAAAAAAAAAAACCCCACAATCTCAGTGTTTGTATATTTTCATATTCACAGAGTTGTCAAATTATTAGGGCTGGGAAAAGATTAATCGCATACAAAATAAAAGTTTGTGTCTACATGATATGTGTGTATACTGTGTATAATTATTTTGTATATATAAATACACACACATATGCACGTATATATTTAAGAAATATTTGCATGTATATACTGTATATATTTATATATAATTTATATTATATATAAATTTAAATATTTTATATATAAATAACAAATATTTCTTAAATACATACATGCAAATGTGTATTTATATACACTACCGTTCAAAAGTTTGGGGTCAGTGAGAATTTTATTTTTATTTTTTGGAGGAAAGAAATCAATACTTTTATTTATCAAGGAATAGTTCATTTGATTGAAAGTGACAGTAAAGACATTTATAATGTTACAAAAGTCTTTTGAACTTCCTATTCATCAAAGAATCCTAAAAAAAAAAAAAAAAAACTGTACAACTGACAGACCAACAACTGTTTCAACATATGATAATAATAATAAATGTTTCTTGAGCATCAAATCCTCATATTATACTGATTTGTGAAGGATCATTTGACACTGAAGACACTGACACTGGTGATGCTGAAAATTCAGCTTTGATCACAGGAATAAATTACACTTTACTATATATTCACACAGAAAACAGCTGATTTACACTGGAATAATATTTAATACTATAACTGATTTTTGTTGTATTTTTAATCAAATAAGCGCAGCCATGGTTAGCAGAAGATAATTCTTTTAAAAGTATTTAAAATCGTACCGACCCCAAACTTTTGAACGGTAGTGTATATACAAAATAATTATACACAGTACACACACATATATCATTCATGTAGACACAAACTTTTATTTTGGATGCGATTAATCGCGATTAATCTTTTCCCAGCCCTACAAATTATGTACAGAATTATTATATTGTGCTTCATCAGACTAAGAAATTCTGAATGGTTGTTATTCCTTGGGTGGGTGAGGGGGTAAGTGGGGTGGGGGGGCGAGTGGGGTGGGGGGGCACCACCAAGCATTTGTGCTTAGGGCACCCAAATGGCTAGCGCCGGCCCTGCTCAGATTCATCAATGTGCTCCAACATAAGAACAAATCTCATTCAGTAATGTGAATAATCATATATTTTTGTTTTCTTACCCATACTGCTGAGCGATGGATCAACGGAGACAGACAGTCGAGGTGCTCCTCAAGTTTGGAGATGCTCCTTTATTCTAGTACACGCTGTTCATTATCCTGAAAAAGATAGTGTAAATTAACTTTCATAATTTTAGGTGTGCATGTATATAACATTATTTGATTGAGTTTGTGTTCACCATCTGAGTGATGAGTATCAAGTCAAAACCAAAGAGACTTGAACTCTTCCTGCTTCCAATATGCAAAGGTTTAGATCCAGTCTAACAGGTTTTGCAGTTTTCAAAAAACATAGTCTGATATCTAGTAAATCACATGGTATCTTTTCTTAGAACACCTGACTACCATGAAAGTTATTTAAATCCCATGCCGGTCATGAGCCGGGTTCGATCTCTCATTCTTTCCTGTCTTGTTTTAATTCCTCAATCTGCTTATTGGTTTACTCCTGTTTCCCCTCTCTCTGATTTATCTGATAATAGGCCTATTTCACAAAAATGGCCCCGACACCGGACGTAGGGTAAACTCTTTTCCGGTGAAAGCGCTAGCTGTTGCAGTCGGAGGACAAATGCGGAGACTAAAAGTGGTCAGTCCTGTTGCTTACCTTTTTATGTTTCAACCCAAAGAAGAAACAACCCTATTGATCACTTCACAGCTTTTCGTGTTTTGCGGGTTTTCATGGAACAACCGGGGAGAAGTTAAATCACGCCAGACGCGTGTGAAGGAGGAAGCAGATGTTGAAATGGAGTGTTGATGCCGGTTCGGGACTGATGCCCTGACAAAACATGTTTATATCGCACTTGATTGTTATCCGATGCATGTCATGCACTTTTATTTATTATTATTAACTGTTGGCAAATTAAAATTGTTTGTAGAAGTTGTTTTCTGTAACTTTCTTTCCTTTTTACCTGGGTGCGCTTTGCCTGGCCTGCTGTTTACTTGAGCAAGCAAGGGCAGCTGGGACATTTATTAAACGTGTAGAATACTTTTCAAACCGTTACACAAAGTCTTATAAATGTAGACGTTTGTGGTTTGTGATATATATATAAAAAATAAACATATTAGAATAACTTTTAAAGGTCCCCTGACATGGGGTTATTTTATTATTTATAATGTTTCCTGGGTTGCCCTTATAATGTTAGTATGTTTTTTAGATAAAAAATAGTCATAATTTAGAAATAAAAGGCCTGATTTTTCTAGCCTGATTTTAGCCTCTGATTTGAACGCTCTGTTTGAAGGGGCGTGTCTGCTGTGGGATTCAGTGTAACCGGCCACTGCTGTGATTGGCTGACATGCTTGCATATGAAATAGCTATGTATTACATGTGAAACTTTTCGAATACTCGAATACTTTTACTACAGCTATTATACGTTTTTACTATTACAGCTATCGAGATTAACGAATCGAGAGAAGTTTTTAAAGTATTTAGATCTATTCACATCACATAAAATGTTGCCGTGATGAGCATTGAGCAAGCAGACGACAGTCTGTTGATCGCGAGAATGAAGATCTTATCATTGCAACGTTTCTGCACTCTCTCTAATGCTTTCACCAATGCAAACACGATGATGTACATACAGTAAGAGCTTCGTTGAGCAGTGTAACGTGCGTCATTGATTTCATAACAAGTTGTCCAGATAAACTCGCGCTGTGTGGAAAGAATGTTCTTTGATCGCTTTCTGTATAATTTGTTCAGAATTTAAATAAGATTATTTTCATAAAAGAAACGATGTGAAGTTGATATTTTAGTCACTGGCTTGACTTACTGATGCATAAACAGTAGGGGTGTAACGGTTCACAAAACTCACGGTTCGGTTCGATACGATACACTTGTGTCACGGTTCGGTACGATTCGGTACGTTTTCGATACAGCAAAAAGAAAGAAATGCCAGAGAAATTTCCTGGATTTATTTTTTTAATTATATTTTTATTAAAACTAACATCATAAAGTATGATATTTTTTTACTTTGAGCAATGATGGAGCTATACTTGACTTTTCTTAGAGCATATAAAACAAAACAGCTCATTGGACAAAAAATGAAATGTAATATTGTAGGCTAGTAGTTATAAACCAAGGTTTATTTTAGTTCAGATTAACATTTGAGGGCAGCAATTGTATTCATAATGTCAAAATAAAACCGACTTGAAAGCATTATTGGCTACTAATTCTGCCAAACTTCCATGGTTACAGTTAGTAGTGTTACTACAGTAATGTTGTAACATGGTGAATGTTGCTGATCTGTGGACACTGGATAGTTCATTTATGGCACAATGTTTGTCCTGGTTTCCACATCAGCACTGTTTGATCCGTTAATAACGGAGAAATGTGGATGTTTGTCACTAGATCTCGCAGCGATGTTATTACTTCAGTGGCGAATTCAAATGCTTTCTTTACTGGATTTCGCTGTGTAGTAACAGTGCTGCTTGATCAAGATCGGCTCGCGCTGCATTTGTCCAAACTGATAAACGGTCCATCAACCACAAAATAACGAGTAGCTCAGTTTCGTTCCGCTTACATTAGCCATTTGATGTTAGGCAATGTTGTGGTCACACCAGCGTCTCTTACATAATGAGCGCGCTTGACACACGCGAGCGGCACGACCATAGACTGTGGGCGCAATGCGCCTACATTTGAAATAACGAAATTTTGGTCTGCAGTAAAAATGGTCCAACGAACCGTTCAGTTTGAAAATGTGTACCAAAAACCGAACCGAAAGCCTCGTACCGAACGGTTCAATACGAATACGTGTATCGTTACACCCCTACAGTATTGAACGATTTTGAGAGAAAGATTAACTTACCTGTCTGAACTTGAACAATTAGGCTACACATCAGAAATTTTTGCTTGGTAGCTCGATCAATTTATTTTCAGACGTTCATCGAGTTGAGGAAACAGTCGTCGGTGAAATGTTTGGACCATACAAAACTTTGGGAAGTTGTGTCGGCGCATTTCCAGAGAAAATAAAATTAACCCATTGTTTCTTCAGAGGCTTTGCAAGCCATGATATCTCTCGAGGAAATCTCAAATCTCAAAGCTATTTCTCTAGGAAAAACTAAAATCGCGCCGGCGCGTTCGTACTTCCTGTTCCGAGCTCGTTTTCTCATGGGCGAGCTAAATTCTCCGGGCGGGCAAAGCAGAGAAAGGGGAGGTAACCTTTGCCCCGTATGACGTCATAAGGAGGAGATTCAAGATCAGCGCGTCTGAGCTGCAGAGAAGAGAAAAATAGCCAAAGCTCGGTTTACACCGATTGAAAATTCTAGACACGAGGGGATCAAATACAGGCTAGGGGAACTAATATTAAAGTTAAAAAACCTCAGAAAGTGAAAATTTCATGTCAGGGGACCTTTAAAGTTGTGTGAACACGGAGCAGTTCCCTTTCAAGGGAACTTCGAGCTGCGTTTGAGACGCGGTGGGAACGCTCTGCGTGATTGCGTCATGAAGCACGTGTAAAATCAGTCCAATGGAAGCCCGATACGTCATGGGTGACGTCATAGACCAGGAAACTATAAAGCACCCTTGAAAACAGACCGCGACAGCTTCTGTTGTCTTCAGCAAGCGCTCTCTGTGATTCTGTCCTTGTCTATTTATTGTTGTTTGTCAAGCCCAATATATATATCACTATCTATCATTATGGCGAGCAAAGCAATATTATAGATGTTGTGTTGTTCCCTGCCCTCGTTACATCACGGGTGGGGACACACATCAGCTTTTTGTTGCTGTTTGGGAGTGGAGCATGCAACAGTCATTTCTCGAGGGATCTGACTGTGCATTGCGAGAAGCTGTCCGTGAGGACGCTCCGCTCTCGCCGGGCGTTCTTCGAGGAGGACGGTTCGGTTCGCGTTCCCCGCGCGGGTCTCTCTATTGCCGAGGCACGGAGACGGCTCGTATTTCGGGGTTCGCAAACGGATCTGACAGCGGGGGTTGGGACTTTCTCAGCTTTCACATGCCAGATCTAGTGTGCTGCGATTTCCAGTTCCAAGGAATTGGTATCGTTAGTGTTTTGTTTAAAAAGAAAGAGAACAAAACAAATACAAATCTTTATAAAAAGGCAGATGTTTGAGTTTTCAATGAATACATTTTCCAGCTCATAACTCTGTTGAATAAAGAGGAGCTTTTTTAAAGAAAAAAAGGAGGTTTTATCTAGTGCTGTTGCCAGTTAAATATTTACTGGCCAGCTGAACATTATGAGATTGAAAATAAAGAAGAGTTTGTTAGATGAACTGTATCTTAAAACAGGAAAACTCTGTATCTCAGCCTCCTCGTCGGGGACTGTGGTTTTTCCCTATCTCCACACTGAGGTGTCGAGATCGTGGAATAAACCGGTTTGTGTTTTATGTGTTTAATCCCCAGATGTCTGACTATAGTAATGTTTGGGTATTAAGTATCATAGTATGACATTGCCTCGGGTTAAAGAGACGCTTGCGAGCTTTCTCTCTCCCGAGTCGGCGTTATCGTTATTAACCCCGACGTTACCCACCAGCCATCTTAATAATGAATACATTTTTATTAGGCAGCGCTGGTGGGTAGAGTATATAAGGACATGGATGAATGTGAGGGGCGACTCTCTGAGGAGGGTCGCAGCGCTGCCAGTTCGGTTGTTTCCTGCTGGTGGCCGCAGAGTGATATATATGTATATATATATAAGTTTTTTCTGATATAAAGATAAAGGAAAATAAAGATATAATTATGTCTGTTCTTCTGGACGCTCCGCTTTCAAGAAAACTAAGAAATAAACCATTCAGCGGCGTTCCAGAGGTTTCTTCCTCACCAATCTAATGTTCCTGAGACGGCCTATTAAGCTCCTCTCAGCACAAAGTGCAAAACAGAGCGTCGCCATTCCGGCTCCTCCGCAATTGAGGGGTACCTGGGTGGCGGTCGCAGTCTAGCCAGTTAGAGACATGCAAGATCTGAGGACTGTTTTATCTCTAAAATAGCTTTGACAAAGAAGAAGCCCTGACGCCGAGGCGATCAGGCTTCTAAGGGTGGTCCCCTCTGGGGTAGGGACGGTTTTGAGAAATCGTTTCTCCTCAGCGCCCTTTGGGGTGCGACTCTCTGAGGAGGGTCACAGTACTGCCAGTTCGGTTTCCCTGCCGGTTCGCCGTTTCAGGGCACCAAGGTGTCAGTGTCCCCAAACGAGCCTTCAAATAAGAAAAAAGAAGAGCAGTCAGTTCGGTTCCCCTGCCGGTTCGCCGTTTCAGGGCGCCGAAGTGCCTGCTTTTTTCAACGATCCTCCGAGGAGGGTCGTAGGAACTAAGCTAGTTAGAGGTAGGCAAGATCTGAGGACTGTCATCATCTCTAATAAAGCTTAGACAAGAAGTCCTGTCGCAAGAAAACGAGGCTATCAGGCTTCTGAGGGCTCCTCCGGGGCAGGGACGGTTTTGAGAAATCGTTTCTCCTCGGCGACCTCTGGGGTGCGACTCTCTGAGGAGGGTCGCAGCGCTGCCAGTTCGGTTGTTCCCTGCCGGTTCGCCGTTCAGGGCACCGAGGTGTCAGCGTCCCCATACGATCCTCCGAGGAGGATCGTAGAGCGGTCAGTTCGGTTGTTCCCTGCCGGTTCGCCGCTTCAGGGTTCCGTAGTGACTGTTCAACCAAGGGACGGTTTTGAGAAATCGTTTTTCCTCTGGGGTGCAACTCTCTGAGGAGGGTTGCAGCGCTGCCAGTTCGGTTGTTCCCTGCCGGTTCGCCGTTCAGGGCACCGAGGTGTCAGCATCCCCATATGATCCTCCGAGGAGGGTCGTAGAATGGTCAGTTCGGTTGTTCCCTGCCGGTTCGCCGCTTCAGGGCGCCGTAGTGACTGTTCAAACAAATCCAGAGGCCAGTCTTGAGAGACTGGTTCCCCTAGTAAATTTCTGGCAGCGTGGAAACTACTGCCACATATTTCTCAGTGGGTCCTGCACACTATAGAAAAGGGTTTCAGAATTCAGTTCGGTTCTCGTTCGCCCTCCTCTAGGGGTCCTCCTCTCATTGGTGGACCCCGAGCAGGCTTTGGTTATGGAGCAGGAAGTACTGTCACTTCTGCAAAAAGGAGCTGTAGAAGGGGTTCCTCCTCCCAGGAGACAGCCATTACTTCATTGTTTCCGAAAGAGGATGAGGGGGGTTCCCGAGGTTTGCTTTCGGGGGCGAAGCATACCATTATCGGGTTCTTCCATTCGGCCTAGGTTTATTACCCCACACCTTTACAGTATGCGTGGGTGCAGCTCTGGCTCTTCTGAGACTCCAGGGCATTCGCGTATTATACTACATCAATGATTGGTTGTTCCTAGCTCAATCTGAGTTTATGGCAGTTCGGCATCGAGATGTCGTTCTGTCTCATTAAGGGTGATGGGGTTGCCTCTCAACGCCAAGAAGAGTGTGCTCTGAGGACCACTTTTCTAGGTGTAGCAATTCTTACAGCCGTAATGGGGTATATCTAGGCCAGTCACTCACTGTGAAACAGTTTCAGACGGGTGGGTCTCATGGCAGTTGCGTCCAACGTATTACTTTTGGCCTTCTGTTCACGAGACCCCTGCAGTGGTGGCTCAGGACCAAGGGGTTTTCTCCGAGGGGAAATACGTTTTCGCATGATCAAGGTCACGCAGCTATGCCTTCGTGCTTCGGTCATGTGGAAGAACCTTGGTTCCTCGCCCAGGCCCAGTGTTGGGGGCTTCTTGTCGACGCATATTGCTATCGACGGATGCTTCCCTCACAAGTGGGGGCGATCATGAGTGGTTGCTCGGCGAATGGCGGACAACACACTGATGGTCTCGTATATGAGAGCAGATATCCTGTTGAGGCAGGGGCTGAGGCCCAGGGGATTGGAGACTTCACCCCGAGGTGGTGGAGCTTCTTAGGGAGAACTTTGGTCTAACTAAAGTCAAGTCGACCTTTCACATCGTTTGTACAACGCATTGCTCTATATTGTTCCCCCTCACGCAGCCAGCTCTTCTCGGACTGGATGCGATGGTGCAGGTGTGGCCGAGGCTGCACCTGTACGCATTTCCCCCGATATCTATGCTCCCGGAGGTTCTGGAGAGGGTTCGCCGGGAAGGGGCTCATCTGCTACTAGTAGCCCCATACTGGCCGACTCGAGTTTGGTTCTCGGACTTTGTCTCTTCTGGACGGCTCTCCCATGGAGATTCCGTTCAGGAGGGACCTGCTGTCTCAGGCAGGGGGCACGATATTTCACCCTCGACCGGAGTTGTGGAAACTGTGGGCCTGGCCTCTGAGGGGGCCAGGCTCATAGAATCCAGTCTCTCTACTGAGGTCGTTGAGACATTCTCCATTCCAGAGCTCCTTCCACGAGAAGACTGTATGCACTGAAATGGAAATTATTCTCCACCTGGTGTGGTGAGCGTCAGTTAGATCCTGTTAACTGCCCTGTTGGTTCAGTTCTCGA
Source organism: Rhinichthys klamathensis goyatoka (assembly GCF_029890125.1). Lineage (NCBI taxonomy): Eukaryota > Metazoa > Chordata > Actinopteri > Cypriniformes > Leuciscidae > Rhinichthys > Rhinichthys klamathensis. Next base: position 5,626,944 of record NW_026606562.1, on the reverse strand, counting down.
TTTTCTGCAAGACCGTTTCTCTGCTGGATTATCTCCTTCCACCTTAAAAGTTTATGTGGCGGCTATTTCGGCCTATCATACCCCTCTGGGGGGTACTTCTATTGGGAGAGATCCTCTGATTATTCGTTTTCTCCGTGGTACATTGAGGTTGAGACCTGCACTGCACTCTAGAGCACCGGCTTGGGATTTAGCCATTGTACTTGAGGGTCTGGCTCTGGCTCCCTTCGAGCTTATTGAAGAGGTTTCAGAAAAATTCCTCACTTTGAAAGCTTTATTTCTCCTTGCTATTTCATCTATCAAGAGAATTGGAGATTTGCATGCCCTGCCCTGCGATTGTTCCCCCTCACGCAGCCAGCTCTTCTCAGACTGGATGCGATGGTGCAGGTGTGGCCGAGGCTGCACCTGTACGCATTTCCCCCGATATCTATGCTCCCGGAGGTTCTGGAGAGGGTTCGCCGGGAAGGGGCTCATCTGCTACTAGTAGCCCCATACTGGCCGACTCGAGTTTGGTTCTCGGACTTTGTCTCTTCTGGACGGCTCTCCCATGGAGATTCCGTTCAGGAGGGACCTGCTGTCTCAGGCAGGGGGCACGATATTTCACCCTCGACCGGAGTTGTGGAAACTGTGGGCCTGGCCTCTGAGGGGGCCAGGCTCATAGAATCCAGTCTCTCTACTGAGGTCGTTGAGACATTCTCCATTCCAGAGCTCCTTCCACGAGAAGACTGTATGCACTGAAATGGAAATTATTCTCCACCTGGTGTGGTGAGCGTCAGTTAGATCCTGTTAACTGCCCTGTTGGTTCAGTTCTCGATTTTCTGCAAGACCGTTTCTCTGCTGGATTATCTCCTTCCACCTTAAACGTTTATGTGGCGGCTATTTCGGCCTATCATACCCCTCTGGGGGGTACTTCTATTGGGAGAGATCCTCTGATTATTCGTTTTCTCCGTGGTACATTGAGGTTGAGACCTGCACTGCACTCTAGAGCACCGGCTTGGGATTTAGCCATTGTACTTGAGGGTCTGGCTCTGGCTCCCTTCGAGCTTATTGAAGAGGTTTCAGAAAAATTCCTCACTTTGAAAGCTTTATTTCTCCTTGCTATTTCATCTATCAAGAGAATTGGAGATTTGCATGCCCTGTCGGTTGCTCCGTCATGTCTGGAATTTGCACCTGTTATGGTGAAAGCATTTCTATACCCTAGACCGGGTTATATTCCTAAGGTCCCAGTTAATGTTGGGGGCCCAATAGTGTTGCAGGCCTTTTATCCTCCACCTTTTAATACCCCAGATCAGGAACAACTGAACCTGTTATGTCCAGTTCGGGCATTGGATGCCTACGTTCACAGAGCTGCCCTGTGGCGTAAGTCAGAGCAGTTATTTGTATGTTTTGGGTCACTCAGAAGAGGGTGCCCTGCATCTAAACAGGTTATGAGCAAATGGATAGTCGAGGCTATATCATTGGCTTATGAAGCGGCCGGTCAGCCTTCACCTATGGCTGTACGGGCCCATTCTACAAGGAGTATGGCGGCCTCTACGGCCTTAATTTCGGGTGTTTCCCTTCTTGACATTTGTAATGCGGCAGGTTGGTCCTCTCCACATACATTTGTCAGGTTTTATGACCTTGACCTCTCCACTCCTGGGGCGAGGTTGCTTGCTTCTTAGTGTGCGCAAGGACTTCACACAGAACGGGCATTTGTCACTATGGCGTAGTGGGTATGGGGTTCCCACCGCGTCTCAAACGCAGCTCGAAGTTCCCTTGAAAGGGAACGTCTCAGGTTACGTATGTAACCCTGGTTCCCTGAGAGGGAACGAGACGCTGCGTTTGCCTGCCATACTTCCTGCATGCCCTGATCGACTTGCTTCAGACTTTTTCAGAAGCTGTCGCGGTCTGTTTTCAAGGGTGCTTTATAGTTTCCTGGTCTATGACGTCACCCATGACGTATCGGGCTTCCATTGGACTGATTTTACACGTGCTTCATGACGCAATCACGCAGAGCATTCCCACCGCGTCTCAAACGCAGCGTCTTGTTCCCTCTCAGGGAACCAGGGTTACATACGTAACCTGAGACGTTTTTCCCGTGAGTGGGACTGGAAAACCCGGAGTGGATCAGGGGGGGAGAGATAACAGAACGATTCTGTGCAGAGAGGAACGTGCTTTTGCTCCAGTCCAGGCTTTGATCACATCTCCCTAAGCAGGGTGAACACTTCGTCCTTCCGACCCATTCAAACTAAAATTAAGACATTTATTACACTATTTGAGAAATGTAAGCATATTTACGGCCTTAAAATAATGAAAAGGGTAATTTAAAACATAAGGACAGGGGGAAACCTGATATTAACGGAAATCCGTCATAGCGACGGATAACTTTAATCCCTGTATATTTTATGAAGTGTATTACTGAAAATAAAATTACATACATTATATATTAGTAAATATATTGTCTCACATTTTTAAATGTATGAAAATGACTTGTGTATTAATCAATGTATTGTAACATATTAACACCATATATTATTCTGTATGTTTTCAAATATACTGTTAAACCATTTAATATATTGATAATTCATATATAGGGAATTATATTTTCTTTTCAGGGGACCCCAGACAGTTAAATATTATTTTGTAACATCATGATTTTTTTACAACATGTAATATCACTCACTTCATTCATGTTTTTAATCTAAGTGTCTAGTCTATTTTATTTGCCTTAATTTCATTATTATACCTACTAGTAACGTTAGGTCAAATTCACTGTAAGATGTACAATTCTTAGTTTCATTCATGGTGGTAACATGGAAAATGAGCCATAATCTAGTGGAAGATTGCTGCAATCTCCTGGACCAACTAACACTTATTAACATGATTTTTTAACAAAAGCCACTAGATTTCACTCATAGCCTACAATCAGACATCATTTCAATTTACTTATTTATTCTTTTTCGATCTATTGTAACAATCACCCTTTTATCTTAGGCTATATTACTAAAACGCAACGGGATTCTTCTGAAAGATAGAACAGATTAATAATACCAACTATAACACCTCCTTGTTTACCAGCATGAAACAAGCACAAATGAAAATAAACATGCATCACACACATCAACCAGATATGCTTAGAGAAATCGTGCTTTATATTTTCACACAGTAAATGACTCACCCAAACCCACAACAGTTCAATGTCCTTTCTGTTAGTCCCGAAATTCACCTAAACGTCCAAACTAAACCACAGTTATTTTGTCCTTTCCCATGACGATCGCAAAAGAGCATATAATCCAAAGGCCGATGCCGGTAAAGGTTCCCATGACGTAGCAACGAAGATTAATCCACAGAAAAAGAGTCTCGACAAACTCCGATGAATGAAATCCAGCCCGCTGTCTGGGAAAGTTCACTTGTCGCGTCCTCTCATAGGTAACGCGCTCGACTCCTCACCCACTACAAACAATGTTTAGATCACATTCAGTTCGTTTTTTTTTTTGTCAGACCATCCTTTTACTTTACTACCCAAAAGCAAACAGTTTTCTTTGCACGAGTCGCCTGACGCACTCTATACGGGCGCCATTTCCTCTCGCATACCTCTTTCTCTCTCCTTTAGACCGCCCCTATATCCATTTGGGTGCGCGGTGATCGAAGATAACGGGTGTATCAGCTGACCAGTATACTTATACAACACCCATTTTATACCATCACACACAGTGGAAATAAACATGATAAATACATATACATAAGTACAAATACATATACCTCCAATATTATATGAAACCCACAGACCTGTATATACTCAATTAAATACTTAAACTCTTGGATTAATCTAAGTAATGATACCTTAGGCTTAACTAATGTGGCAGTGTCACAATATTAACGTTAAATGTGAGCTTAGTCATCAAGTGTCATGCCATTTAAATGAATGGAAAGTTTTTATGTAAGCAAACGTCAAGAATTTGTGACCTTTGTCCAATTTCGATCTTTTCACTGAAACTCCCTGAAAACTATGTATCAACAAAACGGACTGTTTCTTTATGTGTCTTTTCTTCTTAATAAAGACAAACACTCAAGACTATCTTGATTCTTCTTTAATGAACTCGGGTGTCGTGGGTAACTACACACATTTCACATGTCATTACTCCCCAGGTGGGTCCTCTCTTTCTGTTCCCCACTCCAACAACATGTTCAACAATAGTTCCTATTGTTACATCCTTTTTTTTTTTCTTTTTTTTTTCAGCAATAAGAACTAACATTCCCAACAAAACTCCTAATCAATTTCTGGTACAGTCAAGAACAATATACCATAACCTTATAACATATTTCCCATTGCACATATCACAACAGTTTTTTACATTTCTCTGTATTCTTTTTCTTTTTTTTTCTTTTTTTTTATGTGACATAGTCCTGTAAGTGTTGCGGTTTCTTTACTAAACGTCCTGCTTTTGTGACAACAGGTTCTGGAATGTCTGGCTGTATCGTGCTTTGCATCTGATTCTCCATATTGGTGGTGAGTTGTGAGTGAGTGTTAGCAGTTTTTTCGTTTTTTGTATTGTCAGGGTCAACAGTGTCTGTTTGGTTGGACTCTGTCGGGGTCACCGTGTGATCCTTCGGAGATGTCTCCTGTTTCTCCTTATAACACCTCCTGAATCCAGCTGAACACTGTATGATCTCAAGTCGATGGGCTTCACCACTGTGCCCTTCCTCCAGATCTTATGGGGCTCAAATGGTTGTATTCTCACTGATTCCCCCAGTTTAAGTCTGTCTAAGTCTTTGGCTGATCTGTTATAGTATGTTTGTTGTCGTTGTTGGTTTGCTGTCAATTCCCTAAAGGAAATTTGAATCTTTGGTTGCAGGAGGCTGGTTGTCGTGGGTAGTAGTGTCTTAGTGCGACGGCTAAGCAGCCTCTGTGCTGGGCTGGCAGATAATCCATGTGTTGGTCATAGACAGTAAAAGAAATGGACACAGTGACCCCGTTGATTTCAACGGAGAGAGTTGAAGCCCAACATGGGCACTCACTTCCTGATAGCCAAGCGTTCTGCACAGGCTCAAACTGAGCTTGACGACGTAGTTGTCACGTGAGCAACCGTTCTGACCTTCTAGTAGCTGTGCCGGGACAAATCTGAATTGAAATCTGAAACAAATCTGTTGTTGAAATATTTTGTCCCGTTGCTTTTATGAACTCTCTATCTATGGGCTTCTCCCTTGACTTTATGCCTCCATGTCCACCCGATTGCCTCATAGACAGTAAACAATCGTTTACTGTCCATGCCTACGAGCTTCTACTTCTGTCTACACAGTAATTTCTCTACTGTGCGACAGAGCGTCCCGTGGTTATGACGCAATCGTTAGCCTATTTTTACAAGAATGGCTTCTACGGGGCCATAACGTAAGATACAAAGTAATGGAGCCTTTTATACATTGTCGTGTTTCTTTAGAAATAAATAATGGACAAATGGAGTCTTTGGACGCCTCAGATGTAAAGTTATTCGCTGTCAAAGTGACGCCAAAATGAATGGGAGTCAATGGGATGCTAACAGCAGGTGATAGCCAGCTACAATGGCGGCCCCCGGAGGCAGCTTCAACTTCCGGCTGATGGATTACCCCCTTGGTGTTGGTGTATTTCTGTGGTCCAGTATTGCTAAATATGGATCCTGTCTGGATATTTGTGCTTTGAACATCAGTCTCTTGGCCGTTTTGACTGCTGATTCCGCCTTGCCATTGCTCTGAGGATAGCCTGGTGATGAAGTCTTGTGCAGAAATTCCCAGTGATGACTAAACTTCTGGAACTCCTGTGATGAGAACTGCGGGCCATTGTCTGAGATGACTATGTCCGGAATACCAGACTGATCTCATGAAATGGCGTATGTATGACACGCCAATTCGTATTTCCATTTTTGGCGTGCTATCAACACGCATAATCGCTTTTCAGCGTGTTTATCAACGCCTTTGACTTAACGTTATATTACTGTATTATGTATATATAAATATATGACCTACCCCAACCCCGTCCCTAAACCTACCCGTCACTGGGGTTAATACCATTTATGAGTCTTCTCCTACCATCCTAGGAAAAGAAATATCGCTCCACAGATGCAGATATAGATTTTGCTTCGTTTCGCTCGGACATTTAACGGCGTACACATACACGCGGAATCACTCGGACATTTAATGGCGTAGACATACACGCAAAAGATTTCGGCGTGGACATACACGCGGATAGCTCAAAATGCATATAGATAACATGCCCCTTGAATTGAAAGTGGCGTGTATGTTTATGCAAAGTCATGATGTCATGTTGGGAATACCCTGACGGGCGAAGTGAGCTTTTAGCTTTCTGATGACAGTCGCTGATTTGGTGTCAGGCAGATAATCTATTTCCCAAAAGTTGGAATAGTAGTCCACTGTTATTAGATAGTCCTTGTTGTCAAAAGTAAACAGGTCCACGCCTACCTTAGCCCAAGGTCTGTTCAGCATGTCGTGTGGTCGCAGTGTCTCCTTTTGCTGGTTCCAGTCCACTGAGCGGCAGGTGTCACATTGCTGTATGTACACTTTGATCTGCTCGTTCATACCTTGCCAGTACACACACTCTCTGGCTCTCCTCAGGCATCCTTCCACTCCTAAATGAGAGGAGTGTATACGCTGAGTTATTTCTCTCCACAGTTTCCGAGGGATAACAGCTCGTTCGCCTCTAAAAACGATTCCATCCTGGTAACTCAGCTCCCCTTGAAACAGGTCATAATGTCTTATTTCTTCTGGTGTCTCTGCTTTGTTCTTTGGCCAACCCTGTTGTATGGTTTTGATCAGTGTTTGTAAAGTTTTGTCGTCTTTTGTTGCAGAACGGATTAGACTAACTCTGTCCTCTGAGATTGGTAAGTGTTGCACCATGTTGATTGTCTCTAGCTCTGCTTCCACAGAACCAGTGGGTGCACTTTCTGGTAGATATGCTCTGCTTAGAGTGTCTGCTAGCCACATCTCTGGCCTTGGAACATACACAACATCTACATCATATTTTTGTAGTCTCAGCATCATTCTCTGAAGTCTTTTAGGCGCACTCAGTAGTGGCTTACGCTGGATATTTTCAATGGGTTTGTGATCACTTTGCGCTGTTACTTTCCGTCCGTATGTATAATGGTGAAACTTTTCCATCCCGAAGAGTAGAGCTAATAATTCTTTCTCTATCTGGGCATAGCCACGTTCTGTTCGTGTCAGTGCTCTGCTTGTGAATGCTACTGGCTTACCTCCTTGCATTAGTGCAGCACCAAGACCTCCGTCCGAGGCATCACATTGGATGGTAAGTTCTTCATCAGGGTTGTAATACTTCAACACTGGAGCACTTGCAATTGTTTCTTTTATTTTACAGAATGCCTCTTCATGTTGTATGGTCCATCTCCATTCGCAGTCTTTGTGCGTCAGCTGTCTCAGGGTCTCGCATTGGTCTGAAAGATGTGCACAAAACTTTGAGAGGTAATTTACCATCCCTAGCAGCCGCTGAACTCCTTTTACATCTGTTAGTTTCGACATGTGTGTTATTGCTCTAACTTTGTCTGGGTCGATTTTCAATCCATCAGACGTCAGGCGGTGTCCGATGTAAGAGACTTCTCTTTGTCTCAATTTCAAATTGTCAGCATTTAGCTTGATACCTTTCACTCTGCATCGTGCAAGAAACGTTATAAATGAAAATATATGACTTCCGGCAACGATCGACGCGCGTTCACGGGTGATTTGTTTTGCTCTGGTCTCTGGCTGCGCTGGCGCATTCGTTCTTCGTCACGACTGTTCCTACGCTACGTCATACCTCGTACGCCGACTTCCATCACCCGTGAACGCGCGTCGATCGTTGCCGGAAGTCAGATATTTTCATTTATAAAGTTTTAAATATTTATTTTTTTATGACAAAACCGCACGGATTACCATCAGAAGGCCTTCGTTTATCCCCCTGGAGCCGGATGGATTACTTTTGTGAAGGATGTATGCACATTTTGGGACTTAAAGGAGGTGGACCCCATTGCTTCACATTATATCCACTGAAGGGTCTAAGACATTTTCTAAAATAACTGAAAATGTGTTCATCTGAAACAAGATTGACATATGCATCTCGAACGGCTTGAGGGTGAGTAATGCATGGGTTAAATATCATTTTTTGCCGAACTATCCCTTTAAATAAATAATTTGACTTAAAGGGGTCATATAATGCCATTTTTGTACAAGTTAATATGAATCTTTAAGGTCTAAATGAAAACTTTGTAATATACTTTTATTAAAAATTCTCATTAGTATTGTAAGAAAACACAAATTTTACCTGGTCAAAAACAGCTCTGTTTTCAGCACGCCGTTTCAGTGCATATGCCTTTAAATTATAATGAGCTTTTCTCACTCCGCCCCTCTGTTCTTTGGGGCGTTTTGACCACTGATCCATATATAATCATTGTATAGATCAGTGGTTTTGACACAACACAAGTGGAGTGTTGCCTTGACAGCAGTTGACTCAGTTGAGGGTATATTTGGAGAGAGAATGGCAGCGGGAGTCTCTGAGGACACATCTGTGCAACCGTATCAGTTTGAACCGGAGTCGGACCCGGAACAAGATGACGGCCCCGAAGAAGTTCGACAATTAAGGCTCGAACAGGACGTTTCTGAATGGTTGGTTAACGTAATGTCACTTTGATCTATTTTTGTATGTACTGGCAGGGTAGAGTAGTGAGATACGAACACTATGTGTTTAATGATGTATAGGTTAGTTCGTTGACAGATTGATGTTACAGCTAATGGTCATGAAAAACTTTTTTCCGCGATTTGCAAAGATTAATATAAAGGTTAATAAAACTTTACACTCACTTTTTCTGGAGGTGCAGCAGGAACATGAATGGGTGGTACCGATTCTTTTTTCAGGAGCAGCTTCTTAGCAAAATCAGCTTTATACTGATCCTCGTTTATAAAGCAGTCTGGTGAGAAATGATTCGCGCAAACATGAATGCATTGACGTTGTTCGTGGGGAATATTCCCTTCGAAAACAAAACTCAGCCACTGCGTCTTCAGCGGTTCGGATTTAGGAACATCAAAATGACTGCTGTGTTCGTTATTACATCCAAGAACAGAACACCACAATCGCTTAGACGCCATTCTGCTCCAGCGTATCAACAATGACGGACTATGATGACAGCTCGCTCAGGGCGGGTCTGTGTTGAAACGCTGCTGTCAATTATCAATCGTGGGAGGGGCGTCCGATTTAGTGACGTCACAAAATCGCACGGCTCAATTCGAGGCAGGGGAAAACGTCTCGGGTTATGACTACAACCCTTGTTCCCTGAGAAGGGAACGAGACACTGCGTCGTAAGATCGACACATTGGGGACGCTCCCTTAGCGTGCGCCTCTGAAGTATGAATGAAACTATTCCAATCCTGATTGGTGTTGCGTCATGACGTAACATGTGACGGCATAACCGGATGCATAAAAGCGACATCGGAACAAACACACACTAGCCTAGCGATGAAGCAAGCCGCTCTCAGGCCTTGAGGGGCGTGGCAGGACGACGCAGTGTCTCGTTCCCTTCTCAGGGAACAAGGGTTATAGTCATAACCCGAGACGTTCCCTTTCGAGGGAACTCGAACTGCGTCATAAGATCGACACTTTGGGGAACGAATGCCCACTAGGCCACACACCGAAGACAGGCCTGCCCCGGAGTGAAACTGATTCAGGCACTCAGCTAGGACGAGAGCACATGTGCGCCCGGCGTACTAGGGAGGTGCAGACTATAGAACCTAACAAAAGTGTGTGGGGTAGCCCAACCGGCTGCCTCACAGATCTCCTGGATAGGAACTCCCGAAAGGAGGGCCCTAGAGGACGCCATGCCTCTAGTCGAATGATCCCTAACAGCCAAAGGTGAAGGCAAGTCGCGCACCTTGTAAGCCGAAGTAATAGCCTGAACAATCCAATTACTAATAGTTTGCTTGGATGCCGGGAGTCCCTTCTTAGGTGACCCAAAACACACAAATAGTTGGTCCGACCTCCTCCAAGAAGAGGACCTCTCGAGGTACACGCTCAAAGCTCTGACGGGGCAGAGCAAATGAAGCTTCTCTTCTTCTGTTGACACATGAGGTTGAGGATGGAATGCCTGAAGGACCGTGGACCGAGCCGTATTCGTAGGAACCTTGGGCACGTAGTGCAAAAAGGCTTTAACCCTCTGGGGACCAGAAACGCGCTGGCGCGTTTTGCTCGTTTTTTTTCACATAGCAGAAAAATAGACTTAAAGTACTACCATAATTTCTGTTCATATAGAGTTAAGAAATATGAGAAAATAATCTGTTAAATGTCTACTTTTTTATGTGCCCACATACAATCGAAATAAAATATTGTGCTTTTGTAAAATAAAGAAAATAAACAGGGTGTGCGTTCTGCTTCTCCGTCACCGTGAACTTTTTTTCTGGAGCACGTCTCTAATCTTCAACACAACTCAGCTAATAATATTCACCCAGCCATAAGCAATATATCTTTTAAATCATTTGAGTTTGTACTTTTAAATGATCTGATTCAAAACTAAAATAAATATTCTCCGTTTATGTCATCTATTTAAAAAGAGAGACGTGTCAGCCGTTCTAATTATCTTTCTCTCAGCTCATTATCTCTGGTAATGTGACACGCCCACGGAGAGCACACGCTATTCAAACGCAAATATGTGAAGCAACACATTAAGACGATAAACTCTGAAAACACTATATTTTTTAGTCAGATTAATCTACTGTCGTCTTGCGCGGCTATATGAGGAACAATCCTGGGACATTTACCACAGAACAAGTGCTGGTTTATTTTCACTTCGAGGATGAGCAACAGATCAGCTGAGAAGTAAGTGTTTTATGCAAGTGCTTTGTTCTAATCGCGATATAGAATAACGTTAGTGTCTGTAAACGGAAAAAATAGCATACTGTTTAAATGTGAATCATGTTTGTGTGTGTGTGTGTGTGTGTGAATGAATTAATGAATTAATGAATGAACGCACAGATACGCACTGTTACAGACTAAATAAAAGACAACATTTCGACTCATTTTGGATAAAGTTTTTACTCTAAAATAGACATCAAATAAGCTTTTGTTAGGAGTTTCTGCTCATATGTTAAATATATAGTATGTTTTGTCAATAAACTAATCAACTAAGATGTTAAAGTGTTTGTTCCAATGCAAGCTATATCAAAATAATGAATCCTCAACTTTGAAATATGTATGATCAAACTAAGACATTTATGGAAAAAGACCATTTTCTTTTCAAGATGTTTCTAACTCTAACTTTGAACTTCGAACTGAAATAAAACCATGTCTATATGGTGAAGGGTGTGTGATAGAGGTGTCCAGACGTATGCACCCTGTATTTTAAATAAGAACATTTAATTATTTGCGATACATTATTCATTCACAAATAATTCAAGGACATTATTCATGTCCCTAAAGGTTGGAGTTTTCCTCATTTTTTTAATTAAGGCATTAAGATTTTTTATTCCTCTTTTTAGTCAACTTTAGCATGGGTGTGTTCACTTATTCTAAGCAGAGTGTGTGTGTGTGTGTGTGTGTGTGTGTGTGTGTGTGTGTGTGTGTGTGTGTGTGTGTAAATAAATCCAAACAATCTAAAAGCCATTCTTTTTTAAATCTCCTCATTCTTTGTGCAAGGCTCCTGATAATGATATGGCCTGATAGCACCTAAAAGGGCCATTATGGGAGGGTCTTTGTCTTTCTCAGGTGTGGAATGCCACACATATTAATGAGAGATCACGCCTCCTCGCATAAAGCTTTCTCAAACAAAACACGTCATTAAAAATGTAAAAGCCTTTATTGACTTATCTGAATGAGTAGTCAGGATGATTCTCACATAGTTTTGGAGCAAATATTCTAGAATATGTGATACAATTTTCAAAAGTCTTGTGAAGAAATAATCAATATGTGTTTTGTGGCCTTATTTCAGAAACTTTTATTTTTAAGTTTTTCAATAACCATGCATAAATAATATTCTCTCAAAAATACAAACTTGTACATACATGTTGCTCACATATCATGGTAGCCCCGTTTGTGCTATATAGAGTGAATTTACACCTTTGCCATTAACATGTTTATAAATAACTGAAAAAAAGCACAAATGTCAGTGCATGTCAAAACATCCCAAGGGCCCCAAAAACACCCTGGTCCCCAGAGGGTTAACTCTGCCAGGCGAAAACTCCAAGCAAGCTGGTGTCACTGCCAGGGCTTGGAGATCTCCCACCCTCTTAAGAGAGGTAATAGCTAAGAGAAATACCATTTTTAGCGTAAGATCCTTAGGCGAAGCCGACTGCAGAGGTTCGAAGGGGGCCAGGGATAACCCTTCGAGAACCACCACCAGGTCCCAAGCAGGAACCCTGGACCTGGTCGTCGGTCTCATCCTCCATGTACCGCGGAGAAAACGAATGACCAGCTGGTGCCTCCCCAGAGGCCCCTCACTCAATGGTGCATGGAAAGCCGCAATGGCAGCCACATACACCTTAAGTGTGGAAGGGGAGAGACTCGCAGAGAAACGATCTTGAAGAAACTCCAGAACTGAAGCCACCGGGCAGTTAACTGGATCTAACTCCTGTTCTCTACACCAAGTGGAAAATACATTCCACTTGAGGCCATATAATCTCCTAGTAGACGGAGCCCTAGAGCTAAGTATGGTTTCAACCACTCCGGCTGATAGACCAGCATTTAGGTACTGAACCCCCTCAGGGGCCAGACCCACAGTTTCCACAGCTCTGGGCGAGGGTGGAATATTGTGCCCTCCGCCTGAGACAACAGATCCCTCCTCAGAGGAATCTGCCACGGCGGAGCTATCAGGAGTGAAATTATGTCTGAAAACCATACTCGGGCGGCCACAACGGGGCTATCAGAAGAAGACTTATGCCCTCCTGACGGACCCTCTCCAGGACTCCCGGGAGCAGAGCGATCGGGGTAAAAGCATACAGGCATAGCCTTGGCCAGGCCTGTACCATGGCATCCAACCCCAGTGGGGCTGGATGTGTGAGGGAGAACCAAAGTGGACAGTGGGACATCTCTCGAGACCCAAAGAGATCCACTTCCATAGGTCCAAACCTCTCCCATATCAACTTCACCACATCTGGGTGAAGTCTCCATTCCCCGGGCCTCAGCCCCTGCCTCGACAGGATGTCTGCTCCCTGATTCTGAACCCCCGGAATATATATTGCTCTGATAGACAATATTCTCCCTTGGGACCAAAGAATTATCTGATGCGCCAATCTGTATAGAGGGCGCAATCTGAGTCCCCCTTGTCGGTTCAGATAAGCTACCACTGATGTATTGTCCGATCGTATCAGGACATGGTAACCTTTGATGTCTGGGAGGAAGCTTCTCAGAGCCCTGAACACAGCCAACATCTCCAGGCAATTTATATGCCAAGAATGATGATGGTCCTGCCACAGACCCCTGGCAAAGCGGCCTTCCATGACCGCGCCCCAACCCGTGAGGGAGGCATCTGTCGAAACGGACTTCTGGCGACATGATGCTCCTAACACTGGCCCTTGGGACAGGACCCAAGGTTTCTTCCATATTACTAGAGAACAAAGGCATCTGCGCGTTACTCTGATCATACGGAACGGATTCCCTATTGGGGAAAACCCCTTGGCTTTTAGCCACCACTGAAGGGGCCTCATGTGTAGAAGGTCCAAAGGAATAATGTTGGATGCCGCTGCCATGAGGCCCAGCATCCTTTGAAATCGCTTTACAGTGATGGCCTGGCCTAGCTTTATCCCGGACACCATCGCCAGAATGGACTTGATACGCGCGGGAGACATTTGTGCCCGCATCGTAACTGAATCCCACACCACGCCCAGAAACGTTGTGCTCTGAGCCGGTTCCAACACACTCTTCTTTGTGTTGAGTCTCAACCCCAAGTTCTGAATGTGCCCAAGGACGACATCTCAATGCCGAACTGCCATCTCTCGAGACTGGGCCAGAATGAGCCAGTCGTCGATATAATTCAGTATGCGAATGCCCTGAAGTCTCAATGGAGCCAGTGCTGCATCCATACACTTGGTGAACGTGCGGGGAGAGAGTGCTAGGCCGAACGGAAGGACCCGATATTGGTAAGCTTCGCCCCCGAAAGCGAACCTCAGGAACCTCCTGTGACATGGAAGGATGGAGACATGAAAATAAGCGTCTTTTAGATCTATCGTGACAAACCAGTCCTCGGATCTGATTTGATTCACGATGATGGGAATAGTGAGCATTTTGAACCTGAACCTCCTCAGAGAACGGTTCAAATGTCTTAGATCTAAAATCGGCCTCAGCCCTCCATCCTTTTTCGGAACTATAAAGTACCGGCTGTAAAACCCGGAGTCCCTGTCTGAAAGAGGAACATGTTCTATGGCCTCCTTTATCGGCAGAGATTGTACTTCTTGTTCCATCACCTGAGCCTGCTCTGGAACCACTGCAGTGTGCACCACCCCGGCGAACTTGGGGGGACGGTGACCGAACTGCAGTCTGTATCCTGATTTTATTATACGCAGGACCCATGCAGATATGTTGGGAAGATGACACCATGCCTCTACAAAATCTACTAAGGGAACCAGCCTCCCGAGGCTGGCCTCGGGTGTTTTCCGAGCACTGTTCTCGACCCCCTGAAGCGAGAGACCGGCAGGGTTTGGTCGATATGGATCTTGTGACCATAATAGATGCTCGTTTGCTAGGTATTGAAACGAACAACACTGTGTGCGTTCGCTGGAAATTGATGTGGCCCGAAGCGTCAGAGACGGCGGGAAACCAACACCGATTTCCTGAGAGCTCCACTGCGAGAACAACCTCGGTTGCTCTGCCGCGGGGGGGACAGCCCTCCGAGGTTCTACCACTTCGGTTAGGACCTCTTTCCTGAAGCCCTCCTAGCCTGAAGGACGTCCCTCAGGTCGCCCTTCTGGCTGGAGGACTTATGCTGGGAGCGTTTCCTCTGTTGCCAAGCTCCCGGAGGAGGGGCTCTAGAGGAAACGCTCTCCCTTTGCTCTGCTCAGTGTGAGGAGCTGGCTGACGGCTGGGGCTGATCTGCTTGCCCGACCCTACTAGATTTAGATTTTGATTTACTTTTACGGGGGAGGAACTGCTGAAACGCCGCAGATTGCTTCTTCGCCTCCTGAAACCTGTCGACGACCGATGAAATGGTGTCGCCGAACAGGCCAGAAGGCGAGAGCGGCGAATCAGGCAGAAAGGATTCATCTTTCTCCTTTATTCCAGATAAATTCAGCCACAGATGCCTCTCCGTGGCCACCATAGCTGCCATAGAGCGGCCAATAGCGTGGGCCGTCTCTTTAGTGGCCCGGAGAGACAGATCTGTGGCTTTACGCAACTCTGAAATATCTTCGGGAGTTGGCCCCTCCCTCTCATCTAAATCTTTCAGGAGGTCGGCCTGATATGCCTGCAAAATCGCCATAGAATGCTTATTAAAGCAGATGTGTCTCTGCAGGGCTTACTAGGCAGCGCCGGGGCTTTAAGGGAAGATGCCGACTCAGGAGAGAGATATCCAGCTAAAGCCTCCTCCACACTAGGCATCTTCCCATAACCCATGTTCCGTGCCCCAACAACATTGCTGTAATCAACCACACTGGGGCTGGAGACACGGGACGAGTGTGGTTTATCCCACGATCTCGAGATCTCTTTGTGGAGATCGGGGAAAAACGGCAAACCCCGGCGCTGAAGCTGTGATCTGTGCCGCAGGAAACGCTCCTCTAGTTTGCTTCTGACTTGCATTCCCTGCTCATCTTGTGGCCAGCTGATATTAAGTCTGGCCACAGCACGCGTCACAACCTCAACCAGCTCCTCATAAGCCTGACCGTGAACTGGCGCGCTTAACTCACGGTCGTCCTCATCGATGCTGAGCACGTCCACTTCCTCGGAAGCTGAGAGCTCAAGCATCGGGACCTGTTCGTGGGCAGAAGAAGCCGCGACGCGGGCTTCTGCACCACTCACAGTGGGCTCGGGATCCTCAGACGAAGAATGAGAAAGTGCCGCAGCAGTCTCATTCTCATCTGCAAGATCCCGCTGCGAACCCCACGATCTCAATCGCCGCGCTGCCTCAACAAACGCGGGACCAGATCCGTGGGGAACGCGAGCCCTACCATGCTCATCAAAACACGCCAGACGGGAGCGCAGCACTCTGATGGGTAGTGCTTCACAGTGTTCACAGGCAGCTCCCTCGAGAGCTGCCTGTGCATGCTGCGCTCCCAAACAGTCCACACACAAAACATGCGTGTCCCCACCCGTAATGAAACGAGGGCAGGGGTGCACACACTTTTTGAACTGTTCGGCCATAATAATATATATGAGGAATCAGACAAACAACACCAAATAAGACAGACAGTCGTAACACAGAGCGCTTGCTGAAGAGCGAAAGCTAGTGTGTGTTTGTTCCGGTGTCGCTTTTATGCATCCGGTTATGCCGTCACATGTTACGTCATGACGCAACACCTATCAGGATTGGAATAGTTTCATTCATACTTCAGAGGCGCATGCTAAGGGAGCGTCCCCAAAGTGTCGATCTTACGACGCAGTTCGAGTTCCCTCGAAAGGGAACATATAAGGAGAGTAAAACAAAAACACTGGATGGATTTTTATCATTATATGATGGTTGTGTACAGGCACTGCCAACACACATTTCAGTACAATCAACTTGTAAAAGTGCATGTATCATTATATGACCCCTTTAAATAATTAACAGATTAAAAGAAGAAAAAAGAAAAAAAAACTGTGCGACAGTATGCTGCTAAGTTTGGTTAATTTTTTTTTTTTTTTTACTATAGTTGAAATAGTCAGTAGTTTCATTCGTGCCATTCAGCGTGAGCAATGCTCCACTGTGGTGTTTCCAGGCACATTTTTGCGGATGTAAAGAGGATTATTTTTTCGAGCGAAGTACAAAGCCTATAATAAATAATAGTTTAGCATCCAAATAGAGATTCCAGGCCGGTCCTAAAAGCTGGACGCGGAGGTTCAGGTGGCTACCGCAGGAATATGTGGTAGTTACCATCACTTCTGCGAGCACCCCCTAAAAAGAGGAAGATGTGCTTATGCCAAATAGAAGTGGAACCTATTCGTTGAATGAGTCTTCTCTCCGTGAGGAGATCCTGAGAGCGGTCATTTCAGTGCTCTCTTTCCTGCAAGATGGGTTGGAGTAGGCTGTTTTCCTCCACCCTCAAAATTATGTTGCCTCTGTTTTTTCTTGACGCACATCATGATGCAGAAGCATGGGAAGCACGTCCTGATCGTCAGGTTCCTGAGGGAACAAGGGAATCTAAAAAAGCCTTGTGCCCCTATTTATCCTCTTGGGCCGTATCTCTGGTGTGACTGCACTGCAGAGACTGCCCCTGAGCCACTGCAGGCAGTGAGTTAAAAATTTTGTTTTTAAAGAAACAGTTCTCCTGCTCGCATGGTCTCTACTTGAGGGTAGGGACTTGCTCGCTTTCGGTCAACGAGTTGTGCCTGGAATTCGGGCCGGCTAACTCTCACGAGCTGAGACCCCGGCCTGGATATGTGCCCAAGGTTCCTACCTCTCCCTTAAGCTGGGACCAGGTAGTGAGCCTGCAAGCGCTGCCCCGGAGGAGACAGACCCAGCCCTGGCTTTCTCTGTCAGTTCGCTTCATTGCGGTTATACGTGCACAGAACGCAAGCCATAGTACCTCAGATCAGCTCTTATCTGTTAAGGAAATTAGCAGAGAGGGAAGGCTGTTTCCAAGCGAGGTTGGGCCACTGAAATGTGGCTGCCTTCATCTTGGTTAAAATCCCGAGATGCATATGTCCACTGACACAGAGTGCTTCGCTGACAGATATTCTAGAGTTGGGGGCTGGGCGACACCTTAGTCGAACCGCTGCTTCCAGTGGGCTCATGAAGCCAGTTTCACCGTGAGCCCGGTTCGACGAGTCGGCTTGCTGCGCCATTCCCCTCCAGTGGCCTGGATAGGATATGTGTGCCATTTCTGCTCCAGTTGAGTTCCCTCTAACCGAACCCTGTTGAGTTCCTCCGCACCCCTCCGACATCGTACGTAGCGCAACGCCCGGTGTTAGGCCTACCACTCGTAAGCAGTGTGGAACCTGTGTTAGGCTGGGTCCATATGTTGCGATCCCTACGGTGTTCTGGTTGAGTCTCCCCCCTGTCATAGGCTGGAGCCACCCCAGTGACATTCCATATGTTGTACTGCCTGGTCATCCGCCCAGGTCATATGAGTATTCTCCACGTTACCTCCCTTCGGGCAGCATGTGGCTTCCGCAGCGCCCCTTCCTTCCATGTACAGGGAACTCTTTCCCAGTGGGCCTGTAGGAACAGCAGTGACTTCCCTGGCCTAAGGCCTGTCCCTTCTCCGCCTTAAAGGAACACTCCACCGTTTTTTTATATTAAACTGTTATTCCCTTAACTAAGACGAGTTGATACATACCTCTCTCGTCTCAGTGCGTGCACTCAATCGCTCTGGTGCGCGGCGACACTTTGATAGCACTTAGCTTAGCCCAGTTCATTCATTAGGATCCAAACAGAGATGAAGTTAGAAGCGACCAAACAGTAATTACTCCTGATGATGAGAGGATTTGTCAGGAGTGATGATATTACTGCGCTGAGTCGAAGTGCTCCCAAGTGCTATTCCGCCATACATTATAGTTATCCATTTTACACACTTAGAAAAGTGCCACGTTTTATTTTGTGTCACCATACTTGGTCGTGTAACTACTCGTGTAACTGTATTTAAATAGGGAAAACGTGGAGGTGTTTGGCCGCTTCTAACTTCATCTCTGTTTGGATCCTAATGAATGAACAGATAGTTTGATATGAAAAAAACGGTGGAGTGTTCCTTTAAATTGCTGGGGGATCAGGAGGCTTTTTGTCTAGCCACTGGAAGGTGGCAGCTTTAGTGGCGTGTTCAATAGTTGAACCCCATTCAGTCGACGTCGACTACATCTGACGTTCTCGACTGAAGGGTAACGTCCTGGTTGTGTATGCAACCCACCGTTCCCGAGGACGTGGACCGTTGCCACTACCGCTGGACCACCGCTGACTAGGGTTGGGTACCGAAACTCGGTGCCAATAGGGAACCGGTTCCGACGTAAACGGTAGTAACCAGACCGAATAAGAACGAAAATTTCGGTGCCTGATTTCGGTGCCTAACTTCATTAGGCACACAGGCACACACACACACACACACACAACGTCTCTCGCTCTCTCCCTCTCAGCCGTGCGTGCGCTACACAGTTTGGAGCACAGTTTCTTCTGTCTCGCATGCGCGCTCTTTCTCGCAAGGTTTGGCTGCATTTCACGTGTAAAATTACGTGTCAGAACGCCCTCTGGGTGTGCCGATAGTCTGAATCCCATATAGAATCAAGCCAATTCATTGGCTGATGGCGCGGGTGCCGCATCGACGCACTTACGTCGTCATATTATGTCGCGCCATCTGCTCCTCTGATTTCTCTGCCGATAAAGGAAGCTGGTCGGCAGCGCGAGGAGCTTGGCAGCGTCCCGTTCCCAATTGAGAGATATGTTACACCAGTAACCAGAGATGTTCTCTTTCATAGGTTCACTCAACGCTGCGTAGCTAAGAAGCAGTGGATTTGTAGGCTGCTGTATCACGTGCCGTTTGAACTGACGCGCTACAGCGATCTGTCACATTTCAAAGAGCCAAAACGTTATTTATTGTGTGAATCTCGTAAAAATATTGACAGAATCTGACAGCTGTGGATTTGTTCCATATAAAAAGTAACCTTCTCTGTCTTGTCTGTCGGTGTCAGTGTCCTCTTTGTCCGCGATTTTTCTGTGTGAAAAGGGTCATTTGCGTGAGTCCCACGGTCAATGCGTGAGAGTTGGCAGCTCTGCCTGCTAGTAATCTCTATTAATCTCCAGTATTATTACATTGTTTGACACAATATTGTTTCATTTGATATTATGTAAATATGAATTTTTATTTTATATTGGTTTTATTATTACCATATGTTACTTGTATTTATATAGTTTAAAGATTTAAGTTAATATTGTGTCCAGTTTGGCCCTGTAAATTAAAGGGTATAATTTTTTGATAAAGTGTGTGCGGTTTTATTTTCTTAAGTACCGATTTAAGAACCGTTTAAGCACCGGAACCGTTTAAAAAATACCGAGTAGGTACTGGAATCGGATAAAACCCAAACGATACCCAACCCTACCGCTGACTCAGATTTACGCTCGGCTCTTTAGCTAAAAAGCAATAGTGCGTGCATTCACTCCTGTATTTATACCCGCGCCGCGGGGGTGGAGTGTGTGATGTAAATCACACATGCCAATTCCATTGGCTCGTTCAATAGTACTCGAAGACGATTGGCTCCCTGGCGTGATCCCCATTCAGTTGACGTCGACTACGTCCTCCGTTCCCTCTTTCAGGGAACGGTGGGTTGCATACGCAACCAGAAAGTTTCATCCATATTCTAGATATTTTGTGTTAGCAAACCATGCGTGTCATACACTCTTTTCAAGTTCTTAAAAAAAGTGCCCACATTGTGCTTGTTAAAGCTTGAGGCCCTTGCCAGACTGGTTGCTTGTGGCTTCCTGATGGACAGTTCCTGAGGGTTACGCTTAAGGAAAGATGTCATCCAGTCCTTTTTCTGCCATCTCATTTGTCTTCCAGGACTCTGGGTATGTGAATTTAAATTGCACTGCACACTGGAAGGTAAATTTTCAGACCTGAAAAACAATAACATGCGAATTGTATGAATTGTTTGTATTCACATCGTCAAGTCGTCACCTTCATTTATAAAGCACTTTTAACAGTATGGATTGTATGGATTGTTTCAAAACAGCTTTACAGTTATAATAGAAATTACCGTTACAGATTGTTTAGGCTTTACAACAGCATTAGGATAACACTATTGTCAAGCTAAAGTTCGTTTTAAATTGATTCACTTCCGTTGCGTAGATCATTAGGTATTGACTTAGGGGCCGCTAACACGACACCGTTCTAACAGAAAAACTCTTAACGCGCTCCGGCCGCCCATCCGCACAAAACAGTGCCTGGTGTCTTGAGAACGCACTCCCTGAAATAGGTTCGAAGGTGCAAACGATTATCCGGTATCTCTGCGCAAACCTCAAAAACGCGAACCCGCGAAAATGCAGATGGCGCGCACATGCGCATCACGTGTTTAGTCCATAGGTATGCACATTTGAATATATATGTGCACAGGCGTGTAGTCCTTCACAAATCAAAACTCAACAAACTACTTTATAATACAGACATTTTTGTCGCGTCTGCGCAGGGGCGATTCTAGGATTTTTTCAACTGGGGGGCACAAGAGGGGCCACAATTATTACAGAGGGGCCATTCTTATGTTGTGTATTTATATAGAACTGTAGATATCAAAATCATTTCAAGTTCAGTAAGCTTTAAAATCAGCAATAAACAGTGATACCCTATTATCTTTTAATAGCAGTTATTCACTGCTCTAAATCAAAACAATAAAATACAATTTATATTAACTTTTCACTTTACAAAAGTGAAAGAAAAACTGTAATAAATAAAATAATCCAATGTATTAGTGTACAACTCACAAATAATACAGGGGCGTAGCAGCCATTATAAAAGTGGAGTTTTTTTGTGATTGTTAAGGGCAAAAATCCTTGATTATGCGGCGATGGAATATGCAGGATATTTATGCAATTTTATGTGATGAAATTGCGGGAACTTGCAAAAACTGCGGTTTGATGAAAAAGAGATTCCCTAACACCCTGTTCTCACTAGGCTACTACCTTAATGTAAAGAGCTATTTCTTATTACTTCCTATGATAAGCAAACATACTACATCACAGAAAGTGCTGGAATATTTCATTTTGTTTTATTTTTCAGACCTTAATAAACACATGGCTCAAACTTACAAAACATTGATGAGTCAAACAAGTTCTGTAGCTTTACAAAAGGAGTCTGAGTATTTCACAATCTGCTCAGTTACTGGGATTTTCACGCACAACCATTTCTAGGGTTTACAAAGAATGGTGTGAAAAGGGAAAAACATCCAGTATGAGGCAGTCCTGTGGGCGAAAATGCCTTGTTGATGCTAGAGGTCAGAGGAGAATGGGCCGACTGATTCAAGCTGATAGCAGGGGCGGACTTAACCATTAGGCAAAGGTCGGCAATTGCCTTGGGCCCCGAGCTACCCAGGGGTCCCCAAAACGCCCCATTAAATTATGCTTAAGTTTTTATTTATTTTTTTACTTTTTGCAAATTATATGTTTCTAAAAAACATTTGCGAAAAAAGGCATCAAATCATTAGTGTCGCAGACAGGAGAGGGCCCCCCACCTCACTACATTGGACTATTCTCACTTTCTGCGTGCGAAAGTGACAAGGCTATAATGCGCCAAAAAACTGAAGGAGAAAAATAAGTTATTGACAGACAGTGTAGGCTACAGAGTGACAGACAGAGAAGCTACCCAAGCAGTGCTGAAAAAGCAGGAAGCAGGAGGAAAGCAAAACGTTTTTAGCAAAATTGCAGAAGGTAACAAACTTTTTTGTGGTATGTGCTAACGATATGTTACAAGTCCATGGCTGTGCAGCTATGAGGTGACCGAGGTCCGGAACTCTGTCATATTTTACATTCAAAAATAAAATGTCAAGCTCTCTGAATGATTAATTAGCCGTTTAAACCACCTCATATGAGTGTTTGCAATGCATGTTGCTGCGAGAAGCTAGCGCAGTGAACGGGGCTTGAGAGCGCGTTGTGAGTGAGGGCGCGCGTGCAGCCTCCGTGTTGCCAGATCCACCTAATGGAAAGGTGGCAGTAGTCTTCTGGACTTGTTTTTTCTGATTTAATGTAACACTTTAGAAAAATTATTAAAGTGGAAAGTTGCATGTTAGGGTTAGTGATATATTAATCTTATTTCCAAAACACAAGTTTTGAACTTATTTCGGATTATTATTATTTTGTTTTCTTGTTTTTCGCAGCAATATCTGGCAACATTTTACTGTCGGCATTAGGCCTAATAAAAAAAAGCTTATAGACAAACTGTAATAACTGGCATAAAGCTACCACATTCGGTAAGACAAACGCAATGATCATCGTGATTATCTGTAAGAAATGTATAACACTATCAAAAACTATAGCATAATACAGATCTGTATGAATGAAATTTGCCAAATAACTTACTGGCCAGCAGGAAGACGGCTCATGCTGTTTAGTTAACCTTTCACAAAGTCATCATAAAAACATTAATTAAAGCAGTGTTTCTCAACTAGCAATCTATTCAGTCAGCATATTTGTGTTTGATCTCTGTGAATTACAGAAATATAAGACTTGCTAGACCTACTTTTTTTCTATATTTCTTTGCACAAAACTCTCCAGAAAGTGCCATGTAATAGTTTATTTAAAAAAAAAAAAAAAGATTTTTTTTTTTTCGTTCTCTTTTAAAGATTGGATGGGGGGCCCCATACTACCTTCGCCTTGGGGCCCCAATTTGCTAAATCCGCCACTGGCTGATAGAAGAACAACTTTGACTGAAATAACCACTCGTTACAACCGAGGTATGCAGCAAAGCATTTGTGAAGCCACAACACACACAACCTTGAGGCGGATGGGCTACAACAGCAGAAGACCCCACCGGGTACCACTCATCTCCACTACAAATAGGAAAAAGAGGCTACAATTTGCAAGAGCTCACCAAAATTGGACTGTTGAAGACTGGAAAAATGTTGCCTGGTCTGATGAGTCTCGATTTCTGTTGAGACATTCAGATGGTAGAGTCAGAATTTGGCGTAAACAGAATGAGAACATGGATCCTTCATGCCTTGTTACCACTGTGCAGGCTGGTGGTGGTGGTGTAATGGTGTGGGGGATGTTTTCTTGGCACACTTTAGGCCCCTTAGTGCCAATTGGGCATCGTTTAAATGCCACGGCCTACCTGAGAACTGTTTCTGACAATGTCCATCCCTTTATGGCCACCATGCCATGTACCCATCCTCTGATGGCTACTTCCAGCAGGATAATGCACCATGTCACAAAGCTCGAATCATTTGAAATTAGTTTCTTGAACATGACAATGAGTTCACTGTACTAAAATGGCCCCCACAGTCACCAGATCTCAACCCAATAGAGCATCTTTGGGATGTGGTGGAACGGGAGCTTCGTGCCCTGGATGTGCATCCCACAAATCTCCATCAACTGCAAGATGCTATCCTATCAATATGGGCCAACATTTCTAAAGAATGCTTTCAGCACCTTGTTGAATCAATGCCACGTAGAATTAAGGCAGTTCTGAAGGCGAAAGGGGATCAAACACAGAATTAGTATGGTGTTCCTAATAATACTTTAGGTGAGTGTATATGTGACTTTCTTTTTTGCAACAAAAATGCGGGGATTATGAAATCATACAAGCCCCGCATATTTTGCGTGGAAATCGGCAATTTATACGGCAAAAGTGCGGCGTATTTGAAAAAATGCCCCCGCATAAATATGCAGACTTTGGCTGATTATGCATTGAATCATGCTATCAAATAATCGCGTTTTTCTGGAGGGACTGAAAGGTGATGTTCATAATAATAAATTCTAGATGGAATAGCAATTGGCATTTTACAGCACCCTAGTGGCAATTTTGGGAACATGCCATGATAGCTTACAGCAACCTATTTTTGTGAAATCATACTCAAAATAAAAAAATTATTGCAGGACTTGGGACTTTCAGACAACTGTGGACATCTATACTTTATTTTTATGAAATAAAGATATTTTATGATATTTACAATGTTTCAGTTAAACTACACTTGAACAATAACTTTTATCTTAACAGTTGGACCAAAAAAAAAAGTGTTCAATGAGTATACAGATTACATCTAGCCTACAGTAATTTTATACAACAGACATTTTATAAAAATATATGAATAAAACCTAAATCAATGTATTCTGTTTTGGACATCAATTTAACATTGACATTAGATGTTGAATTTACATTAAATTTTGGTCACCCGACGTCGCAACCAAAATTTAACCAAATATCAACGTCTTATGACGTTGTGTGCCTGCTGGGAATAATCTGTTATGTCTCATTTAACAGACGCTTTTGTCCAAAGCAACAAGTAGGAGAGCATTTAACACACACTCGACACAATCCGGCGCGACGAAGTCCATACGGGTTCTGTTGTCTTACACAGGGCCACGGGGTCTTACACGTTACAGTAGGTTAAATCATAACAAGGAAACTTTACGTGTGATTCATGTCATCGCGACATACTGTAACACATTATACTTACAGTGTGTGTTTGAAAAAAATGATGTAATCGTCCTCTGCTTTTTTTCTGGGGTGCATGCATGGAATACATTAGACGGCCAAACAGCAAAGCGACTAAACAAACACGAAAATTCGCAAGAGGAACAAGAGATTCGAAGCTCATGGCAGACGCGCCCAATAGATGCTTCGCGCTGTTAGTTCACTCAAGTCTAGTTAGGCGCATTATCTTGGTCTGCTCTAAGAGAATACATCAAGCCTGGTCTGTCCTAACACTGAAAGACGGTACCAAACTCTAGCACTGCAACAACTCGCTAATCGAAAAAAATAAGCTGTATAAAATACTCGCTATTCTTGGTCCTCGTTGAGAAGCATCGCGACGCGGAATCATGAATATTCTACTACAAGCTGAAAGATTATGATTTGAATTTTTGAGTGACAAACAAGTAGAAGGGTGGGGGCACACTGGGGGCCAATCAGTTTTCAGGAGGGGCCAGTGCCCCCATGGCCCCTCCCCTGTCTACGCCACTGCGTCTGCGTAGCCACGTAATTATCTGGACAACGTTTTATCTGTACAGAGGTAAAGGGAGGGAGGCCTTCACAGGGGAGAGACTAGTGACACTTCAGGACTGCGTTGTCGTCGTGTCTGGGCGCAGGTCCTTCATCAGATCTGGATACGGCGTGGATCCGGCGGACTGCGGTAAACCTCGGGACAAACAGAGAGACTAATATTAGCGTAGACCCCATCCTTCTTATGAAGTACCAAGTACATCAGGATTTATGGGAAGTGTTCCCGTTTCCGGCTGACCTTATCTATGCAGCCTAACATTGAATTATAGAAGTCTATAAAGTGTTATGTGTATGCTATGTCAAAGAGATGTGTTTTTAGTCTAGATTTAAACTGACGGACAGTCTGCTTCCCGGACAATGTTAGGAAGATTGTTCTAAAGTTTTGGTGCTAAATAGGAAAAGGATCTATCTGAAGGAGACCCTGCAGTTGCTCTGCTGTCCTCTAGAGGCGGTAAATGGAAGTGTTTCACTCAGTTTCACAGCTGGACGGCGCTGTCACTCGTTCACTCTCTCTATTTTTTCATGTAATTGTCTGTTCGCTGAAACCATCACACTTTCATAAGCACATGTTCATCATTTGCTCATTTACATTATTTATATGTTGAGAGAACTCGATCTCGATCTAAACTGTGCCGGAGGATTAGTGTCTGTTTTTGCGTCAGATCTGCAGTAAACTTCATCTGAACTTCTGTGTGGAGGGAACCGATTCATATTGAAGTGTTTTAATCACGACAACAACATGAAGATCATTCAGCTTCAGCTCTGTGAGTTTATTACATGATATTTACGCTACCAGTCAAAAGTTTTGGATCGGTAAGATTTTTTATGTTTAAAAAAAAAGTCTCTTATGCTCACCAAGGCTGCATTTATTTAATAAAAACAGTAATATTGTGAAATATTATAATTTAAAACAGCTGTTTTCTATGCGAATATATAGTAAATTCTAGTTTAATCCTGTGATCAAAGCTGAATTTTCAGCATCATTACTCCAGTCTTCAGTGTCACATGATCCTTCAGAAATCAGTCTAATATGATGATTTAAGAAGCATTTCTCATTATTATCAATGTTAAAAACAGTTATTTACAATTTTATTTCAGGATTCTTTGATGAATAGAAAGTTCAAAAGAACAGCATTTATCTTAAATAGAAAGCTTTTCAAAAGTTCAAATGTTTGGGGTAAGTAAGAATTTTCTTTAAAGATTATTTTTAAGAAATAAAAGAAATCAATACTTTTATTCATCAAGGATTAATTAAATTGATCAAAAGTGACCGTAAAGACATTTATAATGTTACAAAAGATTTTTTTTTTTTTTTTTAAATAAATGCTGTTCTTTTGAACTTTCTATTCATCAAAGAATCATGACTTTTTTTTTTACAAAACTGTTTTCA
This sequence comes from Rhinichthys klamathensis goyatoka, assembly GCF_029890125.1. Taxonomy (NCBI): domain Eukaryota; kingdom Metazoa; phylum Chordata; class Actinopteri; order Cypriniformes; family Leuciscidae; genus Rhinichthys; species Rhinichthys klamathensis. The sequence goes on along the minus strand of NW_026606562.1, from coordinate 5,599,802 downwards.
ACATTTATAAGTCATATTAGAATGATTTCTGAAGAATCATGTGACACTGAAGACTGGAGTAATGATGCTGAAAATTCAGGTTTGATCACAGGAATAAATTATATCTTAAAATAGTTCAAATAGAAAACAGTTACAGTATTTTAAATTGTCATAATATTTAACAATATATTACTGTTTTTTTGTTGTATTTTTAATCAAATAACTGCAGCCATTGTGAGCAAAAGAGACTTCTAAGAAAAATTAAAAATCTTACCTATCCAAAACTTTTAAACGGCAGTGTACATTATTAATCTTGCAGCTGTTTCATAAAGTGTTATTTATATGACTTCCCAGTTTTAAGTAAGCTATCTAAATTATGATGCATGTTTTATCTTATAGATGTATTAATCTGTTGTCGAGCTGCAGTGTCAGATCAACTCACTGATGTGGGATCAAATGTGACCATAAACTGTGATCTTGATGAAAATGAGGTTTATTGGATTTTACTGAAAACACCAGATCCTCCAACAGTGATTCTACGATCATTCCCAACACCAAAGTCACCTTTTTACACAAATAATGCATTCAGAAAGAAATATTCTGTGATATTTAAACACCGTCTGGTTATTAATAATGTAACTGCTGATGAATTAGGAGTTTATTACTGTATGAAAACAGGCACACCTCCAAAACTCAGCAACAGCACCAGACTGCACTTCACCGGTGAGTTCATTTACTCCTTCAGTGATCAAGACGTTGATGCTTACATGTGTCATTTACTTCCTTCACTCTTTTCTTTCTTTCCAGAATCAACTCAACTGACCGAGTGTCTCAATCACACAGTGGTGGAGTTTATTGATCAGAATCAGACACAATGGCAGATTATTATCATCATATCTGGACTGATGAACGGGCTGCTGCTCATTGTGCTGATCGGTGAGTGACTGTTCTTTAAGAAAAACTAAATTAGGAAATATAATATATTAGTGTGTGGTGCCATTTGTAACAATATAAAGATGATGCTCTTCTTCTCCAATAGGCAGGTGAAGTTTTTTCTAATAATTCGTTTTTTGACTATTATTTTGTTTGTCTTTCCACATATACTGTTACAATTTAAGGATTTTGAATCTGAATTCACTGTTTCATTTTTAGTTTTTGCAGTTAGAAAAACAGAACGGCTGGAAAAAAACATTTATAATCCTGATTTACTGCTGACAAAAGTTATGTATGAGCCTCAGGACCCAAACCTATCAGGTACATTATATGAAATCATTCATATCAATACTAAAATTAATGAGTGTAAGTCTTGATAATCATGTAGGATTGCTGATGACCTTTTATTCCAAAAATCTAAAGTAGCCTTTTGTTTTGATTAGTTTTGGTTGAACTGCAGCTGAAATGCTAATATTGTTTTCTCAATATTGTTTTCAGGATGCTGAGAGGGAGTTTATGAGCTGCATAAAATATTCAGCATCCAAATGCAGCAACTGTACGTGTGACTATAAGACATGTTCATAAAATATCATGTGCTTTACATTGTGCATCATGTCAAGATCGTATTGTTTTACAGTGTAATATCAGGAGTATTGGAGAGACTGGGGCTTTTTTTTTTTACTTTTACACCAATAAAATTGTTGAAAATTGATTATAAAGTCTGTTTCTCTATTTGCACAAACCTTAAAGTCCTGTCTATTAAACAGTTATTGTCTGGGGAAAATATATAGACTCATATTATGACTTTATGATTCACACATTAAACATCATTGTCAGATTCATTGATAAAAAGTCTTTCGATCATATTGATGTTTGGTTGTTAATTCGGTCAGGATTTGCATATAAAATGTAAAGATTGTAGCGAACAATAAATTAAATGGAAAAAATAAAAGTGGTTGTTTAAAAATGGCCTGGCGTGAATAATGGTTAATTGTTATTATTATAACTTATTTTATTATTATTATAATGTATTATAATAATATTTTTGTAACTTTTTTTCTTTTCTTTTTTAAAGGAAAGAAAAAAGATACAGGCTTCATCATGTGGTTAAACTCATCTGAAACAAACCAAAACCAGAAACATTTGGTCAGTTGACAGCAGTGATAAACAGAGTCTGTCACCTTTGTCTAGAGTTGAGGTTTAACTGTGAATCGAGTGTTTTTCCAGTACCTTTATACATTTATGAATGTCAGTTCTCACAGTTGTCTAAAACTCAACTGGAAACAGCAACATTGCTTTGTTTGTATATCTACAGCATATTTAGTGTAGAGACTGACAAGTGTTTTAATGCATGGAAAAAAAACCTATACACTTGATACTGTAGTACTGTGAGCGCGGAAACACAAACCTCGACCACACTGACAAGAGAGGAAGTCAGAGATGACCTCATGATCACAGCACTTTTATTTAATCTTTTTACATTCCTCAAATAATTTTGAAATTAATACTAACAAGGTTGATTTTTTTATGATAAAGTGTAACTTGAAAATTTAAAGAATATATTTTGTTCTAAATACTACAAAAGAAAGGTTAACACAAATGTCAAACCAGTAAAGCAGCATTAACCTAAGGACATCCTGCAGTTGCTCTGCTGCCCTCTAGAGGCGGTAAATGCAAGTGTTTCACTCAATGTCACCAAGGCTTCACCGCTGGATGGCAGCTGTCCCTCGTTGACTCTCTATTTTTCATGTAATTGTCTGTTCGCTGAAAACATCACACTTTCATAAGCACATGTTCATCATTCGCTCATTTATAGTGTTTAGGGAATGTCGAGAGAACTCGATCTGTGTCGGATTTGCGTCAGATCTGCAGTAAACTTCATCTGAACTTCTGTGTGGAGGAAATCCGATTCATATCGAAGCGTTTTAATCACGACAACAACATGAAGATCATTCAGCTTCAGCTCTGTGAGTTTATTACATGATATTCACATATGATTCACATTAATCTTGCAGATGTTTCATAAAATCGTTATGACTTCACAGTGGTTTACGAGCTATCTTAATTATAATGCATGTTTTATCTTATAGATGTATTAATCTGTTGTCGAGCTGCAGTATCAGATCAACTCACTGATTTGGGATCAAATGTGACCATAAACTGTGATCTTGATGAAAATGAGGTTTATTGGATTTTACTGAAAACACCAGATCCTCAAACAGTGATTCTACGGTCATTCCCAACACCAAAGTCACCTTTTTACTTAAATTATGCACCCAGAAAGAAATATTCTGTGATTTTTAAACACTCTCTGGTTATTAATAATGTAACTGCTGATGAATTAAGAGTTTATTACTGTATGAAAACAGGCACACCTCCAAAAAATTAGCAACGGCACCAGACTGCACTTCACCGGTGAGTTCATTTACTCCTTCAGTGATCAAGACGTTGATGCTTACATGTGTCATTTACTTCCTTCACTCTTTTCTTTCTTTCCAGAATCAACTCAACTGACCGAGTGTCTCAATCACACAGTGGTGGAGTTTATTGATCAGAATCAGACACAATGGCAGATTATTATCATCATATCTGGACTGATGAACGGGCTGCTGCTCATTGTGCTGATCGGTGAGTGACTGTTCTTTAAGAAAAACTAAATTAGGAAATGAAATATATTAGTGTGTGGTGCCATTTGTAACAATATAAAGATGATGCTCTTCTTCTCCAATAGGCAGGTGAAGTTTCTATTAATTATTATTTTGTTTGTGTCTCCATATATACTGTTACAATTTAAGGATTTTGAATCTGAATTCACTGTTTCATTTTTAGTTTTTGCAGTTAGAAAAACAGAACGGCTGGACAAAAACATTTATAATGCTGATTTACTGCTGACAAAAGTTATGTATCAGCCTCAGGACCCAAACCAGTCAGGTACATTATATGAAATCATTCATATCAATACTAAAATTCATCACTGTAAGTCTTGATAATCATGTAGGATTGCTGATGACCTTTTATTCCAAAAATCTAAAGTAGCCTTTTGTTTTGATTAGTTTTGGTTGAACTGCAGCTGAAATGCTAATATTGTTTTCTCAATATTGTTTTCAGGATGCTGAGAGGGAGTTTATGAGCTGCATAAAATATTCAGCATCCAAATGCAGCAACTGTACGTGTAACTATAAGACATGTTCATAAATATCATGTGCTTTACATTGTGCATCATGTCAAGATCGTATTGTTTTACAGTGTAATATCAGGAGTATTGGAGAGACTGGGGCTGGTTGTTACTTTTACACCAATAAAATAGTTAAGAAATTGATTATAAAGTCTGTTTCTCTATTTGCACAAACCTAAAGTCCTGTCTATTAAACATTTCTACAGTTATTGTCTGGGAAAAATATCTAGACTCATACTATTTATGATACATAGACTTTATGATTCACACATTAACCTCCTGAGACCCAAGGAAAAAAAGTGTCACCAATTTTTTTTTTGTGTGATTTCCTACTTATTTGGGGTAAAAAAAAAACATTTTATAATTTAGAGTTTTTAAATTTTATTTTTATTTTAAATTTTACACCATGTCCACTGTAGTGGACCACAGGACCAATTTAGTTTGAAAAGACAGCCGAACTCAGAAAACAAAAACATTTACAGAATATGGCTGTAGAGTGATATTAATCCAACAAAACAAAACAAAAACAAATTATCATTCTGGATTGTTTCACTTGCTTAGCAGTGATAGTTCTGGAACAGTTTATTTCTAAAAGACAGCCGAAGAACAGAATATGGCTATAGAGTGAAATTAATCCAAGAATAAATTCAACATAAAAAAAATAAAAAGTAATTATTATTCTGGATTGTTTCACTTGCTTAGTGGTGATACTCTTGGAAGCATTTTCTCTTCTTGGTAATGCAGAGAAACACCTTGCATTTGGTACACCTCATGTACGTCTTGCTTTTGCAGCCCTTATTTCTGCACCTTTCCGCATGGTTGATTTCTACCATCTCTGGCATGTGGGCGGCTCCTAGTCTGCGCTAGGGCTGTCAACGAATATTCTAAATTCGAATATATATTCGAATAGTTTTAAAAAACAGAAATTCGAAGGTGAAAATTAATATTCAAATCATGTGGAAAAACACGCGCGCGGTAGCAGAGTCGCGGCTGTCTGCTTTGCGAGTGGCAAAATTCTGAAGCTTAAAATGTAAAACGCATTTTCCAGCTGCACAGCTAGCACAGTGAGTGTCTGGCTCACTTATTGGCTGTGCTGCGGCAACTGCACATCCAATGGCACGGGCGCCTCCAACGTGTGCGCCAATGAACTAGCATTACATCAGACACGTCAGAGCCCGCCAAGGGGGCGTGGCCAGACGCCCTCGAAATAGCCATAGTAGCAGGCTAGCTAGCAGCAGTTTACCCATGAGTTTACCACAGCACAGCTCGCTCGGAGCGTTCAATGTTGGTTCTATATACTGCAAAACTTCAATTAATGTTAATAATATTTGTTTCAATCACCGAATGAAGCCTGCTATATTTAGGACAAGAGTCGCGACCTTACATTGCTTGCACAAAACTCTTGATCAGCACTCAACATTTGTTTATTGTTGTTCATTTAAACCGTTATGCGCAGAGAGCGTGAGGGCGACAGAGAGAGAGAGAGAGAGAAAGAGTGCCTGCGAGTGCGAGCGAGAGTAAGGTCTGCGGTCTTGGCCATTAGTTGATTTACTTGGTTTTGTGTAAGTTAATACGTTGTCAAATATATTTAAACTTAAATAAACTACCTGTACAAGTAGTTGTGTCTCTTTGTATTAATTTGTCCTGTTATTGACAAAATGCGTAACCAGATATTCGAATAGTTCGAATATATGTTTTTTTTTTAGAGGGAATATTCGAACGTCATTTTTGAGCAATTTTGACAGCCCTAGTCTGCGCACAGATGGTTCGGGTTGTGGGATCCTCATTTTAGTTGGTGGCTCATACTCTTCTTCACTTGTTTCACTGCTGTCATCAAGTTCTGGACATTCCAACAACTCCTTAGCTAGATGCAATTTGAAGTCCAGGTACTGTTTGGTGTTCTTCGCTGGTCTGTTAAGTGCTTTGCTGTCAGACTTGTATTGGATCCACGAGTTTGTGATGGCAACATCAAAGAAGTGAGTAATTACACGCAATGTCCATTTCTTGGACCTATTTGACATGCAGCATGCGGTCACACAGGTCCACCCATGTTGTCATACTCCCTGATCACTGCTGGTCTTCTCACTGGGACATGGACTTTTTCTTTTTTGGACTATCTGTTGCAGACATCTTCAGGATCTTTCCCATGAACTGTGGAGGCCATTAGCTCTGGTTTGTTGTCATACCATTTTGGGATTGCCAGCTCAGGACTCTTTCTGACCATAGACACTGATCCTGCTCTCCCCTCTTTTTTCATCACCTTGTCGCTTGGCAGTTTGCTCTGCTTTGGGACTCGGTTCTTCATTATGGTTCCTGTTGCTGGAAGGCCCTTTGCCAGCACTGCATTCATGAGATTGATTGTTGTGAAGTATCGGTCGAAGAATAGGTGACTTCCAGTGGGAACAGACTCAACCATGCGTAGGACTGCTGCTTGTCCAACTCCCAGTCTTTGGCCATTGAATGTATTCTTCCCTTGGTACACTTCAAAATCCACCATCAGACCATTTGGAAAAGCAAGGACAAAGACCTTTAGGCCTGTAGGGTTTGGCTTGCCTGGAACATATTGTCTGACTGGACAGCGGCCTGTGAAAGGGATGATTTGCTCATCAATGCAGACCTTCTCTGTCTTTGGGAGGTTGAGGCAGCCTTGCCTTACACGGTCAAGAAATGGCCTGACTTTCCAAAGAATGTCCTCTGTTATAGCCAGGTCATCCACAATCTTGAGTGAGCTTCAAGCTTGAAAAACCTATCCCTTGCCATTTTGCTGCTTATAACTGGCACTTTTGTTTTTTTGACCCAAAACATTTTAATTCTGGGATATCCTAGGCAGGCCATGTGGATCGAAATGCCAAAGAAAATCTTCCTTTCTTGTGGAGTAGTATTTAGAGACACTCCTCTAGTTTGTAGCTCTCTTTGATTTGTAAATTCAGCCAAATTCTCGAAAATGTTGTTGTCAATGTACTGGGAAAGTACAGAATTGGACTCCAGTCTGCACGGGCAGTAGGGTTATCTTTACAGTCCGGAAGCCCATTCAAACAAATATATTTAAATCTCAGTGGTATGGATGTGATATGGTCTCCTATTGACCACTCGTTAGTAAAAACTTTGCATTGTTTAGCCAATTTGCATATTTCATGATACCACGTGGATAATCTTCAAGCCTCACTGATAAATTATTTTTATCACTGATGATTTATCACTGGTTGTATTGAAGTGTGTGTGTGTGTGTCTGTGTGCGTGCGTGTGTGGCTAACTACTAGAACTGAATAAATGATCCTGGAACTAAATAATTAATAATTAATTTATACGTGTTACTCCTGGTCCACAGAGGGCGACGTCTTTCCTGCTGTGTCTGATTCTGTCTGCTCATCTGAGTCTCTTGCTTTCTTCCTCTTCTTCACCATCTTCTGAATCTCCCTCAACTATCTTATAAAGAATCCTCTCTGCTTCAGTTCTGTCTCCTACAACATGGAGTCATTAAGTACATTTAGATGGTCCTGGTGTCCACTATAATTGACATTCATAAAAAGGATAACATTTTTAAACACAAACAATTTAACTGTTTTTAGGACTACATTAATTATTCCTGACACTTTAATATACAAAGTATATTATACATATATATATATTATACAAATATATGGTAATAATAGTATTTTTTTTTTTTAAACCAGTATTTTACATACCTCTCTCCTTTCCATAAAATGTGCTGCTTGTTATGGCGGCCATTTTTGATGCAGTGTAAGTAGTTTATTGCATTCCAGCCAATCAAATGACATATCATGAGAAAGCCCAGGATGTTTTCTGTGCAGTACAGCAGGAATTTATAGAGTAGATAAAAAAATTCAAAGAACATTCATGAAAACAAAAGGTCCACTACAGTGGACACAAGTCAATGTGTGTCATTGTCAGATTCATTGATAAATGGTCTTTCGATCATATTGATGTTTGGTTGTTAATTCAGTCAGGATTTGCATATAAAATGTAAATATGTGATTGTAGCGAACAATAAATTAAATGGAAAAAAGAAAAGTGGTTGTTTAAAAATAGCCTGGCGTGAATAATGGGTCATTTTTAATATTATAACTTATTTTATTTATTTTTATTTATTTTTTTAAGGAAAGAAAAAAGATACAGGCTACATCATGTGGTTAAACTCATCTGAGAAACAAACCAAAACCAGAAACATTTGGTCAGTTGACAGCAGTGATAAACAGAGTCTGTCACCTTTGTCTAGAGTTGAGGTTTAACTGTGAATCGAGTGTTTTTCCAGTACCTTTATACATTTATGTATCTCAGTTCTCACAGTTGTCTAAACCTCAACTGGAAACAGCAACATTGCTCTGTCTGTATATCTACAGCATATTTAGTGGAGAGACTGACAAGTGTTTTAATGCATGGAAAAAACCTTTACACTTGATACTATAGTTTATATCACTGTGAATATTCAACAGTTAATAGACTGCTACTGTCAGGGTCACTTTACATGATTCGAGAGTTATTCTCAGATGATTGGAGAAAATAAATAAATGCTTTTACATAGAAATGCTTAAACTAGGGCCTCATGGTGAAAAGCAAAGCAAAATAAAACTTTAAAAAGCATAAAACATTCACATTTACATTGGTGTCTGTATAGATGTAGATGTATGAATCCTATTGTTGCAATTCACTTTTATAGAAGTTTATCATGCTATAGTTTAGTTTTACATTCCAATCCTAGAAATGTGAAAAGGGTCAATATTGTGTTCAACAGCTCTGCTGCCCTCTGCAGGACATTCATGGTACACACACAGATTCCCCTGTACTTGTATTTTTTGTGAACAATTAAGAATAAACATTACATTAAAAGACAAAACACAACAAAGATAAATAAATAACATGACCATTAGTTCCATTGCAAACATATAATCCTCAACAACACAAGGATATGCTAACACAGTCTCATCCCAAGACGTCATATGACTGACGCTTTTGACCATACGTCAACATCCGACGTTTTAGGGTACCCTTTAAAGGGTTAGTTCGCCTATTTAAGACATGAAGTTGTATGCAATCCTTACCAGCACTGTAGTGCATACACACTGACCCACTCTGTTGTCACCTCCCTGGTCAGAGTTCTGGGCGCTGGAAGTTTTTCAATGAAGTACTCCCGGTTATTTTCCGGGGCCTCAAAACTGTGCGTTTTAACGTGAAAAAATTATTTGCGGTTCAAAGCTTGATTAATTTACCACACAAAAAACACGCCGGTCAAAATTCATACCTCAGTTTTAATCGGCACTATTTTCTATCCATTTCTATCAATCCGCGCTGCTGCTGTCAACGTCAACAGTGCGCACGTTCCGATCAGCTGTTGATAGCGCGACTCGCTGACAACATGTCTGACTGCGAAACTTCTGATGATGAAACCAATTTTAGCACAATGTCAGACGGATCAGATGATGAAAGTAATTTTAGCACAACGACAATGTTATTGATTGCAACACAAAACCTCAATTGTGTGTGTGTTCAATCAAATAGTTTTCTCAGCAAATTGTACCAATATCCCTATATACTAATCTAAACTGAGTCTAAACATCAGCTTGTTTTCCGTACAGTTTAGACATGGGATCATAAAGTTAGTAAATAGAGCTTACCCGTGGTAATGGTACAGCAAAACTCTTTAATTTTCCTCTTCCTCCTTGGTTGGGGATGTAATCGTCTTCGCTGAAGTGAGCACTACACACACGAAAATCCTTTATTTTGGATATTTTAGCTCCCACAGAGTAGCCGATGGCAACCAGCCAAAGCTGTCTCATAGTTATATTCGAAACAGGAAAACGATGGAATCTGAATTTTGATCCCGGTACATCGTTGTGGTCACAGCCTGGGAATTTACAAGTTCGCACCATTGTTAATTTAATACTTTTTACGTCGTTGTCAATCGATTGTGTAAACACTATGGAACAGCTGATCGGAACGTGCGCACTGTTGACGTTGACAGCAGCGCGGATTGATAAATGGATAGAAAATAGTGCCGATTAAAACTGAGGTATGAGTTTTGACCGGCGTGTTTTTTGTGTGGTAAATTAATCAAGCTTTGAATTGCAAATCATTTTTTCACGTAAAAACGCACAGTTTTGCGACCCCGGAAAATAACCGGGAGTACTTCATTGAAAAACTTCCAGCGGCCAGAACTCTGATCAGGGAGGTGACAACAGAGTGGGTCAGTGTGTATGCACTATAGTGCTGGTAAGGATTGCATACAACTTCATGTCTTAAATGGGCGAACTAACCCTTTAACGTCAGTTAGATGACGATCCTAGGGCGTCATCTAACTGACGCTTTACCTTTAGCGTCAGTTAGATGACGCGGGTAGGTTTAGGTCTGGGGTAGGGTTAGGATTAGATAGCGTCATCTAACTGACTTTAAAGGGTACCCTAAAACGTCGGATGTTGACGTATGGTCAAAAGCGTCAGTCATGACGTCTTGGGATGAGACTGGCTTCAAATGTGAGTATTCATCCCATGCAATTTCATCTGCTTTGGAAACTTTAGTGAACTGTTTTACAATAAGACATTTTTAAGAGTGCTTTCATCTATGTTTGGTTGTTAACACATTAATGATAGCATGTGTTAACCATGATTAATAACTAAAAACAGGGTCTGGTTCATTTGGGAGTCCTTTGATTATAGAAAATAACCATCATGAGCACATTTTCATTACCATTTACCTATATGATCTGACAGTATGCAAGAATGGCATTTTAAGGAAATGTAAAGCTTCCTCTGGTTCACGCGGGCTAGAGGACTAGGAGTGAGAAAACAAGAAGCTTGTTAAAACATGAAAAAATGAATCTGAGTTCTGCGCATGCGCTTCATTCGGCTTTAGTACATTCATCGGCCAGCTGAAGAGACTATTTCAACACGGAGACGGTAAAAAAAACTAATATATTTCTTATTCTTGGTGTTTATACAATGCTTTACACTATAAACAGTAAATAATAGTACTTTAGAATTGTACCTTTTTTTTAATTACATTTCTGAAGGTGAATTACCGCAATGTTAAAATTAACCAGTCCACAAGAACCAACATCAACTCTCTTCATTTAAAAATATTTAAACATTGTAAACTTTATTGGTTAAAGACAGTAGAATTTTAACTTTTTATCTAGGACATAGCCTAACCAAAACTACAGACCATTTTTCACAACGTAGCCTAATTCTATTATAAATCCCAAAAAACGTGGGTGATTTGTTTAAAACGTTTTTTTTAGTTATGCAGTGATTAGTGAATGAGACTGATTGTATGATCACAAAAGAGAACAAACATTTTCACTTTCTTATGTCATGTGACACATATAGGCTACACCCTGCTTCACAATGTCTTCTTTATGTGAAATGTGCAGTAGGAATTCACAGTATTCATAAAAAAATAAAAAGTACCCAGGTGACCTGCTACAGGTGTGTCAAGTCCTGCTCTTGAAAGGCCACTGGATTATTTTTATTTTTTTAGACTACAGACATTTATAGACCATTTTACTTATTGCTTGTATTAATAAATGCCAGCAGCCATATCACCCTGTAGCCCAAGACTGGTTGCCCACTGAAGCTAAGCAGGGCTGAGCCTGGTTAGTACCTGGATGGGAGACCTTCTGAGAAAACCAGGTTGCTGCTGGAAGAGGTGTTAGTGAGGCCAGCAGGGGGTGCTCACCCTGTGGTCTGTGTGGGTCCTAACGCCCCAGTGTAGTGACGGGGACACTATACTGTCAAAGAGCACCGTCCTTCGGATGAGACGTTAAACCGAGGTCCTGACTCTCTGTGGTCATTAAAAATCCCAGGATGTCTTTCGAAAGAGTAGGGGTGTAACCCCGGCATCCTGGCCAAATTTGCCCAGTGGCCTCTGTCCATCATGGCCTCCTAATCATCCCCATATATATATATACACTGATTGGCTTCATCACTCTGTCTCCTCTCCACCAATAAGCTGGTGTGTGGTGAGCGTTCTGGCGCAATATGGCTGCCGTCGCATCATCCAAGTGGATGCTGCACATTGGTGGTGGTTGAGGAGATTCCCCCTTCCATGTGAAGCGCTTTGAGTGCCTAGAAAAGCGCTATATAAATGTAATGAATTATTATTATTATTATTATAAATTACAAGTTACATGGACGTGGGATTTAAATAACACATGCTTGGTCAGATATTTTTAGAAAAAATACCATGTGATTAACTAGACATCAGATGTTTTGTATAAACTGCAAATCCTGTTCGACTGGATCTACACCTATATTTGCACTCACTGTAAACAGGAAGAGTTCAAGTCTCTGAGGTTCATAACTCCTACATCCCTCCGATGGTGAACAAGCTAAATATGAAGTGAGTTGTCTAGAAATTAGACTCTAAAGAGAAATATTTTGCACATTTAAAGACTAAAGAGAAAAGAAAGAAAAAAACATAACAGTAAATTTACAATATCTTTTTCAGGATAATGAACACCCTGTAGAAAAAAGGAGCATCTCCAAACTTGAGCGAATCACCTGAACTATCTGACTCTGATCCTTCGCTCAGCAGTATGGGTAAGAAAACAACTTCTGATTTTTGCAGCCCATTTCAATGGAAAACTTTTATCCTAAACAGATGAACGTGAATCTGGCAACATTACGTTCTTAATTAAAATATTTAGTGAGTGGCGGAAAGGTTAATGCTCTATTGCTGTTTAAAATATGGGTCCAGACATATGACTCCGCCATTTGAGTATCACTGAGATCGAGAAAAGGTTATGCGTATTTATTTGGCGTGCTGTCCGAGGGGAGGGCTCCGAGTTTGGAATTTGGCCTGAACCTATAGGGTACTACCCATCCCAGGCTGGAATAGGAATAGATAGGATTGAGGAGATGGGGTGGTGGAGGGATGCTGGAAAACTCTTGTGGGACAGAGGTAAGTGTCACGGTGTGGGTTTTGTGTCTTGTTCCTTGTTCTTGTCTGTCACGTGATTCCCTGTTTGTCATGTGATCCTGCCATGCGTCTTGTCATTTGTTAATTGTTTGCTCAGTGTCAACATGTGTTCCTTGTCTCGTTTATTAGTCTCCCCAGGTGTCTCGGATTAACCACGCCCCCTTGTTATCTTGTTTAGCCTGTCTGCTTGTGTATTTATACCTCTGTGTATCAGTTGTGGTTTGTCGGTCGTTGTTGCTTGCAGCTGTTCATGAGTTCCTTCTTGTCCTGAGTTCCTTGTTCTAATAAGGTGTCGAAGAGAAGAGGGAATTTTTACAAGAATGAGAGTAGGGCACACTGGTCTAAACAAAACATTACAGCTAATAGGAAAGCATAAATCAGGAAATTGCGAGATTTGAAATGTGCCAGAAACAGTGGAACATGTCTTTATGATGTGTAGGAAATTTAATAGAGAAAGGGTTTTAATTAAAAGGAAAATAGAGGGCAGTGGGGAAAGGTTTAACTTTAGAGATATTTTGTCTAAGGCTTCCGATCATAGTGTAATAAAATATATGTTTGAATTTTTAAAGAACACTGGACTCATTGACAGAGTGTAGTTTTTTTTATTTTTCCTGTAAGCCATAGTGATGATCAAGCACAATTTATCTGGAGGGTGGCGGTAGTGCGCTAAGTTAGTCCGCATCCGCCGTTAAGCAGCCAAAGAAAAAGAAGAAGAGTTCCTTGTTCTGTTTTTTGCCCTGGATTACCTGTTTCATTAAAGCTGCAGTCTGTAACTTTTTTCAAGTTAAAAACAATCCAAAATAATTATTTAAAAAAAAAACATATTCAGCCAGTGTTCAAACCTATCTGGTTGCCGTAGCTCGATTCAAAACGGTTAGCTTGTAATAATGATTTTAATTCCAGTGGTACTGGTGGGTTTCCGCGGGAAATTCGAGCATGTCTTTGCGTCATTACGTCACATCTGCACACATAAAGAAGGAGTTTCGGCTAGCCGGCTATACTGCGCGTGAGGACGTTGACGGTGTGGAGTGGAGATGTAGAGATGTATAGCCTTTTCTCGCAGCACTTTACATAATTTAACTTATGGCGGATCCAGAAAGATCCAAACGACAATCATCAGTGTTAACTGGAGATTCACCAGTTATAAAACCCAAAAGACTTCGTACTTCGGATTTAAAGTGGCTAGAGAAAGACAGCAACCGTCTCATGTGAACACAAGGATAAACATCGGCAGGGCTTTTGAAAAGTGCGTGAAGGGGTTCAAAACGGAAGAAGAGACGCTTTTTTCTGCTGGACAAGACATTTCAATAGTTCAATCGTGTAACAGTACCACAATTGTTTACTTAATTCACACAGTTATGGAGTTTCCTTTGTTGTGCCTTTCTCGTTTAGCTATTATGGAGAATATGAATTCTGAACTACAGGTAACCATAAAACACATTAAATCACGCAATGCTGATGTTGTTAACATTAACAATTTGAGAACAAACTAGGCCTATAATTTGCACGGTTCGACATGATAAGCGATCGTTAGATTTAATCAGCGCGATTTACTGCAGACAGTGCAATGCATTTTTCCCCTTAGTTGATCTGAACAAAAGTGAATGTTACTTACTTGTTCAGAGGACAATTTCCGGTGAAAATTCTTATGTTGGTCATCCTGTACTTCCAAAAAGTAGAATGTGTGATTCTGAATGCCAGTAACGTTATCCACACCGGCGCTGTAACCGACAGCCGCGACGCGCACTCGCCTCACAACATTGTGTTCATCCGCGCTGTTTCATGCCGATGTACAACTCACGTAAAATTAATAATTCCGCGAATGACTGCAATTGCAGACTTCAAACAGAGATGGCGACAAAGAGGAAAAGCTACGGACTGCAGCTTTAAAATAGTGTTTGCATTTGGATTCTCTCTCCGCTTAATTCCTGCCTGCACGTTACAGGCAGTCTGCTGTATATATACCTCCTATCATGTTATTTGAGTTGATTAACTGAACGTGCTCCTCCTGAACTTTGTTAAAAACAGTTTATAAACTTCGGTGATTTTCTCTCAACATTTTAAGTTGCATTGACACTTGATGAGTGAATGCAACTAAAGAGAATGATAACTGCAGAAGATAAGAGGGAGAAATGGATTATCCCATCCAAAATATTATTATTTTTTCTCAAGAAAATGGTAAATAAATCAATTTATTTAAACTTGGGTTTTTTGAGTAACAAAAGTATAGTATGCCAATAGACATTTAAGAAAAGTCAACTAGAAAACATTAGTTAGAACATTTGTTAGGTTTTACAGTGTATGTTTCAGCATATTAATGAATCTGAGAACAATTCTTCTGTGTTTATTCTAGAACACAATTTGACAATTGTGTTATTTGGAAACTCTGCGGCAGTCCAGTTTCAACATGACAATTTTCTACTTGGAGAAATACAAGCTGATATTGGAAATGTAGAAATATCCTGGACCGTTCCTTTGCAGATGAAGATATCAGGACGTCGTGTCTCAGTGATCAACATGATTGGCTTACATGAGACTGCACTTGACCTGGATCCCCTCACTGGTCAACTAGTGAGTGAAAATAAAATAATCTCCTTCATCTTTGTTGTGCGACTGGGTCAGCTAACAGATGCTGATAAGATGGGTATTGAGTGGCTTCAGAGAGTATTTGGTGACCGAGTTCTTCAGTTTGTGATGATTCTCTTCACCTATGAGAGCGAGGAAGAGTCTGACTCTATAATAGACGATCTGAAGGGAAACTCTCCTCTGGAGCGGCTGCTGAAGAAATGCAGTGGAAGATATCATACCTGCAGCAAGAACATGACCAAACAGTCAGAGATGAGAGACCTGATGAGCAGAGTTGAGCATCTGTTTATTGAGAATAACCAGCAGTGCTACACTAGAGAGATGTACAACACTGCGTTAAGAAAGAGAGAAGACCTGCAAAACAGGACACGTCAAAGTGGTAAGAACACATAGTTGGTGTTGTGATCTCTGACATGTTTATTTATCCCTGATTTTTAACACTTCCATTTACCAATTATACTATTATAGACTCAAATATGTTGGTATACATGGGTTGTTTTGTTAAAGTCTTGCTTTTGTTTTTGGGGTCTGTTTTCATGCTTGAATGTTCAAAAAACAGTATTTCTCTCATATTTTACATTGTTGCAGCATCATTGGATCATTGTGTTGTGATTTGGCAACTGCTTCAAGCGTGTTTCGTAAATATCATGCCCCTTTACGCAGGGAACACACTGCAGGATTTTCAAAGTCGTTAGATCGCTGTTCTTCTTACACTACATAAATGTCTGGGGTGTCATTTAGTTGCTGTTGTGTGCACATTACATGACAGATCGGCGACAGAGGGTCACACTTTACACATTTCAATAGGAAGAATCACAGAAAACTCTGTCTGGTCTAAAACCACATTTCATAATGTGAGAAGTGATACAGGAAATAGCTTAAGATCACACGAGTTCTTGCACGAGACTGGATTTCTTCCTGTTAAAAATGGTAGCCTGCAAGAAGCTTGTGATCCAAGTTGTCTGTGCACTGATTTGCAAAAATACACACTATGCGATTGCCACTCACATGAATTTGCCCCAATTTGCCTCAGATTTCGAACATTTGTCTGCGATTTCCACAAAAGATATTGTGTAGTGTGTACCTGGCATTACCATGACTGCCTTAGATCTGGGGTGGAAAGCAGTATCTCTTGGACATGGTGACAACACACCACTACTAATGTAACTCAACCAGGCCTCGTCCCCCTTTTGCCTTGACCGGGAATTATTTAAATGAGGAATATTTTAACATGTACGTTCCCGGAAAAAAATGTAAGACTACAATCGAGGCATTTCAGTTTAATTTCATAAACAGTGTGTAACGCAGTTCAGATGTTATGGGAAGAAGGAGGCGGGAACGGCGAACATTCAACACTTTTAAAATAAAAATAAAACAAATACAAAATGAAAGTAAAAGCCCAATAAAACACAAACAAAACAAAACACAGTTTCAGGCCTGTTCCTCTCTCGATCTTCAGCGTCGTCACTCTTCGACGCTGTGTGTCTCACAGGTGACGTTCATTAAAGGGTACATAACATACACAGTTTCACCTAATCTCATGTTAATCTTGAGTACCTATAGAGTAGTAGTGCATCCTTCATGTCACCAAAAAGTATTTAGTTTTATCATATTTATAAAAGAAAAATACAGCACGGAAAAAGCTGAGCTCCTGGAGGCGTGCCGTGGGCGGAGCTATAGAGTCGAGCGGCATTATGTGCTGATTTCCAGCAAAAGACAGAAATCTGATCCAGTTGTACTTACATGAATGGGGTCTTTTATCACTGGGACCGCTCCATGTTTTAATAGCAAACGATTTGCAAATCCAGCGTCAACCTGGGCCCTTGTTAATAAAACATTTGTCACTGAAATGACCAGAACACACAACCGCACTTGCTACACTCTGTTGCTGCCCCGGAAAACAAACTGCATCCACTGTTCCTGTAACGCTGGGCTCTTTGGGAAGCGGAACGCGGTAAGCTTTCCCTTACATCCAAAAACACACTTTTTTGGAGACATTCTTGAACAAATCCTATGCAGTGCTGCCGATGATTTCCTGTTGAAGCGCGTTGATGTGCGTGGTCTCGCTCTCTTCTGGTCGACGTGTGCGCGGGTGCGCTTTTCCAAGAGAAATGCTCATATAAGGAGTTCCACTCTCGTCTATGTCATTAGATCCACGATCGGAAAAAAAACCAGCCGAAACTTGTACCAACCCGGAAGTAAGATTTTCGGCACAGAAATTCTCCGTTATTCATCCAAAATATTTTTTTAAAACTTTGGCCATGTTTAGCATGAGAATCCATCTCTTTAACACTGTAAACAACTCTGAATACATGAAACACCATTGTACCCCCCCTTTAACACTCACGCCACTGGCCTCGCGCCGTTCTCTCACGTCCCTCGGCCTCATCCTGCACGCCACTTACCGCCATCGCCCCTCGCAGGCCGGGGGGTACCCACGAGACTGCGCTCTACTTCCCGCAGTTCAGATGTTATGGGAAGAAGGAGGCTGGAACCTGCGAACATTCAACACTTTAAATAAAAATAAAACAAATACAAAATAAAAGTAAAAGCCAGCAGCCCCTCACGGACGACTGCTGGCACACAATAAACAAAACAAAAGTTTCAGGCCTGTTCCTCTCTCGATCTTCAGCGTCGTCACTCCTCCCTTTATGCTTCCGCTCCTCCATGAGAGATGCGAGACCGGTGCGTCTCACAGGTGACGTTCATTAACACTCACGCCACCGGCCTCGCGCCGTTCTCTCACGGCCCTCTGAAAAAAAGTACCCTCTGGTAAGAGCGCTCAAATGCTGTTTTTACAGCTGGTAAGACCTGCCAGTGAGAGAGAAAGAGCGCACAGACAGCTGCACATTCCTGTCTGTGTTCACAGTGACTGTTCCCCTGCGTGTTTCAGCACCAGTGAGAGCAGTCCCTAAAAGAGCTTACACAGATAGAACGCGTCTTTTTCAAGATGAATTTCTTTCTGTATGTTTCTGTATGTGGTTGTTACCTGGGGTCACGGGATGGTCACGATCACTGCCTCGTGTGTCTGGGCCTCGAACACGCTCAGGCAGCGTTCGTGGATGAGTCAGGTACCCATTGTGGGAAGATGACCATCTCTGAGCTGTGTTCGAGACTCTCATTCCTGCAAAGGGGTGGAGTCCCCATGCCTCTGCCTCGATCCAATCCTCCTCAGAGGGTTGCTTTGGGCAGTGACGCGGGTGACCTGAGGATCATGGTGAGCTCGCTTCCTTCGGGGAACCAACCCCCTACGAACCCTCATCCCTCTCATGCTCCGCAGCCAATTGAGTTACCAGTGGAACATGCTGGACCATCATCGAGGTGTG
Organism: Rhinichthys klamathensis goyatoka; assembly: GCF_029890125.1. Classification (NCBI taxonomy): domain Eukaryota; kingdom Metazoa; phylum Chordata; class Actinopteri; order Cypriniformes; family Leuciscidae; genus Rhinichthys; species Rhinichthys klamathensis. The sequence goes on along the minus strand of NW_026606562.1, from coordinate 5,580,872 downwards.
TACCAGTCGTTTCATTTGGTGCTCCCCGTGACGATCAGATGTTGATTGCTGCATCGGAGGGTGGGTCAGACTTCTCCGTTGACGACGGCTCGGAGCCCACGCCTCCTTCGGGTGTGCCAGCGGTGCCCAATTGGACCCAGAGATGATGGCCATGCTTTCCCGGGCCACCAACAGGATCGGGCTCGAGTGGAACCCTCCACCGTGTCCCGAGCCCTCAAGGCTGGACGATTGGTATCTCTGGGTGGTGCGCGCTGGTTCTCAGCAACCCACCCCAGTGCCTTTCTTCCCTGAGGTGCATGGGGAGCTCACGGGGACGTGGACCAGAAACCGTCTCAGTGGCTCCTGCTCCCTCACCACCCATGATGGGGGGCAGCTAAGGGATACACGTGTGTCCCGCCAGTGGAGCGGGCCGCTGCAATGCAGCTGTGCCCTAACTCCACTTGGCGTGGAGAACCGTGTCTTCCTTCCCTGGCCTGTAGGTACCCGTCGGACCTATTTGACGAGGCTTACAAGGCCTGTGGGGAAGTTGCCTCTGCCATGCACACCATTGCGTTGCTGCAGGTCCATCAGGCCAAGGCACGTGCGATGTCCACCTTGGTGGTCCAGGAACGCATCTTCGGCGACGCGGTTGCGAACTTTGCCCAGCAGTTCTCGGCTGTACAAAAGCAGAAAGAGGCCATCAAACACATCCTGCCGCAGGCGGTCAGCTGCTGCCTTTACCCAAACGCCCATGGCTCCCGCACCGCAGCAGCCTCCACCTAAACGGCGCCATGGAGCCGCCCATCCCCCCCCCCGCCCAGGCCCCCGCCAAGAACCAGAGATGGATGGGACTGCTCTCCAGGAGACGGTGACCGCACTGCTCTTCCCCCGGTAGAGGGCCGGGTGGAAAAATCTTCTGTTTGTGTTCCGCCGCTGGCCTCAAAAACCCAAACCCAAATTTTCAATAAAAAATTTGGGTTTGGCTTCTTTCATCTCTGGGTCTGAAGAGGGCCCGTAGAGCAGTGGGGGGAGAGAATCCTCACCACTCTCATCTGCCTCTTCTATCGCCAGCGGGCAGCAGGTTCTAGAACGCAACCAAGCCACCGCCTGCACTCCGTGGAACCAGGTAAGTGTTGCACAGCACACTCAGACCCCGCTACGGGCTGCCTCCTAGAGAGAGCCTCCCGAGCCACGTCCTTGTGTTTCACCTTGCTGCCCCACTCCAGGTACGCCTACGGTCCCTTTGGTGCTGCTTGTACAGTCTCTGCGAGCCTGGTTAGCACTCCCCAGTCCATCTCGCTCATTCAGACCATCTGGCTCGGCTATGCGTTTCAGTTCTCCCGGGGTCCCCCAAGTTTTGGGTCATCCACTCCACTACAGTGAGAACAGCCGATGCCCATGTCTTGCGCATTGAGATCGCAGTCCTACTGGCAAAGGACGCGACAAAGCCGGTTCATCCAGCCGATATGAGGTCAGGGCACTACAGTCCCAACTTCATTGTACCCAAGAAAGGTGGTGGGTTACGACCGATCTTAGAACTGAGTTCCCCTTCAGGGACTACCGCTGCGTGTAATCGCAGTGGGAACGCCCCAGCGTGACGCGTCTGAAGCATGAATGAAATCAGTCAATGGAGAGAATGAGCGTACGGCGAGTGACGTCATAGACCAGGAAGCTATAAATATCCCCTGAGCACACAACACGCCAGCTTTTGTCACTTCAGCAGCTCTGTGCGTGTGTCTGAATCTGTCGATTGTGTTTGTCTGTTCTGTCAGGAGTTTATCACTATATATATATATATATATATAAAAACCAATATGAGCGAGCAGTATAGAAAGTGTGTTCCCCCCTGTACTCGATACATCACGGGTGGGGATTCACACGAGTTATGTGTGGCTTGTTTGGGTGTTCAGCATGCTCAGTCGGCTCTCGAGGGAGTCGACTGTCAGCATTGCGAACGCTTTCCTCTTAGAACTCTGCGCTCGCGGCGATCGCTCTTTGAGGAGAGTGGTTTGCTGCGAGCTCCCCAAGGCTCGGGTCCCGCTTCTGTTGAGGCAGAGCGGCGGCGCTTGACTTGGGGTTCGCAGATGGATCTCACCGGCGATGTTGAGACGGGCCCCGCCCTATCTCAGCTTTCTCCGGCGGGATCCGGTGCCTCTCACCCGGCTTCGGAAGCACGCGCTGCGGCGGTTACTTCTGCCCAGGTGGAGGCATATGATGATGTTGAATTAAGATTATCCAGTTCTGAGGATCTGGATGTCGAAAGTTTTGCATCAGAGGGTTCTAGTGTGACACATTATACTGCAAATGAAGAAGGTTTGATGGATGTGTTATCTCGGGCTGTTGAAAGGCTCAGTATCGAGTGGCCAGCTGATAGACAGGATTCTAAAATTAAAAGCAAACTAGATGATAGATTTCTGTCTGCACGTCCTCAACCGTCTCGCCGGTGCTTACCGTTCTTCCCAGACCTTCATGCTGAGGTTTCAAAGACCTGGGTTAGACCGGTTTCTAGCAGAATTTACACGAATCAGTCAAATGCTTATGGTAACATTTTTGGTGCTAAATCTGCTGGTTATGTGGCGATGCCGAAGGCGGAGGAGACGCTCGCGAGCTATCTCTCTCCTGCTTCTTCGGTTTCACTTAAAGCGCCGGCTCTTCCATCTAGACCACTAAAGAATACCTCTGTGCTGGTGGGGAAGGCTTACTCGGCGGCTGGGCAGGCGGCTGCGTGTTTGCATACGATGGCTATTATGCAGGCTTATCAGGCCGACCTGCTCAAAGATGTTTCTGAGGGGGGTGAAATTTCGGCTGATATGATTAGCGAACTTAGGCAAACTGCTGATCTCACTCTGCGTGCCACCAGAGAGTCCGCTAAATCTATTGGTCGATCTATGGCAGCCATGGTGGCCACAGAAAGGCACTTATGGTTGAGTCAGACATCGATGAAGGAAAAAGATAAGTCTCTCCTTTTAAATGCTCCTGTTTCGCCTGTGGGCCTCTTCGGTGACGCTCTTCACTCGGTCACGGAGAGGTTCCAGGAAGAGAAAAAACATGCGGCTGCTTTTTCTAAATTCATCCCTCTCAAGATACGTGTCACTGGGGCTGCTGAGCGAAAAGGGCAGTCCCAGCCGTCGAGTTCTTCCTCTTCAAGAAGAGCACAGCAGAAGCGGAGTGTCGCGTCTCGTGCCCCCCCGCAGGGAAACTGGAGGGACGAGGCGGGGCGCTCTCCGGCGCGGCCGTCTCGGGGCAGGACTGATCTGAGGACAGTCATTGTCGCCAGGAAGGCCGCGTCGAAAAAGTCCTGACGGGCTGAACGTCAGGACTCTGAGGGTGGTCCCCATCGGGAGAGACTTGAGTTCACCGCACAAGAACACGGTGCCCTGTCTTTCCCGATGCCCTCAGGGGTCTGTTCTACTAACCCTGCCTACACAGGGCGTAGAGAGACTCGGCGAGCGATTTCCCGAGGGACGCTCGCCCCCTCCGAGGAGGGTTGTGGAGTGTTCAGACCAGCTGTTTCCTGCCAGTATGTTACAGGGCGCTGTGTCTGTCACTCGGGATGTTCATCCAGAGGCCAGCCTCGAGAGGCTGGTTCCCTTAGTAGAGTTCCTGGCGGAATGGGAAATGCTTCCCAATGTTTCTCAGTGGGTCCTGAATATTATAAAGAACGGGTACGCTATTCAGTTCAGAACGCGTCCACCTCAGTTCAGAGGGGTTCTGCCCACGGTGGTGGGCCCCGAGCAGGCTCTGGTATTAGAACAGGAGGTAAAAACTCTGCTGCAAAAAGGGGCTATAGAACGGGTTCCTCCACCCAGCAGGGAGTTAGGATACTACAGCCGGTACTTCATCGTTCCGAAAAAAGATGGAGGGCTGCGTCCCATTCTAGATCTGCGTGTCTTAAATCGCACTGTAGGAAAGCTCAAGTTCAAGATGCTCACTCTCAAACAGATCGTGTCACAAATCAGATCCGAGGACTGGTTTGTCACGATAGATCTAAAGGACGCTTACTTCCATGTATCTATCCTCCCTCAACACAGGAAGTTCCTGAGGTTCGCTTTCGGGGGCGAAGCGTACCAATATCGGGTTCTTCCGTTCGGCCTAGCACTGTCACCCCGCACGTTCACGAAGTGTATGGATGCAGCTATAGCTCCGCTCAGGCTGCAGGGCATCCGTATTCTGAACTATATAGACGATTGGTTAATCCTAGCTCAATCGGAACAACAGGCGGTTCGGCATCGAGATGTCGTTCTGGCTCACATCAAGAGGTTGGGGTTGAGACTCAACGCCAAGAAGAGTGTTCTTTCTCCATTACAGAGAACCACTTTTCTCGGTGTAGTGTGGGATTCGATGACGATGCAGGCACAATTGTCACCTGCTCGTGTTGCTTCGATTCTTGCCACAGTAGATCAAGTCAAGCTAGGCCGGTCATCCACTGTAAAACAGTTCCAGAGACTGTTAGGTCTCATGGCAGCTGCGTCCAACGTGATACCTTTTGGCCTCCTGCACATGAGACCGTTACAGTGGTGGCTCAGAACCAAGGGATTCTCCCCGAGGGGAAATCCGCTTCGCATGATCATGAGTTCGCGACGGTGTCATCGCGCCCTGGTTATGTGGAAAGATCCTTGGTTTCTGTCCCAAGGCCCTGTGTTGGGAGCTCCTTGTCGTCGCGTTATGCTAACGACAGATGCCTCTCTCACGGGTTGGGGGGCGATCATGAGTGGTCGCCCGGCTCAGGGTCTGTGGGGGGACCATCACCGTCTATGGCACATAAATTGTCTAGAGATGTTGGCAGTGTTTCAGGCCCTGAAACATTTCCTCCCAGACCTAAGAGGCCACCATGTTCTTGTCCGGACAGACAACACATCGGTGGTCTCTTACATCAACCATCAGGGGGGTCTGCGTTCTCGCCCGCTTTACAAACTGGCACGTCAGATCCTTCTATGGTCCCAGGGGAAAATTCTCTCTCTCAGAGCTATTTATCTCCCGGGGTATTTGAATCAGGGGGCAGACATCCTGTCGAGGCAGGGGCCGAGGCCCGGGGAGTGGAGTCTTCACCCCGAGGTGGTGGAGCTCCTATGGGGACATTTCGGTCGTGCCGAGGTAGACCTATTTGCGTCCCGAGAGACATCACACTGTGGTTCTCTCTCAGCCAGCCAGCCCCACTGGGGTTGGATGCTATGGTACATCCGTGGCCGAGGTCACGCCTGTACGCTTTTCCCCCGATCGCTCTGCTCCCAGGAGTTCTGGAGAGGGTTCGCCGGGACGGGCTCAGTCTCCTGCTTATAGCCCCGTTCTGGCCGGCCCGAGTATGGTTTTCGGACCTAGTGTCTCTCCTCGACGGTTCTCCCCTAGAGATACCGATCAGGAGAGATCTGCTCTCTCAGGCGAGTGGGTCGATCCTTCACCCCCGTCCAGAGCTATGGAGGCTGTGGGCTTGGCCTCTGAGGGGGCCCAGCTCATAGATTCTGGTCTCTCGGCTGAGGTCGTTGAGACCATCCTCCAATCCAGAGCTCCCTCCACGAGGAAGTTATATGCCGCGAGGTGGAAACTTTTCACCTCTTGGTGTGGAGAGCGCCAGCAGGACCCAGTTAACTGCCCGGTTGGTACAGTGCTGGATTTCCTGCAGGACCGTCTCTCCACAGGGTTATCCCACTCCACACTGAAGGTGTATGTGGCGGCCTTAGCTGCTTATCACGCCCCTTCAAGTGGAGGTTCCCTCGGGAAACACCCACTTATATCTCGCTTCCTTCGTGGCACCCTGAGGCTGAGGCCTGCAGTTCGCACAAGGGTACCAGCTTGGGATCTGGCCATCGTCTTAGAAGGTCTCTCCCTTGCTCCTTTTGAGCCCATCGAGGAAGTTTCGGAAAAGTTTCTTACTCTTAAGACTATCCTTCTTCTTGCTATTTCATCTCTAAAAAGGATTGGTGATATTCAAGCACTTTCGGTGGCTCCCTCGTGCCTGGAATTTGCTCCTGGTATGGTTAAGGCCTTTCTCTGTCCGAGACCAGGTTATGTTCCTAAGGTGCCGACCACTTTGGTTAGACCTATAGTTCTGCAGGCTTTCTGTCCTCCGCCTTTTCTGACGTCAGACCAGAGGAAACTTAATTTGCTGTGCCCTGTTAGGGCTTTAGATGCGTATGTCCACAGAGCTGCTCTGTGGAGGAGATCGGAACAACTGTTTGTCTGTTTTGGGTCACCTAAGAGAGGGTGTCCTGCATCTAAGCAAAGGATGAGCAAGTGGGTGGTCGAGGCCATCTCGCTTGCTTACGGTTCGGCCCATCAGCCTTCACCTTTGGCTGTAAGGGCTCATTCCACCAGGAGTATGGCTGCCTCTACAGCTCTTCTTTCAGGAGCTTCTCTTCAGGACGTTTGTGATGCGGCAGGCTGGTCCTCACCGCACACTTTCGTCAGATTTTATTCCCTTGACCTTAGCTCCACTCCCGGGGCTCAGGTTCTCTCGTCGGCTTGTGTCTCCTAATGACACACGACGGGGATTTGGTCGAATGGGGATGTGGGTATTGCGTTCCCACTGCGATTACACGCAGCGGTAGTCCCTGAAGGGGAACGTCCCGGGTTACGTATGTAACCCTAGTTCCCCGAAGGGACGGACGCTGCGTGTCCTGCCATACTCTCGGCATCCCCTTGGGTCGCTGCTTCAGTGACTTTTAAGCTGGCGTGTTGTGTGCTCAGGGGATATTTATAGCTTCCTGGTCTATGACGTCACTCGCCGTACGCTCATTCTCTCCATTGACTGATTTCATTCATGCTTCAGACGCGTCACGCTGGGGCGTTCCCACTGCGATTACACGCAGCGTCCGTCCCTTCGGGGAACTAGGGTTACATACGTAACCCGGGACGTTTTGAATCGTAGCCTCCACAAGCTACCATTCAAAATGCTCACGCAGAGACGCATTTTCGAATGCATCCGTCCCCGAAATTGGTTTGCAGCGATCGACCTGAAGGATGCGAACTTTCATGTCTCGATTCTTCCTCAACACAGGCCGTTTCTGCACTTTGCGTTCGAGGGTCGAGGATATCAGTACAAAGTCCTACCCTTCGGGCTGTCCTTGTCCCCCCGTGTCTTCACGAAAGTCACGGAGGGGGCCCTTGTTCTCATGAGAGAACAGGGCGTTCGCATCCTTGTGATTTCCAATAATCTCACTGAATGGGTTATCAAGTTAACGGAGTTGTTTCTGTCCTTTTCATCAGATCCATTCCTCAGTAATTGAAAGATACATGCATTGTTCGCCTCTATAAGAGGAAAGGCATTTGACCAGTATTGACAACTACTAAGGAATCACATTGCTCTTTATCACTGGTAAAATACTTGCAAGAGTGAAGAGTTGAATTGGCTAGTCACTTATCTGGAGTTGGTTCATCTGCCAAAGTCACAGTGTGGCTTCCACTAAAGGTCATGGGACTATTGAAGTCCTCTTTAAATAACATCAGTAATAAGAACAACAACCAACACTTAAAGACAACAGAAACAACTGCATACAGTTTCAACAAACCACCGTCGTCATTTACTCACCCTTATGTTGGTACTGTCTTCTAAGGAAAACAACTAAAGATATTTTAATATACATTAGGGTCCAGAGCAACATTGGACCCAACTGGCTTTCATCGTATGAACAAATCTTTGTTTTTGTTTTTTGTTTTATTTTTCAAAATATCACACTTTGTGTTCTACAGAAGAAAGACAGTTATACAAATTTGGAACAACATGAGTGTAAGTAAATTATGACATTTTTGAGTGAACTATCTCTATAAGCCCAATGAGCTACAGCCTAAAATACATGTTATATTTTTGTTTATTCATTGATTTTTTTTCCATTATAATATTCTCTCTCATTTTTTCTGTCAAAAGATCAACCCACAAGAAATGAGGAGAGCCTTGAATCAACTACAACAACAGAAACAAGGAAGAGACTTGGGGTACGTGTTGAGTTAAGTGCAAAAATAGAAGAGGAACAAGTAGTTACAAATCCCTTAGAGATATGGCTTATTACTTTCTGAGATCCCTTTACACAAGAAAACTTCTTTATTACAAAGTAAGTTAATACGCTAAACCACAGCAAACTTTTTTAATTTGTGCTGTTTTGTTTCTCAGGCAAAATTGGACAGTCGTTTAGAAGATGGTGCAAGACTGAATCAAAGCATAGGAAATGGAATCAGAGAAAAAATAGAACATCTTTTTCAAAGACTCTGTCTTGATTATAGGGATAACTGCAAACTAAGAGCTGCAGATGTTCTTCAACTAACACACCATTCTTTACAGTCTTATGAGTCTTGTGCAGAGGAGGACCTTATTCAGACTTTCCTACAAAAACTATTGATGATGAACTACAAAGCAAGATACATTAAAACTATAGATAAGCAGCATGACAGACAACAAATAAACAATGATTTATCTGAAGATGAGGGTGATGTCGATATTTTCAGAGAAATGGAGGGAAAAAACAATGAACATACAAACAGAGATGCTATTCACCTGATGGATGTTCAGATGGCCGTGTTTCATTGTGCTGATGGTTTCCTGAAGCAGCTGATGGTGACTAAACTGTCTCAGTGTCAATACGCTCTGCCTCTGCTTGTTCCTGATCCATTCACACAAGAGATTGAGTTTCCTCTCTGGACATTCAGACAAATCAACAAGAGCTGGAAGATGAAAGATACCAACAATGAAATCATCACTAAAATCCAGCCAGTCTGGAAAGCAGAAACACCTATGGTGTCTTTCTTCAAGTTTGGCTCATTGTCCTCATCCAAATCTCAGCTGATGAACAGTCTGATTAATGAGAAACACAACACATTCTTCCACAGGAACTGCACAGGCAGCAGCAAAACCAGAGTACTGATGGATGGAGTGGTGGAGATCGCCTGGTACTGCCCCTCTGGGAAAGACACAGATAATTTTACTCAATGTGTTGCGTTCTGTAACCTTCACGGTGATGCAGGAGACCATGAGAAACAGCTGCAGATCCTCACTGAAATGTCTTCGGTCAATGTTGTTATCCTACCACGACTTGACAAGAATGACAAGAGTGGAGTAAAGATCCAAGAGCTGTACAAGGACAGAAAGCCACTCATTTGTCTTTTTACTGAGGATGAAAGTACAGTACATGAAACAAGAAAAGGAAAATACAAAATTGGATTAAAAGACAGAAATCAGTCAGATGTATCTGAAGAACTCATACAAGCTATAAATAAATGTCTCTTGTCCTCATCGTCAGAACCATATTTTAATTTCAGACTTTTAGATGTGTCCAGACACTCAGGTATCAGAGTAGATGAAGATCATGACAATGACTGCAAGAGAGGGAAAGAAGCAGCACAGCAGATGATGGGTTTACTGGAGAAAAAAGATCTGACAGAAATCAAAGAATCATTTCTGCCCTGTCAGGGGAAACTGTGGCATCAGTGGTGTGAAAAAAACAAAGAACTACATCGATCTCAGAGAAATGAAATAGACATGGAAATAAAAAAGAAACAAGATATGAAGATAATCCGTGAACGGCAGCATGTGTTGGACTTTGGATTGTTCATGAAGTTTTTTATAACAGAAATTAATTCACAGTCTCCAAATGAGAAGATATTTTTTCTGAAATGGCTCGCAATCCTCCTGGATGAATATACCTCAGCTGACCTTTCTGCTCTACATTATAAGTATGATGAAAAGTGGTCAGAAGTCTTAAAACTAAAAGAGAAAATTGACATACCTGAGCAACAAATAGCAACAGATTTAACTGATGAACACACAGAACTTGATAGGATATCAGAAGAACTTCAAGCTGCAACCTTTGGCTTGGAGCACATCCTGAGGGAGATCGGTCAGATCTATGAATCATGTAAATCAGTGAATAGTAACAAGAAAGGACTACCATGTAATTTCTCTTCTCTCCCGAGTCTCGCAGCAGACATGATGATCTCTGGATTTCCACTGGAGTTGATGGATGGGGATGCTGCTCATGTTCCTGTGGTCTGGGTTACTGCTGTTCTACATGAACTCATCAAGAAACTGGGAGACAAGAGAGTATTTGTGCTGTCAGTTTTAGGGATTCAGAGCTCAGGGAAATCCACTATGCTGAACGCCATGTTTGGACTGCAGTTTGCTGTCAGCGCTGGCAGGTGCACCAGAGGAGCTTTCATGCAGCTGGTCAGAGTGTCAGAGGAGATGAAGATGAAAGAAAAGCTGAAGTTTGACTATATTCTGGTTGTTGATACTGAGGGACTTCATGCACTTGAACTGTCTGGAAGGTCAACAAGGCATCAGGACAATGAAATGGCCACATTTGTTGTTGGTCTTGGTAATATGACATTGATCAATATCTTTGGAGAAAGTCCATCCGAGCTGCAGGACATTCTTCAGATCGTTGTTCAGGCCTTCATGAGGATGAAAAAGGTCAGACTGAATCCCAGCTGTATGTTTGTGCATCAGAACGTTTCAGACATCACAGCTGGGGAGAGAAACATGGATGGAAGGAGACGGCTGCAGGAGACACTGGATGAGATGACAAAACTCGCTGCTAAAGATGAAGTCTGTGATGCAGAATGTTTCAGTGATGTCATCACTTTTGATATACAGAAGGATATAAAGTATTTTGGACAGCTCTGGGAGGGAAGCCCACCGATGGCACCACCAAACCCATCATACTGTGAAAACATCCAAGAGCTAAAGACAACGTTTTTTACCCAAGCCTCAAAATCAAATGGCTTAGAGCTGACACACCTAAAAGATCGTATTAATGATCTCTGGGAGGCTTTACTGAATGAACGATTTGTATTCAGCTTCAGAAATGCTCTGGAAATCGCAACATACCGAAAACTGGAGACAGAATACAGCAAGTGGTCTTGGAGTCTTCGCAGAACCATGCTGGAAATAGAGAACAAACTCTACAACAACATCGAAAATGAAACCATTGATGATGTTTCAGAAAGTGATCTTCAAGGAAAACTAAAAGTGAAAAGTGGAGAAATAGAAAAATCAATGTCAGAATTCTTTGAGAAAGACAAAGATAAATATACACTTATACAGTGGAAAACATCATTTGTCATCAAAATCAAAGAGCTTCAGGAGAACATTGTGAGAGAAACAAAGAGGAAATTAAATGAGATTCTTCAGCAGCAAGATATGAAGAAAAAGATCGATGCTCAGAGGACACGTCATGAAAATACCCTCTTGGAAAAGAGCAAAGAACTCGCCTTAAAACTCAAAGACAAAGCCAATGATGAAACAAATCTGAAAAAAGAGTTTGATTCCTTTTGGAAAAATTGTGTTAAGAAGATCACCGAAGAAACTCTTCCAATCAGAGACATTGATGTATTAAGAGACATGAAGCAACTTCTCAGTGATATCCATGAAAGTGTACCTGTAGACATCTGGACAGAGAGCAGGGATATTTTCTCTGTGCTGAGTTATTCAGATTATGTTCAGTTAAAGAAATCCAGTGGATTTACAGGACATGCTAAAAACAACATCAAAACAGAAAAAGAGAAATTAAGTTACACTCTGTCTAAAGAAGATGAAACCCAAATAAAAAACTTGGTTAATGACATTGCTCAACATGTAGATAAAATGATCACGTCATATAACATTTCAAAGATGGGCTACAACAAAAGCTACATTCAAGAACTTGCAGATCACATTAAGACAGAAGTAGTGCTTTATGAAGAAGGTACTGTAAAGTATGTGTTCACAAAGGAATTTTACATGGTTTTGGTCATGTCCATATGTAAGAGAGAAAACAAATTAATTACTGACCAGCACAGAAAGTTCAGGGAAGCCAACGATCCTGTTTTCTACTTTGAAAAGAAGAGCAAAGAGTACTATAGTATTTTCCAGAAATACTGTCAAGGTGCAACATCAGCTGCCATTTTTGCTGAGATCATCTGTCAGAAACTGAAAGAGCCAATTCAAAAGAGTGTCTACAAAGATACTGCCAGAGATTTGACTAATGAAATTAAAACAAACTGTGAATCGCTAAATGGAAACAGATCAAAACTAGAGAAACACATCCTAAAGACTCTGGCAGAAGAGGAGGATTTTGACAAATTCATTAAATACTTTGACAGTCCCAAAGATCACTTCAAGAGTTTCATCAGAGATGAAGTCAATCAGTACATAACTGATAACTTCGGAGTCCGTGTTCGGCCCAAGATGAAGGAGAACATTGAACTCCTGCAACAGAAGATCATGGCAGCGGCTCACCGAGCAACTACACGGGTCAACACGACCAGCGGAGATGTTCAGAAGTGGCTAAATTACTTCACACTGCAGCTTTCAGATGTGCTGATATTCTCTGTAAAGGACCTCAGTGGAGTGAGTCATGATGGTGTTGATGATTTCAATGTCCTAGAAGATGTGATACACGAAGAACTTGGTTCAGTATTATTTGAAATACAACATAAATTCAGCAAAGAGACATTTCCAGAAAATCTGGAACACAAGGACAGACCCGATGAGATTCTGACTGATCATCTCTGTCAGTGCTGCTGGGTTCAGTGTCCGTTCTGTGCAGCCACTTGCACTAACACTGTAGAAAACCATACTGGAGATCACAGCGTTCCTTTCCATCGAGTAAATGGTCTCACTGGGTGCTGTTATGAGGAAACAGAGTATCTCAGTTCAGATTTTTGTACATCTTTAGTGAAAACTTATAAAAAGTTTTATATAGGTCAGTGGATTCCATGTAGAGAATATAGAAAAGCAGGAAATGTTTATGCAGAGTGGAGCATCACCCCTGAGTTCTCTGAGCTGCCATACTGGAAGTGGTTTGTGTGCAGATTTCAAAAAGATCTGAAAAAACGCTTTGAGAAAACGTTCCACAGGTGGGATTACATTTCATATGATTGGAGCCAATACTCAAAAGAGCAGGCTATCGAGAGTTTAGATAAATACACCCAATGACAGATGAAAATAAATGATTAGGTCTCTGATTCATAGACCACAGTTTGAAATGAGTTTCTGTTTCACACTGGAACACAATTCTGAATTCATCTATATCTATATCTGAGATAACACAGACAGAAATGTACATTCTGTCATCATTTACTTACCCTCTTTTGAAACAAGATATTGTGAAAAATCTCTGAATTGCTCTTGTTACATTCAATGCATACAAAGAGCTCTAAAAAGTACAAAAGCACTTCAAATCTTCCTTTGTATCTCTTAAATATCAATACAGTGCATTAATACAAAGTTTCACAATTGCATAGAAAAGTACATGTTAACAAGGCAAATATTTAAGATAAAACAACAACAACATGGAAGAGATTTTTTGCATTCATATTTTTTGCTACTCCCACTAGAGGGCAATATACTGTTTGCAGTGGGACAAGTACACAATGGTAGTAAAGTAAACCGGTGATAAGGGCCTGTGTAATCAAGTATGTGTAATTAAGCATGTATGTGTTGAGAGGCAATAGGATGAGATAAATTAACGTTTGCTAAAAGATATCAGAAGACAATACATAGTTTGTAGTAATTTATATAATAATTTGGAGTATGCTAAAAAATAAATTGCTTGTACCTGTGTGGGGGTGAGCATATGTGTGCTTGGTGTGTATGTGCATGTCTTTGTAGGAGATATTACTGTGGCGCTCAGTTCTCTCATCTGTTTCACAAATGTGCCAAATTTTAGGTTTAATTCAGACATCATATTTTACACAGTGCTTTATTCTTGCATGCCCAGTTGTGCATTACGTAGGATTTTCTTTTCTGATCTAATGGAAATGTTTCAGTGCTTATAATAAAAAAAAATTTGGACCCAATCACTCCAGTTTTTTTATGCTGCACAATTCCTGCAGGGTTAACATGTTTTTCACTTTAAAATAATGGTCCTTGTCACTAGTAGTTCCTGCGGGATGACAAGGTAACGCTTGAGTAATTAGTGAAGAATTAACATGTTTTTCACAATTCACAAAAAGTTATTTAATTTTATATTTGACACATACTGTACAGGCATACATTTCTGTGAGGCAATAGTGATATTCTAACAACAACATGACATCATGACTTTGCTTAAACATACACGCCACTTTCAAGTCAAGTGGCGTGTTATCTATACGCATTTTGAGCTATCCGCGTGTATGTCCACGCCGAAATCTTTTGCGTGTATGTCTACGCCATTAAATGTCCGAGTGATTCCGCGTGTATGTGTACGCCGGTAAATGTCCGAGCGAAACGAAGCAAAATCTATATCTACATCTGTGGAGCGATATTTCTTTTGGAATGGATGGTAGGAGAAGACTCATAAATGGTATTAACCCCAGTGACGGGGTTGGGGTAGGTCATATATTTATATATACATAATACATTAATATAACGTTAAGTCAAAGGCGTTGATAAACACGCTGAAAAGCGATTATGCGTGTTGATAGCACGCCAAAAATGGAAATACGAATTGGCGTGTCATACATACGCCATTTCATGAGATCAGTCTGCTAACAAACATTGTAATCTGGAAGATGTGGTTTTGTGCTTAATGCAACATAAATGCAGCCAATGTCTTCATTAAAGATGCAAACTGTTTTCGACAAGAAAGCATCAATGTTTATATTCCTATCCTAAAGAGAAGTTCTCCTCAGGCTACTGTAAATGAAAGCTTTAGCGGAAGACTCAATTGATAATTGTCACTTATTACCTTTTCATCTATCCAATCGTGTTCTAATACTTGTAGTATAAAAGATTGGTACTTACACATGTCTGAGTTCGCAGATGCTGACGCTTTCATTCACCTCCATTCTCCCCACCACCACCAAGATGGTCCCTTCCCATACCTCACAGGGGGTCGGCTGCGCCTCTGCCTTCGTCTTCAGGCAGGAAATGCAGAGTCCGTACCCTCGGATTGCAAGACACTGACTGGGCCTACGCCAAAGAACTTTATATTATAATATTTTCTTGCTGGGCTGTTAATAAATGTATACTGTACTTGTTACGGTATTTTGCCTCCCGAATCTTTCTGGAAGAACTTAAAGGTAGGTATTTGAAGTCTGAGACATATTGAACTGACACTCAATAGAGCTCATAATAGTGAACTAATCCAATCATGAATATGTCAGCTATGGAGCGAATTATGTGCCAAAATTAAACAAACAAATCCAGCATTTTGCAAACAAACTCGATCTGCTTTGCAAAGGAAAGCTCGACTCACAAACAAACAGAAAGCAATTTGCAAAAACAAAGGTCAATTTGAGCGAAAATGCAGTGGAGTAACCAATATTGTGTTTTACAAATATAAATAAATGATCCTTGATTTCACAAACAAATACAAACCATCCTACAAATTGCATGTAACCTTTGCTTTGAACAAATACCAAATCTAGAGCATACAAATGCATATCTGTCTGTTATGATTGTGAGATCTCTCAGCTCAATTTTCTCACAAATGTGTCCAGGCAGATTTTCTCACAAATGCAGATGAGTAACTTCCTCTTCTAAAACAGTAGATGGCGCTAAAATAGGGGATTAATTTAGCGCTAGTCTCCCGGGGGAAGCACTGATTTGAAATGCGCTTGCCTTTGCCTACAGCTGAGGAAAAAGTTACTGTCTTACTTTATCTATAATAAACACCTTGAGGTTTTCCTTTGCTAAATGTTTATTACTAGCCTGGATGCCAGCCCGAACCCCGCCCACAACATTTTTTGATCGGGAAGTTCGGTCTGGACTCGCTCCATTGAGGAGTAATTATGATCCGTTCAGAAATCGTCGGGCCAATCAAATTCCAGGGCGGGCTTTATACGATGATGGACAGATGATCTGCAGGGACGTAATCCTCACGTTATCAAAGAGCGCTTGGGTTGAACTGGTTTCCCTCACAGATGACTGCTGCTGGAGAACTGAGATGTAGAGATTCCGCTATCGCGTGCGTTGTAAAAGAAATCGACAGCGCATTCATTTTAAAAGACGAAAATAGAACTGCAATCAAGGCATTTGTCGATCGGAAAGATGTGTTTGCCGTCCTTCCTATGGGATTCGGCAAAAGTTTAATTTATCAGCTGGCTCCGATGGTAACTAAGAAGATGGGACGCAATGAAAACCCTGTGGTCGTTGTGGTTTCTCCTTTGGTCGCACTCATAGAGGGCCAAGTAAAAGAAGCAACACTCATTATTTTACTTCTTCCAGCGTGCGTGCATTTGAGTTCTGTAGTTGACAACTGTGCTATGCAAAGTAGTTGACTTATTGCGTTCCTCTCATTGGTTGTAGGTCTATCCAATTGAGTGCAGAGTTGTTTTTTTCCTGGTTCGGTTAAGACACGCCTCATAATCAAAGCCCTATGGAGCAGTATCAGACTCACATTCTGACTAGAATATGAGTATGACGAAGTCAGGCTAGTTTATTACATATCTAGACAGGAATCCACATTAGCACTTAGTAACACTTGGGTCGGCGCCAAGGGCATTCACAAGTTGAAATGCACGTACGGTGGTTGAGCGCGGTAAAGTTAGGTTCGGTATTCACAATCACCGGAAATTTGTTTTCCGATCGGCAGTCTTACAAAGATATCAATAGCAGGATTAGTATTAACAGTATGTAACCATTGTAAATCGACATGAATATTAATTCAAAATCCCCTCCGTGCGCTATAGCTGCATGATTTCCATTACACGAGAGTAGATGTTAAAGGGTTAGTTCGCCCATTTAAGACATGAAGTTGTATGCAATCCTTACCAGCACTATAGTGCATACACACTGACCCACTCTGTTGTCACCTCCCTGGTCAGAGTTCTGGCCGCTGGAAGTTTTTCAATAAAGTACTCCCAGTTATTTTCCGGGGCCACAAAACTGTGCGTTTTTACGTGAAAAAATGATTTGCGTTTCAAAGCTTGATTAATTTACCACACAAAAAACACGCCGGTCAAAATTCATACCTCAGTTTTAATCGGCACTATTTTCTATCCATTTATCAATCCGCGCTGCTGTCAACGTCAACAGTGCGCACGTTCCGATCAGCTGTTGATAGCGCGACTCGCTGACAACATGTCTGACTGCGAAACTTCTGATGATGAAACCAATTTTAGCACAATGTCAGACGGATCAGATGATGAAAGTAATTTTAGCACAACGACAATGTTATTGATTGCAACACAAAACCTCAATTGTGTGTGTTCAATCAAATAGTTTTCTCAACAAATTGTACCAATATCCCTATATACTGTTTTTATATTAGACATCTTTTCACGTGTTTTATAATGGAGTCTAAACATCAGCTTGTTTACCGTACAGTTTAGACATGGGATCATAAAGTTAGTAAATAGAGCTTACCCGTGGTATGCCTACTGGTACAGCAAAACTCTTTAATTTTCCTTTTCCTCCTTGGTTGGGGATGTAATCGTCTTCGCTGAAGTGAGCACTACGCACACGAAAATCCTTTATTCTGGATATTTTAGCTCCCGCAGAGTAGCCGATGGCAACCAGCCAACAACACGCGCTTGCACCCCCTGCTGGTGAGGTTGACTAACAGCAGATGGAGATTATGCTCGGTAAGCTGTCTCCAGTTATATTCGAAACAGGAAAACGATGGAATCTGAACTTTGATCCCGGCACATCCTTGTGGTCACAGCCTGGGAATTTACAAGTTCGCACTTTAAATTGTTAATTTAATACTTTTTACGTCGTTGTCAATCGATTGTGTAAACACTATGGAACAGCTGATCGGAACGTGCGCACTGTTGACGTTGACAGCAGCAGCGCGGATTGATAGAAATGGATAGAAAATAGTGCCGATTAAAACTGAGGTATGAATTTTGACCGGCGTGTTTTTTGTGTGGTAAATTAATCAAGCTTTGAAACGTAAATCATTTTTTCACGTAAAAACGCACAGTTTTGTTGCCCCGGAAAATAACCGGGAGTACTTTATTGAAAAACTTCCAGCGGCCAGAACTCTGACCAGGGAGGTGACAACAGAGTGGGTCAGTGTGTATGCACTATAGTGCTGATAAGGATTGCATACAACTTCATGTCTTAAATGGGCGAACTAACCCTTTAAACCTCATGCTGAGAATACTTTGACACGCTTTCACAACGCATGGGAACGTATGGCAATTCCACCAACTGCGGTAAACGTAGCCTATAATTTATTATTTAAAAGTACTTTTAACATTTAAAAACAGACATTTTCAAATTCCAAAGCTTGTAGAAGGTTACTATTGGTAAGACTGACTTACTACAGGTGAAACTGTGCCAATACCTCCCTTCATGTATTTACAGTACACAATTATTTTTATATTTTTATTTTTATAAAGGGTTTTTGGTGTCTTAGCCTACAGGTGAGATGACGCATTATTCATCAGTGTGTATAATAAAGGTTGTGAAATTATTGCCTAATATAGTATTAACTCGACTTTAGTGCTGCAAGGATATTCCACAGCATGAAGATAATTTGTTAAAGGGGTCATATAATGCCATTTTTGTACAAGCTAATATGATTCTTTAGGGTCTAAATTAAAAGTTTGTAATATACTTTAATTAAAAATTCTCATTAGTATTGTAAGAAAACCTGTTTTTACCTGGTCAAAAACAGCTCTGTTTTCAGCACGCCGTTTCAGTGCATATGACTTTAAATGATCATGAGCTTTGCTCACCCCGCCTCTCTGTTCTGTGTGTACACCGTTTGTAACACAATAACACAATAACCATAACGCGTTGTTCATTATAAACGTGGGATTATGAATTATATTGAGAACGTTGTACATAGAAAACATGCTGTAATGTACCCTGAGTGTAAACCTTAGACGCATTCATCGTGAAGCGTGCAGCTAGCGATTTGCAAAGATTAATATAAAGATTAATATAAAGATTAATAAAACGTTACACTCACTTTAGTTCTTCTGAAGGTTCAGCAGGAACACGAATAGGTTCCGATCCTTTATTCAGGTGTAGCTTCTTAGCAAAACCAGCTTTATACTGACCCTCCTTTATAAAGCAGTCCACTGAGAAATGATTCGCGCAAACACGAAAGCATTGGCGTTGCTCGTGGGGAATATTCCCTTCGAAAACAAACACAGCCACTGCGTCTTCAGCGGTTCGGATTTAGGAACATTAAAATGACTGCTGTGTTATTGCACCCAAGAACAGAACACCACAATCGCTTAGATGCCATTCTGCTCATAGACAGTGCTCCAGCATATCAACAATGACCGCGCCGATCCGCGCGGACTATGATTGACAGGACGAGCGAGGGCGGGTCTGTGTTGAATCGCTGCAGTCAATCAACAATCGCGGGAGGGGCGTCCGAGCGTGTGACGTCACACGGTCGAACGGCTTGATTTGAAGCAGGGGAAAACATATAAGGAGATTAAAACAAAAACACTGGATGGATTTTTATCATTATATGATGGTTCTGTACAAGCACTGCCAACACACATTTCAGTACAATCAACTTGTAAAAGTGCATGTACCATTATATGACCCCTTTAATGGTCATAAAGTGTGAGATAAGATGCAAGTACCATAGCTAAATATTTCATAATTGACAGCAGTTTTAAGACAGAAATGTTAAATGGCCAACAAAAATAATCAGGCAAACTAATAAAATTTTGACTAATTTCACAATTTTTTATTGAAAATAGGCCAATGCAATTTACATAACATTCATGTGTGAATTACACTCTCTCTGGGAATCTAAGCTGAAAGCTCTGCCATCATATGTTGCTTTTTACATTTTTTCTTCATTGGACGCGTGCGAAATGACTATATTAGTGATTATGTCTACACTGAACGAGTCTGTCGTTCTCATATCTTGTCTCATATCTGTGTAAAATTACAGTTCTAATTACCTTGTGGCATTTTGTCCTCAACGATGTTAAAGGCCCAGTGGCCTTTTGTCCTGCTTTGCAAATTTTTCCTTTGCAAAGCAGATCGAGTTTGTTTGCAAAATGCTGGATTTGTTTGTTTAATTTTGGCACATAATTCGCTCCATAGTCAGCATCACTTCCTAATAATTTAAAATACAAATTATCATTAATTATTAGTATTATTCTATGTTTAAATTTGAAATAAACAGAGTACATTCCATCCTTTGGTAAGAGTAGTAGTCACAATCTCAACACGTAGCTAATGTATTTGGGGGGATATAATATTCATAAACTGGTTTCCACAAAGAACCCATTTAAGGCACAAGCTTCTGAAATGTTATGACCACATTAAAAGTAAAAAAGAAACAATTGTTCACTTTTAGACGTGCTACTTTTGTGATTAGCAATTAATTGGTTATTGTTCACAAGTAGTTCTCAATTAATTGGTCATAGTTCACAAGTAGTTCTCAATGAGGATATGTATTTAGTAATAATCAAATACCTAATAAGGAACTACCTGTTGAAAAGGCTCAGTAAGTTAATTCTTATTGGTGGGTTGTGAATTAAATTATTGACAGTTGTAACCCCCAGAGTTTGACGCAACTGGTTATTTTTCGCTTGAAAGCTGTGGAGGGTTTGCGTGTATTCAAGCCATAGAAGAGTGTGCGTAACTTTGGAAAGTAAGTTTAATTTCCACATATACCGTCTTTAATCAAGCAGCGTTAGTCAAGCTCGCATCAGCTGACTCTCAGCTGATCCACATCTACCTATAGGAATATGACGCATATCATAGTATACAAGCTACTTCAGTATTATCAGAAGCTATCACGTTTCTCAGGAGCTAATTAAAAGGCGAAATTCGGCAGGCAAACCACATCATCTCACAAGGAATCGTGCAATCGGGAATTTAGCGAGAGGAATTCTCCCCACAAGGATTTCACCTCAGATTAATTCAAATTCGTGAATTTGAGATTACCTTTACTGATTATAAGCTGCCTGATTTGGAAGTGACCTCAGTCTGCATTGCTGGAAGATGGAAAGCTAAAGCCATGCATACTTCAAAGCCCTGCCGCTCCACGTCATCTCTGGCCAACCGCGCTTACACCGCCGCTGGTCAAGCTGCCTCAGCACTCAACACACCATGGCCGTCCTCCAAGTTTTCCAGGCCAAACTTCTCCGTTCAATGGACGAGTCTGGTCCTGATCCAGAGGTTTTCAGAGACCTGCGCAGCACCACTGACCTGGCTCTGCGGGCCACCAAGTCTACTGCCCAAGCGATCGGACGTAACATGGCGAGTCTGACGGTACTGGAGCGCCACTTGTGGCTGAACCTGACCGACATGAAGGAGGCGGACAAGGCTGCGTTCTTGGACTCCCCTATCTCTGCCTCTGGTTTGTTTGGCCCAGCTGTTAAGGGTTTTGCAGAGCGTTACACGGAAGCCCAGAAGGCATCTCAAGCGATGCGCCACTTCTTTCTGAAGCGCTCCAGCTCTGCCACGAGCCACCACAAGAAGGCGCCACCTCCTCGTCAGGCAAAGCCAGCACCGCCCGGTCTCTCAGCCCCGACCAGCGACTGAAGTCCGTCACCGCTCTCGCCCAGCAAAGCGCCAGCAGTTCCCACAGAGGCAGGGTCCCCGACCCAGAGTTGTGTTGAACCCAGAGCCTCACAAGTCTTCCTAGCCAGAGGAAGAAAGAGACGGAGCCCCGCCGAGGCCGAACCAAGCTTCTCAAACATTCCCCAGTTCCCTTTTATCAGGCAACTGGAAATGTACATACTGCAGTAAATGGGTCTGTTACAAAACACGCACACCTGCAAACAAACGCCGTTTTCACGGCGACAAAAATAAAACACAAAAAGAGCTGTTTTCTGTCTGCAAAATATGTAGGTCACGCGCCCACGTTGAAGGGTGCGCGCCCTCACACAAGCACTGTTTCCACTGCCCCCCCAGCTCACGCTGTGAATGTAGTTCACGTGCCCGCTATGAAGTGCGCACATCTACACATACGCACTATAAACACGGTTTCAAGCCCCCCCTCAGCTCAGACTGGATGTGTAACGAGTGTAGCTCACACGCCCATAATAAAATGCACGCACTTACACATAAACACGACCAAAGACCAACTCTCTCCCCACACGCAACGACAGAGTTAATGAATGTAGAAAGTGTTCCCACATTGACGTGCGTACCATCACACATAAAAACTGTCCCCATAGTGTCATATGATAGATATGATAAGATAAAGGAGGCGCCCGCGGTAACGCGCACGCCCCTACACATGAGCGCTATTCGTGCAGCACAAAATACACAGAACAACTGGACGGTCAGGTCCCTATCTCCAGTCTTTATTCAACCCCTAGCTATGCAGGCCAAGGCCTGGCAGGCTATTCCTGGTATATCAGAATGGGTGTTGAACATAATAAAACGGGGCTACTCGCTACAGTTCGCTCGCAGACCCCCGCGCTTTTCAGCCCTGGTCAAGATGACAGTAGAAGGGGGCGGGGCTCATGTTCTCCGCTCTCTCCGTTCTCTTTTCTCAGTAGATCTGAAGGACGCTTACTTTCACATCCAGATCTCGCCCCATTACAGGCCATTCTTGCAGGCTTACCAATACACAGTACAGCCGTTCGGCCTATCTTTGGCACCTACGAAGTGTATGGACGCAGCACTTACCCCCCTGAGGCAGCGGGAAGTGCGAGTGTTAAATTACCTCGACGATTGGCTAGTCATAGCCCAGTCAAAGGTGCAATTATTAGTGCACAGATCCTGGCTCCTCAGCCATCTAGAATGCCTGGGTCTCAGGATCAACACTTCAAAGAGCACACTGTTTCCCAACCCAAAAAATTTCTTTCCTGGGCATGGTGATAGACTCTATACAAATGAAAGCACGCCTCTCAGCAGAGCGCGCACTCGTCATTTGGCGCCTTTGGCGCCTAGCGACATCCTTCAGAGCGGGCGCTTGCGCACCCCTCAAAAGATTTCAAAGGATGCTGGGACTTATGACTTATGGCAATTACGAATCAGAGCGACCGACTGCTGCATCAAAGCCCTGGCCCTGGCACCCTGGAAGGTGACAGACTGGTATCAGTTTGGCGTGAGCTTGGGTGTGATCTCAAGGAGAAAAGTGATCTCAACAGACGCCTCCAACCTAGGTTGGGGAGCCCTGTACGAGGGCAGGCCCGCTTCTGGTCTTTGGTCAAACCCAGAGAGGTGCCTGCATATAAACTGTCTAGACATGAAAGCAGTTGCACTAGCCCTTAATGCTTTTCTCCCATACTTGAGGGACCACCACGTCCTGGTCCGAACGGACAACATGGCAGTGGTGTCCTACATAAATCGCCAGGACGGGCTCAGGTCAAACAATCTACATATCATGGCCAAGAGCATCATTATATGGGCTCAGCACAACCTGCGCTCCCTGAGGGTGGCGCACATGCCAGGCATTCTGAACCAGGGTGCGGATATGTTATCCAGAGACAATGTTGCCCCAGGGGAGTGGTCTCTTCACCCACAGACAGTTCAGCTGATATGGAGCATCTTCAGCGAGGCAGAGGTCGACCTCTTCGCCTCAGAAGACAACGCTCACTGCCAGACATTTTTTTCAAAGAGCAGGGATGCACTGGCCCAGCCGCCCGCTTACGCTTTTCCTCCGGTCGCGATGCTACCACAGGTGATCGAACGAATCAGGGAGGACAACTGCGCAGTGCTTATTATAGCCCCACTCTGGAAGACCCAGCTATGGTTCTCAGAGTTGGCAAAAATGTTGAAAACAGCCCCATGGCCGATACCGTTGAGAAGAGACCTCCTCACACAGGCAAACGGGTTGATTTGTCATCCCCGTCCCGATCTGTGGGCCCTACACGTATGGCCCCTCAATGGGTATCAGAGTGTCTCACGGATGGAGTGCTGAATACCATCACTGAGCCAAGAGCACCTTCGACTAGGCGCCTCTATGCACAAAAATGGGTAGTATTTTCGGGCTGGTGTACGACACGGAGCCTGGATCCTTACTCATGTGTGAGGTACCAAGTGTGCTCACCTTCTTAGAGGAGCTTTTGGAAGCGGGCCGCACCCCCTCCATGCTCAAAGTATACGTGGTAGCCATAACAGCGGCCACTCCTCTTGTGGCCGGGAAACCACTAGGGAAAAACGACCTCATTGTGCACTTCCTTAGAGGAGCAAGAAGGTTGAACCCTCCACGGCCTCCCTCCGTGCCCATCTGGGACCTCTCCACGGTCCTGGAGGCCATGAAGGGTGCTGGCGCTCAGATCTACTGACTAAAAACATCTCTCGCTCAAAACTGCTTTTCTGCTGGCGATCACGTCAGTCAAAAGAGTAAGTGATTTGCAAGCGCTATCAGTGAGCGTGTCCTGCCTTGAGTTTGGCCCAAACGACTCGAAAGTCAACCTCAAACCAAGACATGGATATGTTCCAAAGTTTTTTATGAAACTTACCCCAAATACAGTAAGTATATTACACACATACATAGGCTATGAGTGTGTCTTTTTTATTTATTTTATTCCGGTTTGGCGGATGTGAATGCAAATGAAAAGCCTTGAATGCAAACCTTAGAAAGTTTTGAGAAAAATATATTGTTAACTTTTAAACAAATAAAATGTTAATCAAAAATATGTGTAATATTGGGTCTCTATAGACAGAAGATAAAAGTGTAATGAGCATAAATAGGAAATATGACTGTGGTCACATTCACACATGAAAGACATGTAGGCTAACCACACTGTTGGCTGATTGTGTTTGTCATCTCACACACACACACACACACACACACGCACACACACACACACACACACGCACTCTCACACACACACACACACACACACACACACGCAACCCTGTCAAAACCAGTCACATTCTGACTGCAAATAAAATGGAGCAAAAGACAAACACTTCACATAAGAGTGGTATTATTCAAAGAAAATGTATGTCAATGCTAAAGCCAGTATAGCTGGATCATATTCAGTTTCAGGGCTTCAGTTTGTGTACACTGTGTACATTCACTCTCAGGGACGTGCACAGGGGGGTTGCTCAGGGGGCAACTGCCCATATGCCCTTCTCGACTCAGGTTTCCCTTCCGAAAAAAAAAAAAAAAAAATCGTACAATGGATGCAGAATTTCACGTAGGCCTAGATAAAAAAAATAATTAAAAATCGCAAAGCCTCATTCACTTCCATTCGGGCACCGAAATTGAAAGTCAGTGAATGAAGGGCAGACTGTTTAGGTGGTGGGTATTCTGCGAATTACAAGGCCCCGCAAATAACTTAAGGCCCCGCCTCCATCTCGTGTCATAGCGCGTCAATTAATGTGTACAACATCCATGACAAAATGAAGCGAAACTATCCTTCTGGTCACGAAAAGAGGAAGAAGAAAAAAAACCATGAGAATGAATTGCGGGAACAACAATCAGGTAAACTTGTGTTCTCTCCTCTCTAAGTTTGATGTCAGCAAAGTTTGATGTTTTTCGGTCTTGCTAACCTAGCTGGGCAGGCAATGCATCTCTTGCATCACTTTGTGCCTGACAAAAGTGAGAGTAAAATACGTAAAATAAAAATGAATTACGTTTGTTTTTGACAAACGACAAAGTGCAATGGTGTTTGTTTACTGGAGCTCGAAAAACATAGCCGCGTCACCGCGTTCATATCGTGCGTTCATATGCGCGTGCACGAAATGAAACGCGCATTGTTCAAGCAGAAATATGTGGAGACCAGACATACTGTACAATACATGCACGTGAATGATGGCACTCCCAATCAAAGTACACATTATAAAACAACACACTGATTATCTAGTCTCAGTGAAGTTAATAACTCTAAACAACTGCACTAATTATGCAAGATAGAAAGCAATGTATTGACAATTTAACATTTATTGACTATTGATTTATAGGCTATATTGAATTTAAAATGTTGATTAGCTGGACATACTGGTCAATATGGACGCACATCCCTCAGTAAATAATAACCATAAATCAAGAATTGCTTCAACATGCATAATGATAAAAAAAAAAAAATCATACTGATGCCGAAAATACCTAGGCTGTAGAGAGAACCAAAGTTAATCCCAAAAGCCAAAGCTCAGGGTTATAATTTATTATTTTCTTCTTATTTATGTTTACGTTAATATTCACTTGTTATCTTAACATTCTATAGAAAACACTCTATTCAATAAATATTGTTTGTTTGAACCTCATTCTGTTCTATATTGTTGTACTTATTCTTTGACTGTTTTGTTTAAAGGAGGGAGAATTGTATTGGGAGCACTGAAGTGTCAGGGGTGACTGTGTGGCAATGGCAAATGGTTTACATAGCTCACGGCGTCACAGGTCAGGTAGAGGGCCCTTAGCAGAGTTTTGGGGGTGCCCTTTTTTCAGGTCAGAGCAACTGCCCCTCAAAATTCCTGTGCACGTCCCTGTTCACTCTGGTGGGTGTGGCTACAGTTTCTGTTTCGGTTCAGAGTGAGGTCAGAGCCAGATTAAGCATATAAGAGCTGGATACTATTAAAGAAGAATAAACGGTAACACTTTAGAATACGGGTCCTTCGTTAATAAATAACTACACAGGAATAATTAAAACAATATTAATGTCACGCCCGGCTTTGCCGTGTTGGGTGTGCTCACTCCACCATGGATAGTATTATGTTTGGGCCGTTTCTCTCCTCCCAGTCTGAAGGGGGAGCTGTTTGTTTTAGGTCCATCCGACAACAGCTGATTGGAGGGACTATTTAAAAACATCTCCTGTCGGTTGTTTGGTCTGCTCTGTGCTGCGCGGCTCGGCATTGCTCGGGTCTCCATGCTGGTGGCAGCAGCATCATCCCACTTCTTTTTGCTTTGTTTGCATTACACATAGTCTACACTTTACTGATCTGCAACACACTTTTGATTAGTTTTATTTCGTTTCTCATTTACTGACTTGTTATATTTATTGATCTAAATTATGAATTCATCGTATAATTTAATGTTTAATAAATTATGTTTGATTTAAACTTAACAAACGGTGTGGTCTCCCCTATGTCATTGCTACTGTGAGCCAGGTAGTCGTGACATATGGGGGCTCGTCCAGCCATTTGGATCCCGAATTGTAAGTAGACTACTATAATTCGCAATATTGTGTAGGCTGGGTTGCGTGGGTTGTGCTACGTCATTGGTTCACTTTTTGTGAATGAAACGTACCGGTGATCAGCTGATAGTAGTAGCCTAGTCTAATCAGCTGGCACGCGTTGTGTTTGTTTGTTGGGGAGTTCCGCATCGGCTGTTCAGTTAATGAATTTAATGTTACTTTAGTATGTTGATCGCTAAAAGTTAGTTCTTTGGTTGTGAAAAAAGTTGGGAGTAGGCTATTTGCGCAGTTTAAGCAATTTTTTCCAACCATATTTTGGCTTGCTGAGTTTGAGTGGCGAGTGTGTTTGTATGTCTACTTGTGTTGCAGGATGGCAGTTAACGGAGCCTGTTTTATCCCCAATTAGTGCGCTTATGCATTGTGGGTTTAGGTTGCTGGTCACTGAAGTCTGAACGAGGGCACCGCCGTGGAGCACCGGCTGAATTGACTTTTGTCGGGACAGTACGATTCCATCGGTATTGGTGAGTAAATGAGCCTTGTTCTTGGACTAAGTGTGAAGATAGGTCAGAATAGTAGGGGGGTAAATGTTTAGGGGGAAACTCCGTTGTTGTCCTGTAATGTGAGCTGCATTCCGCTTCGCCCGATGTAATTTGTGTGGTTGGAATTGTAACCCGAAAGACGTTGAGGTATAGGCTTAGTTTTTGTTTATTTGACTGGATTTATTGCTGTTGGGTGTTTATAGACCATAGCCTGGTTTGATTGTTGATGGGTGACTCGTAATTTAAGTTGTAATAATGAGTACACTTGAGGCGTTTTTGGCTGCTCCTTCAGTGGTCTTGCTTGCGGCGTTGAAAATTAAACAATTGCATAGTGTGGCCAAGCACTATAAAATTGATGTAACATTGCCGAGGAGAGCTAAGAAGCATGAGCTGCTTGACTTTATTCGTGCGTGTTTGATTGACAAGAACGTGTTACCTGACGAGAAATTGCCGGAGCGCTATGGTCAGGGAGAGTCGAGTTCAGATAGTGAGCCCACTCCGAGTTTGTTTGTGGACCCACAGCCAAAATCCAGTATATTAACATTTGAACAGCAAGTCGAAATGTTAAAACTGCAACATGATTTGCAAGAGAGAAAAAAAAAACATTGGACTTGGAACAAGAATTAGCAAGGAAAAAATTAGATGATGAGTTGTCTCAAAGAAGGTTTGATAACGAAATGGACCTTGAAAGGTTAGAAGCTGCACAGAAAGACAAGGATCGTGAGTTGGAATGGGAAAGGCTTAAAAATTTGGAGCAGGAACGTGAGATTGAGCATACTTGGCTGCAATTAGTAGCTGAAGGCAAACTTGGAAAATCGCAGCAGTCTGGCCTGGCCGGTATGCCAGACTGCACCCGCCCCTCAAACCCAGGACCACCCTGAGGAGCGTACCAGAGACCAGACAGACAAGTGAAATTAAAATTAACAATCTTTATTAAATAAAAAAAGGGGAATTAAAAAGTCTTGACGTGGATTTTTGTGTCTCTTCTCAGCAAGGGGAACCTGCTTTTGGACCCTGGGAAGCGAGGGGTTCACTCCACCGATCCGGGCCACCGGCAACCACCGGGGAGGAGGGATTCGACCGCCGTTCCAGTAAGCAGGTAAGTATCTGGGTAAGTAAACCTTCTTGGGCGTGATACAGACGGAAAGATGTCCGGACAGGCCTTTACCAGGACTGAAGACTAGAAAGGGGCTCTTCCACCGGACAGGTGAGTGGCGGGTACGTATACCTCTCTAAAGGACGAGCAGGGCGGGGAAGCCTCCCTGGAGGACAGGTGGGTAGATGGTCGGTATGTTCCTGGGCCGTTAATCGTTCCGGATGTACTCAGCACGGAAGCTGTGGGCCAGGAGGGTAACTCTCTTCCAGTCGGGTGGGTAGCCGGGTACGTATATCTCCTCAGGACAGGGCACACTCTCGGATTGTCACTAGACAGCCGGTACGGGGTCCCTCGTGTCTCTTTCTCCTTTGGCGGGGTTCAGTCGTTAACAGAGGTATTCTTTATTCCAAAGACAGAGACAATTTTACAAGCTCACTTCCCTTTACAATGGGGCAAGGACTTACAGCTGGGACGGATGGCTGCGCTGACACGATGTGGCCAGGAGGGAAACAATGCTTCAGACGGGCCTGACACAAGAAGGCAGTAACGGAGGAATCATCTATTTGAACAAACAAAGTAGTTTATACAGGTGCAGGCACACTCCTCTGTAAGATGGAGAATCGGGCTTACGGCTGGACGATGCGGCTCTAAGCGGACAGCGCTGAGGCTAGGATGGATCCCTCCTTCAGACAGGCATCACACAAGAAGGCAGTAGCAGAAGAATCATCTATTTAAGCAGACAAAGCAATTTATACAGGTGCAGGCACACTCCTCTGTGAGATGGAAAAACGGGCTTACGGCTGGACGATGTGGCTCGAAGCGGACAGCGCTGAGGCTAGGGTGGGTCCCTCCTTCAAACAGGCACCATACAAGGCAGTAGCAGAAGAATCATCTATTTAAATAGACAGGACAAGTTATACGGGGCAGGCACACTTCTCCTTAGTATCGGAGCGGGGGCTTATAGCCCGAGCAGGACATGCACATTCAACCCTGAGGCTTGGTTCAGCAAACACTGGACGAGAATGTGAACTGGAGAATACTGGCGTTTAAATATATATATACATCCACACACTGCAACTTCACGTCAAGTCCAATACGGTGTGACACTTCAATTCAGGCACTGCATATCCATTCTCACTCTCAGTGCAATAAGGCCAGCACTCACCCAATAATCAATCCTTCCACTGTTACGCTGAATCGGCACTCAGGAGATGAAGAGATACAGATGACTTCTTACAACATGGGAAACAGCGTCTTCAATACTCTCTCACACTCAGACGAAGATATCAGCATTTCAATGATGACTCAGTTCACACTCTTAAGTGACGGATACACTCGTGATCAATACACTTCACAATTCCTTATTCAACTCAGTGCAAGGCATACATTCACACAGATCCGATGTTTCATTACTTATCTTCCTCTCGAGAATGATGACGCTCTCCAGTATTGACTGTCTCTCCACAATTCACCCGCTTCCCATCCAGTTCACGTTTCCAGCTTGTATTCACACAAATCACCGTTGCACCCTTAATCCAGCCAGATCTTCACAGCCCTCTCCAAAGATCCCAGCAAATTCAAGCTACTGCCAAAGGAACGATTTCTCCCGGGGGAGTACCACCCTCAAGTTCCTCTTCCTTTTCCTTTTAACTGTTTCCTTAGGCCCCGTAGCCCTATCGCCGATCCTCACACCAATCGCCCGCACCTGATATCGTTTGCCTCATCAGCCGCCGCTGTCATGGAAACCAACAACAAGCGGAACCAGCTCGGTGTTTCACTGATATTGTCCCGGGGGGGAACACACTTCCAGCGGACATTTGTTCCGCTTTCTTCGTCACTTGTGACACTAACATTAATTACAAAGAACGTCGCTATAGTCGTGTAAATACGGATACATCTGTGTTTTCAAATTCAAGTGTACATGGTAAACCATCAGATTTCGATATTAAAACAGACTGTAATTACTGTTTTGGGAAAAATCATTGGAAAGAAAATTGCCCGGTGTTATTGGAGCGAAATCGGGGGAAGTTTGATAGAGGAAAAGTTGGTCTCTGTACCTCATCTATTCCCGGTGTGCGCTCAGGGAGTAAAGATAAGAAAATTCCAGAAAAGACATTGGATCGTGCACAATGTACTGCGTCAGTTGATAAAGGTAATGTACAATGTGATGAGCTTGAATTTTCTGCATCTATTATAACGGATTATGCATCGTTTGTTAGGGTTTTGTGGCATTGGTTGGAGACACACGTCGCGTTCCAGTGAAAATTCTGCGTGATACGGGTGCATCAGAAAGTTTCATTTGTCAATCTGTCTTGCCTTTCTCGTCTGAATCTGATACAGGGAATTGGTCTCCAGTCATTTCCAGTGCCGCTGCACAAAATTCAATTGTTTTCTGGTTTTGTGAACGGGGATGTAACCATTGCGGTGCGTCCTTCTTTACCTATAGAGGGAGTTGATCTGATTGTGGGTAATAATTTTGCTCATGATCGTGTTTTTCCTGATCAGGTCTCACCACCTCCTGTGGTTAAGACTGGAGCTTCTTTATTGGATGAGTCAGATAGCTGTCAAAAAGATTTTCCAGATGTTTTTACGGCATGTGCTGTGACGCGTCTATGGCGCATAAGCAGGATGCAAACTCGTCTGATGTATCTAAGCACACGTCTGCTCAGGTATTTATTCCGCAGTTACCAGTTCCTTTTGTCTCGATTCGACATTGCTGAGCCTCAAAAGAGTGATCAGAGCTTACAGAAATATTTTGAGTTGACTGCAGATGACAATTTAGATCGCTGTTATTTTGTGAAGGATGGCTTGTTGATAAGAAGGTGGTCACCTACTGCAGGAGTTGATGTGGGAGATCAGATTTTGCAGGTGGTGATGCCTGAAAAGTTTCGTGATTTGGCACTAAAAGTAGCTCATGGGGAAACAGTGGGTCATTTTGGGGTAAAGAAAACATACAATCAACTGTTACAACATTGCTACTGGCCACGGATAAAGAAGGACGTTTCACGGTTTGTTCAAACTTGTCATAAGGGGCAGCGTTGTTGTTCAAACGCGCGGTCAGACGCAAACGCGGGAAGCGAGCCGGCGCGCTGGTTAAACTCCGCGAGCACGGCCTGCGCACTGCACTCCCCAGTATTCATCTCGCGAATCTCCGATCCCTTCCTAACAAAACGGACGAACTTCTTCTCCTCACCCGCACTAACAAGGATTTTTTAAACTCTGCTGCTCTGTGCTTCACTGAAACCTGGCTGAGTGAAGCCATACCGGACAACGCAGTACATCTGCCGGGCTTCCAGCTGTTCCGAGCGGATCGCATCGTGGAGCTAACGGGGAAAACAAGAGGTGGTGGATTGTGTTTCTACATTAACGAAAGTTGGTGTTCAGATGTAACAACACTGAAAAAGATGTGCTCTCCTAATTTAGAGGCACATTTCATAAACTGTAAACCTTTCTACTCGCCTCGGGAGTTTTCCTCTTTCATTCTCGTGAATGTTTACATCCCTCCAGACCCGTGCGTGAGCGCGGCGCTACAACAGCTGGCTGAACAAATAGCTGAAACAGAACAAAGGTATCCTGACTCTATTTTAATCATTCTTGGGGATTTAAACAAAGCAAATCTTTCCCGTGAACTACCAAAATACAGACAGCACGTTACATGTCCCACCAGAGACAGTAATATACTGGACCACTGTTACACCACAATAAAAGATGCGTATCACAGCTTTGGGGCTCTCTGATCACTGTTTGGTTCATCTCATCCCGACCTACAGGCAGAAACTGAAATCAGCTAAACCTGTAATAAGGACTGTAAAAAGATGGACTAATGAAGCAGAGCAGAATCTACAGGCCTGCTTTGATTGCACTGATTGGACTGTTTTTGAAGCTGCTACCAACGATCTGGATGAGCTCACAGATACTGTAACATCATATATAAGTTTCTGTGAGGATACATGCATTCCTACCAGGACATTCTTATCATTTACTAATGATAAACCATGGTTTACTGGGAAACTCAAACACCTTCGTCATGCCAAAGAGGATGCCTACAGAAGTGGGGATAAAATCTTGTATAACCAGGCCAGAAACAGACTGACAAAGGAGATCAGAGTTGCTAAAAGAAGCTACTCTGATAAACTGAAAAAACAGTTTTCATCCAACGACCCATCATCAGTCTGGAATGGCCTGAGGAACATCACCAACTACAAGTCACCATCCCCCCGATCTGTGGACAATCAACACCTGGCTAATGATTTAAACTCATTTTATTGCAGGTTTGAAAAGCCCTCATTCACACCACACACCGGCTCTGACCTGCACTTCACACATTCACCATCACCTCCTGCACTCCCATTACTCCCCCCTCCTGCCATCCAACCTGAGCTTAAGGTCTGTGTGGAGGACGTGAGCCGAGTCTTCAAAAAACAGAAGACTAGGAAAGCCTCAGGACCAGACGGCATCTCATCTGCTTGTTTAAAAGCCTGCGCTGACCAACTGGCCCCGGTCTTCACGCAGATCTTCAATAGATCATTGGAGCAGTGTGAAGTTCCCTGCTGCTTCAAACGCTCCACTATCATTCCTGTCCCCAAAAAAAACAAAATCACTGGACTTAATGACTACAGACCTGTCGCTCTCACGTCTGTGGTCATGAAGTCGTTTGAAAGACTGGTGCTGGCCCACCTGAAGGACATCACTGGATCCCTGCTGGATCCCTTTCAGTTTGCTTACAGAGCAAACTGAAAAACAGGTGTGGATGATGCAGTCAACATGGGACTGCATTATATCCTGCAACATTTTGACAGACCAGGGACTTATGCAAGGATCCTCTTTGTGGACTTCAGTTCGGCCTTCAATACCATCATGCCTGGTCTTCTCACAGCCAAACTGACCCAGCTCTCCATACCATCCTCGATCTGTCAGTGGATCACCAGCTTCCTGACGGACCGGCAGCAGCGAGTGAGACTGGGGAAACTCACATCCAGGACTCTCACCACCAGCACTGGCGCCCCTCAAGGGTGCGTTCTCTCCCCACTGCTCTTCTCCCTGTACACTAATGACTGCACTTCTAAAGACCCCACTGTCAAGCTCCTGAAATTTGCCGACGACACCACTGTCATCGGTCTCATCCGGAACGGTGACGAGTCTGCTTACAGACTGGAGGTTGAACAGCTGGCTGTCTGGTGCAGTTATAACAACCTTGAGCTGAACACGCTCAAAACAGTGGAGATGATTGTGGACTTCAGGAGGAACAGCCCAGCACTCCCCCACTCACCATCATGAACAGCACTGTGGAAGCAGTGGAGTCATTCAGGTTCCTGGGCACTTCCATCTCTCAGGACCTGAAGTGGGACAATCACATTGACTCCATTGTGAAAAAGGCCCAGCAGAGACTGTACTTCCTTCGCCAGCTGAGGAAGTTCAACTTGCCACAGGAGCTGCTGATTCAGTTCTACTCAGCCGTCATTGAGTCTGTCTTATGCACTTCCATCACTGTCTGGTTTGGTTCAGCTACCAAATCAGACATCAGGAGACTACAACGGACAGTCCGGACTGCGGAGAGGATCATTGGTGCCCCCCTGCCAACCCTCCAGGACCTGTACTCTTCCAGAGTGAGGAAGAGAGCAGGTAAAATCATCACAGACTCCACTCACCCTGGACACCTCCTGTTTGAACTGTTACCGTCAAGACGGCGACTCAGATCACTGGCCACTAGAACATCTCGGCACAGGAACAGTTTCTTCCCACAGGCCATTTCCCTCCTGAACAGTTAACACTCCTCCCAAGGCATATGCCTTAAGTGCAATACTCCCACTGTTTAGTGCAATACCCCACAACTCAGGTGATACTTATATGTAGATTTATTTATTTATAATATTCAAAACACTGTAAATATGTTCATAATCTGTAAATCTGAAAATGTCTATTCTGACTAAACCCAACTGTGATACTTTTATTCTCATATATTTATATTTTTATTTTTTATTCTTATAATTTGTAGTATTATGTTTCTTGTTGTATTTGTATTTGTATATGTCCACTGGAAGCCTCAGTGCCAAAAACAAATTCCTTGTGTGTGCAAGCACACTTGGCAATAAAGCTCTTTCTGATTCTGATTCTGATGTCTGTCAGGTGGCAGGTAAGCAAAATGCTGTCATTAAGCCCGCACCTTTACAGCCCATTCCATCTGTTGGTAAGCCTTTCGAGCATGTGATCATTGATTGTGTGGGCCCCTTACCCCAGTCAAAATCAGGCTGTGTTTATTAGTTTACCATCATGTGCCAGGCGACTCGCAATCCTGCTGCGTATGCTTTGAGGACCATTACTACAAGGTCTGTGGTGAAATCATTGTCGCAGTTTATTTAAATATTTGGACTTCCTAGAGTCATTCAAAGTGATCGTGGTTCAAATTTTACATCAAAAACGTTCGCAGCAGCCTTGAAACAGCTGCATATCCAGCATAACTTGAGTAGCGCGTACCATGCGCAAAGTCAGGGGGTTTTGGAGCGATTCCACGCCACTCTTAAGTCTCTTTTGCGTGCATATTGCATAGAGATGAAACGGGAGTGGGAGGATGGTTTACCATGGCTATTGTTGGCGGCTAGAGCGGTTGTGCAAGAAAGCACAGGTTTTAGTCCCAATGAATTGGTATTTGGCCACAAGGTTCGTACACCATTGTCTGTATTGTCAAGTGATCTGGATTCAAGTGAACCACCGATCCGATCCGACCTGCACAACTTTAATCGAGCATGACAGAAGTCGGTGATGCAAAGCCAATACGTCAGAGGTTTTACCGCACTGGTCCTGATAAGCGTAAAAGTCTGGATGATAGTGTCCAATATCTTTTGGAAAATGGTCTTGCCGTACAGTCATACTCTAGCTGGGCTTCGCTCTGTTTGTTAGTCAAAAAACCTGATCATACGTACAGATTTTGTAGGGATTACAGAAAAGTGAATAGTGTAGCAAAACCAGACTCGTATCCACTGCCTATAGCAGTGGTTCTCAAACTTTTTCGGTCATTCCCCACTTTGAACAAGGGGGTATTTTCAAGCCCCACTGCCCCCATCGCCCCGACACAATGCTAATGAAATACGTAACAAGCTTAAAATGTTCCAATTTATTGAAGTAACAAGTAGTTCAGTAATCAGTATAGTAACAAGTTGTATCTAAATACAAACTAACTATCTACATCAAATAACAGCAAGTTCAAAAATAAAGAAAATGAAGTGCATCTGTGTCATAACTTGCATGAAATTCAAAAATAGAGAAAATAAAAGTGCCTCAAAAATAGAAAAGAAATAAAAGTGCCACTTTGCAATCTGTTAAAAAAAGAAAAGAAGAGAAATCCATTTGGCAAGACAGGTCTATTTATCCCTGCATTAGTGACTGCAATGAGCCTGTTTTG
>NW_026606562.1:5512500-5540000 GCF_029890125.1 Rhinichthys klamathensis goyatoka | reverse complement strand
AACCAGTTTTATTTCATCAATTACTGAAATAATTAAATATTTAGTAATAAGCTTTTATGACAGAAATATCACTAGGCTACATGTAACTTAAATCATTTAATTCCTTCATTATCAACACTGTCTAGAATAGCGATTTAAGTGTGAATTGTGACTTCTCTTTGTGTTAAATCAGCCTCAGACTCCAATAGCCGGTGGGGGGTTGGAGGGACAGTTCAGTGCTGTATCGAGCGCGCAGGACAATAGGCATAGGTGTTAATGTTCCTCTTTCATATGGAGAGCGAGGGAGACTAAATAAACTTGTTAAAAAGAGATTCAGCGCGAGAGAGGCAAAGAAAAACGCATGTTTTAATTTAATTATGTTGCTTTGGACAATTTTCGTTTTGTAGGCCTACTGTTTTAATTGTTTAATATAGCTGTCATTTCTTTGGCAATACAAATTTAAAATGTCGCAAGAATAAGATTAGCCTAGTGTTTCTTATTTTGCATCGCAAAAGAAATAAACTCTAAACCCGATGCAACCCTGTTTTAAATAAAAAAAACTGTCCCGACACTTTATTTAAACCTTGAAATGTTCGAACTTGGTTTCAAACTTAAGTAATTTTAGTGTTCTTTTACATTACACAATAATTTAGCAGACTAAAGACGTGCTTCTTCATTTTCATTTTCTGATGCAATCGGCTGACAATCTTCCTTCATCAGTTTTTGTCCTTTGTGCAGCGGCTGCGGTTCCAGGAATGTAGCAAATTTATGTTGTAATAATAATTAAACAAAACTCTTGACTTTAAATAAGTAAACAGTTATAAACAGTTAGCTATTTAAGCATCAAGAAGGTTAAACATAAACGCTGTAGGGCAACATCGGTTAACAACATGTATGCTACATTGAGATTCGATCCGAGTCGATTGAAGCTCCTCGAAGCTCGTGTTGTTGCGTTAACCACTGAGCTATCGTCTATACGTCTGTGACTGTTTTTATTGCAATGTTTTACTTTTTCATTATTTATTCAATTTCATTTCAGTAGCCTAATTTCAGTATTGTGATTATGAATTATTTTAACTACGTTTCACTTGTTGAATTCATCTGCTACCAGCTTTCAAACGCTCTGAATCAGTGCGGTGCGGCAGCAGATTACGCATTAGAGAGAATAAACAAACACTTTTCAGAGTCTATGATTGTAGCGCCTCTTGGCGGTAAAAGGCAGCAAATACACCCCACATTTTACCGCCGCGGTGGAACGGCTGATGTGGGCATTGTCATGGCTTGCCTCGACATTTGCGTTTGAATAGCGCGCGTCCTCCGTGGGCGTGTCAGATTAACGCGTAATGAAGTGTAATGAGCTGGGGAAAAAAAATCTGACAGCACTCTCTTTTCATACAGATTACATAAACTGAGAACATTTGTTTTTTATATAAATTACATCATTAAAAAGAAGAGAATTCAAGCTTCATAAAGAAAAACCTCTCGTGCCTGTATGACAAGTATTTGCAGAGTTAGAGTTAATTTTTCGGACGTGTTTCAGAATGGACTGCACTGACAGAGAGAAGGCAAAACTCGCATCATGTTTATTTTTCTTTATTTGACAAAAAGCACAAAACTTTGTTTTTATTGTGAGTATACAGAAAAATAGTAGACAATTAACAGGATCGATTGATGTATAACACTTATATGTACGATCAAAATCAACAGAGTATTTTAAGTCTATTTTTCTGCTATGTGAAAAAAAAACGGCAAAACGCGCGGGCGCGTTTCTGGTCCCCAGAGGGTTAATTATTCCTGTGTAGTTATTTATTAACGAAAGACCCGTATTCTAAAGTGTTACCCTTTATTCTTCTTTTATAGTATCCAGGTCTTATATGCTTAATCTGGCTCTGACCTCACTCTGAACTGAAACAGAAACTGTAGCCACACCCACAAGAGTGAATGTACACAGTGCACAAACTAAAGCCCTGAAACTGAATATGATCCAGCTATACTGGCTTTAGCATTGACGTACATGTTCTTTGAATAATACCACTCTTATGTGAAGTGTTTGTCTTTTGCTCCATTTTATTTGCAGTCAGAATGTGACGGGTTTTGACAGGGTTGCGTGTGTGTGTGTGTGTGTGTGTGTGAGAGAGAGAGAGAGTGCGCGTGTGTGTGTGTGTGTGTGTGTGTGTGTGTGTGTGTGTGTGTGTGTGTGTGTGTGTGTGTGTGTGGTAATAACCTTTAAGCAAGTCAAATTTGCTCACATAACGAGCCGCACCGACTTGATCAACAGAATCTTCTATCCTATAGGCCAGCGGTTCTCAAAGTGTGGGGCGCGCCCCACTGGTGGGGAATAGAGACGTGACAGGTGGGGCGCGCCAAACGGGAGGAAATTTTCCTTTTTATGCCTTTATATCTTTATCCAGACATCCCAAATGTCCCGGAAGTTCCGGGAGTCTCCCGCATATTGATAGCGGCTGCTTGACGCCCGCAAATGAGATCCAATCTCCCGGAATCTGGAGCAAGACCGCGCACTAGAGTAGAGAGTGACTGCGCGTGTGTGTGTGTGTGTGTGTGTGTGTGTGTGTGTGTGCGTGTGTGTGTGTGAATATCTTGTGAATGATTAGAAGATCCTACACTTTAGGATTGGCTTTTCATTAGTAACCACTGTTAGAATCATGGTAACTAGCTAGTAATGACTCAAGTGTTACTACATACTTCCAAAGGAATTACTAAATATTTGGATCCGTATTCTAAAGTGAAGATCATGGTAACTAACTAGTAATGTATGTAGTAACACTTGTATGTAGTGTTGTAGTGTATGTAAGTATGTAGTAACACATGAGTCATTACTAGTTAGTTACCGTGATCTTCACTTTAGAATACGGATCCAAATATTTAGTAATTCCTTTAAGTATGTAACACTTGAGTCATATCTAGTCATTTGTCCTGCATTAGTTATTGATTAGTTTTGCATGAATTATGAAACTTTTTCAGTAGTTATCTGGGATGCATAAAAGAAATAGTAGGGTAACACTTTAGAATACGGTTCCTTCGTTAACCCGTTTAATCCCACCGGTCACAATTGTGACCGCAGCTTTTTTCTTATTTCTGGAAGCTCTAAAAATGTTGTAATTGACTTTGGGCAAGAAATTCAACTTTTAAATGACAAAATAGATTGTCTTGATTAAAATCAATTAATGTCATGTGACTAGTGTGAAAGGTCACATGACCAGATCAGTTCACTTCCTGCTTGCACATCTAGAAGAAGATGTCTTCCTCAGACTACTACAAAAAGTAGTATATAAAACATCTTAATTTACATATAGAACTATCATATTTTGTACATATATTCTTTAAAGGGTCTACTACTGATATATTTTGAGAATTATACTCCTGCATATATATTTTGCTCGTAAGACGTGTAAATTTGTTTACGGTCACAATTGTGACCGGTAGTATAACACAGTGCTTCAATAGAAATCACAGGTATTGGCTGGTATTGGCAGGTTTTGGCAATCCTACACTGAACATGCCACACCTGTGAGGGGGATGGATGATCTTGGCAAAAGACAAGTGCTCACTAACACAGATTTAGACAGATTTGTGAAGAATATTTGAGAGAAATAGGCCTTTTGTGTACATAGAAAAGGTCTTAGATCTTTGAGTTCAGCTCATGAAAAATGGGGGCAAAAACAAAATTATTGCATTTATAATTTTGTTCAGTGTAGTGATGAGTGTCCCAGAAACGGTCAATGTGTTGGACCTTCTTGACGTACGAGACCCCCTTCACCCCCACCCCCACCCTAAATTGAAAGTGACTGTAGTGATGGCTCAGATAGGGAGTACCAGGGTGAAACAGCCCATTTGCCAAGTAGACTATTGAATGGCGATGCAGAGGTGAATTATCTGGAGGATTGGGCAGATGTTCATGAGAACCAATTGGTGTGCTCCACACATGACCACAAACAACCCTTTCTACAACGTACGGCCCATCTTCAGTGCACTGAATGAGTGCACACACATCTCCCTGAAACTGGCCTAGGACAGGGCCCAAGTGTAGGCATGGTCTAGCCCATACGGGTCTAGCCGAACAAGCAGAAGTTCCTCCAGGGTGTAACTTTGTACATGACAACCCTTTCACCTCACTAAGCCTTCTTCACGAAATGACAAAACGAGATATTGGATGTCTTGGAATGAATTGTGTCAATAGGTCTAATTGAAGAATTTGAATGAATTCTGACTATGTTGTTTCCCACCGGTCACTATTGTGACCGAGTATAAAACCTAATATTTCACTAACTTAACCAACATAAAATCCAAAAAAGCATAATGTTTGAGTGTTAGGGAGGTCTAAGGAGTAAAATGCATGTACTCAAGTTGCAAGAAAAAATTTGGGATTAAACGGGTTAATGAATAACAGGTACAAATGAGTAACACATAATTAAGAATCTAGTAACTACTATTAACTAACAAGAAACTCTGATTAACGAATTAGTAAGTAATAGCACACAGATGAAAGTGGTAGTTCACTATTAACTAATCAATAACTACTATTGGTAACACTTTAGAATATGG
The DNA here is from genome assembly GCF_029890125.1 of Rhinichthys klamathensis goyatoka. NCBI lineage: Eukaryota > Metazoa > Chordata > Actinopteri > Cypriniformes > Leuciscidae > Rhinichthys > Rhinichthys klamathensis. The sequence goes on along the minus strand of NW_026606562.1, from coordinate 5,535,458 downwards.
TTCCTTCGTTAATGAATAACTACACAGGAACAAATGAGTAAAACAATATTAACAATCTAGTAACTATTAACTAACGCGAAATTCTGATTAACGAATTAGTAAGTAATAGCAGTAGCACACAGATGAAAGTGGTAGTTCACTATTAACTAATCAATAACTACTATTTCTTTAATGCTTCCCAGAAAACTACTGAAAAAGTTTCATAATTCATGCAAAACTAATCAATAACTAATGCAGGACAAATGACTAGCACTGGTTGTGTTTCCCGGGGTTGACACTAGAGGTCCTCGTTCTCACGGTGTCTTTCACTTGTGACTTCATTTCCCAGCATTCTGTCTGTCACACATCAGTTCATTGCACTCAGCTGTTTCCCATCACATTGTTAGATCTGTGTGTATATATTCCGTGTCTGTGTCAGTGTTTGTTACGGAGTCCTTGTTATATGTCACACCACTTCTGAGGTCTGTTTTCTAGTTTGTTCTTGTTTTAGTTCTTGTGTTTGGATTGTTTATTTGGATTTTGACCCTTGCCTGGAAGACTACGATTTGGATTGCCCTATTAAAAACTACTGCTTTTGGATTTCTGTTTTCCTGTGTGTGATTCGTGAAAGAAGGACTCCGTCACCAACTTTATCCAGCGGTATGTTTTGTAACATCTCTTCCCCAGCCACCGAGCGGGAGAGAAGGGAGTTTTTTAAGGGGACCCGATTGGTCAAGTTTCGTGGGACCTGTGGAGGTCGCAGTGGAGGAGGTGGTCGAGAGATGGTTCACGTCACGTCTGCCCAGTCAGAGACTGTTCACGTCCCGTCTGCCCAGTCAGAGACTGTTTACTTCCCGTCTGCCCCGTCAGAGACTGTTCACGTCCCGTCTGCCCAGTCAGAGACTGTTCACGTCCCGTCTGCCCAGCCACAGACTGTTCACGTCCCGTCTGCCCAGCCACAGACTGTTCACGTCCCGTCTGCCCAGCCAGAGACTGTTCACGTCCCGTCTGCCCAGCCACAGACTGTTCACGTCCCGTCTGCCCAGCCAGAGACTGTTCACGTCCCGTCTGCCCAGCCAGAGAATGGTCACGTCCCGTCTACCCAGCCAGAGACTGTTCACGTCACGTCTGCCCAGCCAGAGACTGTTCACGTCCCGTTTGCCCAGCCAGAGACTGTTCACGTCCCGTCTGCTCAGTCAGAGACTGTTCACGCCACGTCTGCCCAGCCAGAGACTGTCCACGTCACGTCTGCCCAGCCACAGACTGTTCACGTCCCGTCTGCCCAGCCAGAGACTGTTCACGTCCCGTCTGCCCAGCCAGAGAATGGTCACGTCCCGTCTACCCAGCCAGAGACTGTTCACGTCACGTCTGCCCAGCCAGAGACTGTTCACGTCCCGTTTGCCCAGCCAGAGACTGTTCACGTCCCGTCTGCTCAGTCAGAGACTGTTCACGCCACGTCTGCCCAGCCAGAGACTGTCCACGTCCCGTCTGCTCAGTCAGAGACTGTTCACGCCACGTCTGCCTGGTCAGAGACGGATCAGGAGATGCCCATTCGCGTGGCCGCGAGGACACTGTTGGACTATTTGGAGTGTCTGGCTCGGATCCTGGACATGCCTGTGTTGTCTGTTCCAGAGCCGGAGCCAGTGTCTGTTCCAGAGCCGGAGCCTGTTTCAGAGCCGGAGCCGGAGCCAGTGCCTGTTCCAGAGCCGGAGCTAGAGCCAGAGCCGGAGCCTGTTCCAGAGCCGGAGCCAGCGTTTGTTTCTGTGTTTGTGTCTGTTCTTGTGGCCGTTACTGTTCTAGTGGCTGTTCCTGAGCTGGTGTCTGCTGTTCCTGAGCCGGTGTCTGCTGTTCCTGAGCCGGAGCCAGTGTCTGCTGTTCCTGAGCCGGAGCCAGTGTCTGCTGATCCTGTGCCTGGGCCGGTGTCTATTCCTGTGCCTGAGCCGGTGGCTGTTCCTGTGCCTGAGCTGGTGGCTTTGCTCGTTCCTGAGCCGGTGTCTTTGCCTGTTCCTGAGTCAGGGTCTGTTCTTGTGCCTCCGCCGTGGCCGCCCGAGGGGTCTTCACCGCCGTGACCGCCCTGGCCGCCCGAGGGGTCGTCTCCGCCCTGGCCGCCTGAGGGTTCGTCTGCTTTGTCCTGGCCGCCGGCTAAACCATTCCCCCCTGTTTCTGTTCCCTTCCATGGACCTGGCCCCCCATCCCTCCCCCTGATCCTCCTTGCCACCTCCCTCCTGGACTTTTTTTTTTTGTGTGTGGGTTTTGGAGCGTCTGGTAGCCGCTCCGTAGGAAGGGGGTACTGTCGCAGTGTCTGGTTGTGTTTCCCGGGGTTGTCACTAGAGGTCCTCGTTCTCACGGTGTCTTTCACTTGTGACTTCATTTCCCAGCATTCTGTCTGTCACACATCAGTTCATTGCACTCAGCTGTTTCCCATCACATTGTTAGATCTGTGTGTATATATATTCCCTGTCTGTGTCAGTGTTTGTTATGGAGTCCTCTTATATGTCACACCACTTCTGAGGTCTGTTTTCTAGTTTGTTCTTGTTTTAGTTCTTGTGTTTGGATTGTTTATTTGGATTTTGACCCCTGCCTGGAAGACTACGATTTGGATTGCCCTATTAAAAACTACTGCTTTTGGATTTCTGTTTTTCTGTGTGTGATTCATGAAAGTAATAGCATAGCAGACTTATGATTTGGGAAATCAGAGAGTCTATGCTCTCTCCTAGAGGACTATTTATCAACTGAATAATTTTAAAGAAATGGATTTTAAGTGCAGTTGTCAGGACCTTACTTGTCCTGTGGCCAATTTTCCGGCATTTCTCTGGACTGGCATTGAATCACTAGAGTCACGGTGACGACTGGAATTGAGTTATTATCAGCCATCCAAATGCCATATACTTGGTATACATATACATATCCTAGAATCGTGCAGGCCTACTTTGCAGATGTTGTTTATACAGCAACATTACATACTAGTTAGAAAAGTGAAATCATAATCAACCACCCCTTTAAACAGGATAAATGGTGTGAGCCTAATTTAAAAGTCATCAAATCAACACATTTTCTACATTGTGTAAAAATCACAGTTAAATAATATTATTGATAAAATCATTTAATTTTATTTATTTTAATTTGCACATATAAATGAATATACAACAGTGAACAAATTACATTCTAGAACAATTCTCAGTGAAGATACACTGATGGAACTTTATCAAGTCATTGAACTCTTCAAATGTCCCAGTGCACACTGCAGACACGAAATGTTATTATTTTAGTTTTGTTACCATTTACTCAATAATGTTCTTAGCTTCTGTTATACTCAGTACACCTTTAATATTTATCAATTTCCTGATGAAGTTTCCGTACTCTAAATACGGGAACACAATATTAGATACAGTCACCCACCTATATTTTACTTTTAATCTCTTAAAAAAATTAACAAACATTAATATTTTTTGTTTAATCTTTGACAATAGCTTAATAGCTAACGTATCTATTTCTGAACGACTTTCTACTGTAAGTAACATATTGAATGTAATTTATAGGAAGAAAAAACCCAGAAGATTCTAGACAGAAAAGCCTAAATTTCAGAAACTCATTTCAAACTGTGGTCGATGAATTAGAGACCTGCACATGGCTCATTTTCATTTGTCATTAGATGTAATCATCCAAACTCTCGATAGCTTGCTCTTTTGAGTATTGGCTCCATCCGTATGAAATGTCATCCCACCTGTGGAATGTTTTCTCAAAGTATTCTTCCAGATCTTTCTGAAATCTGCACACAAACCACTTCCAGTATGGCAGCTCAGAGAAGTCAGGGGTGATGCTCCACTCTGCATAAACATGCCCTGCATTTCTGTAATCTCTACATGGAATCCACTGACCTGTATAGAACATTTTACCAGTTGTCACTAATGTTGTGCAAAAATCTGCACTGAGACACTCTGTTTCCTCATAACAACATCCAGTAAGACCATTTACTCGATGGATAGGAACACTGTGATCTTCAGTATGGTTTTCTACAGTGTTAGTGCAAGTGGCTGCACAGAACGGACACTGAACCCAGCAGCACTGACAGAGATGATCAATCAGAATCTCATCGGGTCTGTCCTTGTGTTCCAGATTTTCTGGAAATGTCTCTTTGCTGAATTTATGTTGTATTTCAGATGATACTGAACCAAGTTCTTTGCTTATCACATCTTCCAGGAGTTTAAAATCATCAACACCATCATGACTCACTCCTCTGAGGTCCTTTACAGAGAATATCAGCACATCTGAGAGCTGTCGAGTGAAATAATTCAACCACTTCTGAACATCTCTGTTGGTCGTGTTGACCCGTGTAGTCGCTCTGTGAGCCGCTGCCATGATCTTCTGTTGCAGGAGTTCAATGTTCTCCTTCATCTTGGGCCGAACACGGACTCCGAAGTTATCAGTTATGTACTGATTGACTTCATCTTTGATGAAACTCTTGAAGTGATCTTTGGGACTGTAAATGTAGGTAATGTATTTGTGAAAATCCTCCTCTTCTGCCAGAGTCTTGAGGATGTGTTTCTCTAGCTTAGATCTGTTTCCATTTAACGATTCACAGTTTGTCTTGATTTCATTTGTCAAATCTCCGGCAGTATCTTTATAGACACTTTTTTGAATTGGCTCTTTCAGTTTCTGACAGATGATCTCACCAAAAATGGCAGCTGATGTTGCACCTTGACAGTATTTCTGGAAAATACTATAGTACTCTTTGCTCTTCTTTTCAAAGTAGAAAACAGGATCGTTGGCTTCCCTGAACTTTCTGTGCTGGTCAGTAATTAACTTGTTTTCTCTCTTACAGATGGAAATGACCAAATCCATGTAAAATTCCTTTGTGAACACATATTTCCTGGAACCTTGCCCATATTCTACTACTCTGGCTTTGATATAATCTGCGAGTTCTTGAATGTAGGTTTTGTTGTAGCCCATCTTTTCAATGTTATACGACAAGATCATTGTGTGTGCTTGTTGAGCAATGTCATTGACTAAAGTTCTTATTTGGTTTTCAACTTCAATGTTACCAAACATTAGTTGAGCTGATCTGAAGGCTTTTTTAACACGTTTTGCAATTCCGCTACATTTCTTTAACTGTACATAATCGGAATAACTCTTTACAGATAAAATATCCCTGCTCTTCTCCCAGTTGTTTACAGGGAAACTTTCATAGTTGCTGAGAAGTTGTTCCATGTCTTTTAATACATCAATGTTTTTGATTGAAGGAGTTTCTGTCTTAATCTTGTTAACACACTCATCCCAAAATGAATCAAACTCTTTTTTCAGGATTGTTTCATCATTGGCTTTGTCTTTGAGTTTTAAGGCGAGTTCTTTGCTCTTTTCCAAGAGAGTATTTTCATGACGTGTCCTCTGAGCATCGATCTTTTTCTTCATATCTTGCTGCTGAAGAATCTCATTTAATTTCCTTTTTGTTTCTCTCACAATGTTCTCCTGAAGGTCTTTGATTTTGATGTGGAATGATGCTTTCCACTGTATCAGTATATCTTTATCTTTGTCTTTCTCAAAAAATTCTGACATTGATTTTTCTACTTCTTGACTTTTCACTTTTAGTTTTCCTTGAAGATCACTTTCTGAAACCTCATTAATGGTTTCATTTTCGATGTTGTTGTAGAGTTTGTTCTCTATTTCCAGCATGGTTCTGCGAAGACTCCAAGACCACTTGCTGTATTCTGTCTCCAGTTTTCGGTATGTTGCGATTTCCAGAGAATTTCTGAAGCTGAATACAAACCGTTCATTCAGTAAAGCCTCCCAGAGATCATTAATACGATCTTTTAGGTGTGTCAACTCTAACCCATCTGATTTTGAGGCATGGCCAAAAAACGTTGTCTTTAGCTCTTGGATGTTTTCACAGTATGATGGGTTTGGTGGTGCCATCGGTGGGCTTCCCTCCCAGAGCTGTCCAAAATACTTTATATCCTTCTGTATATCAAAAGTGATGACATCACTGAAACATTCTGCATCACAGACTTCATCTTTAGCAGCGAGTTTTGTCATCTCATCCAGTGTCTCCTGCAGCCGTCTCCTTCCCTCCATGTTTCTCTCCCCAGCTGTGATGTCCGAAACATTCTGATGGACAAACATGCAGCTGGGATTCAGTTTGACCTTCTTCATCCTCATGAAGGCCTGAACGACGATCTGAAGAATGTCCTGCAGCTCTGACGGGCTTTCTCCAAAGACATTGATCAATGTTAGATTACCAAGACCAACAACAAATGTGGCCATTTCATTGTCTTGATGTCTTGTTGACCTTCCAGACAGTTCTAGAGCTCGAAGCCCCTCAGTATCAACAACCAGAATATAGTCAAACTTCAGCTGTTCTTTCATCTCCTCTGATACTCTGACCAGCTGCATGAAAGCTCCTCTGGTGCATCTGCCAGCGCTGACAGCAAACTGCAGTCCAAACATGGCGTTCAGCATAGTGGATTTCCCTGAGCTCTGAATCCCTAAAACTGACAACACAAAGACTCTCTTGTCTCCCAGTTTCTTGATGAGTTCATGTAGAACAGCAGTAACCCAGACCACAGGAACATGAGCAGCATCCCCATCCATCAACTCCAGTGGAAATCCAGAGATCATCATGTCTGCTGCAAGACTCGGGAGGAAAGTAAAATTACACGGCAGGCCTTCCTTGTTACTATTCACTGATTTACATGATTCATACATCTGACCGATCTCCCTCAGGATGTGCTCCAAGCCAAAGGTTGCAGCTTGAAGTTCTTTAGATATTCTATCAAGTTCTGCAGGTTCACTGTTCATCTGTTGCTCAGCTCTGACTTTTGACCATTTTTCATCATACTTATAATGTAGAGCAGAAAGGTCAACTGAGGTATATTCATCCAGGAGGATTGCGAGCCATTTCAGAAAAAAAGTCTTCTCATTTGGAGATTGTGAATTTATTTCGGTAATAAACAACTTCATGAACCCAGCAAGGTTCAGCACATGCTGCTGTTTACGGATTCTCTTCATTTCTTGTTTCTGTTTTATTTCCATGTCTGTTTCATTCCCCTGAGATCGATGTAGTTCTTTGTTCTTTTCACACCACTGATGCCACAGTTCGCCCTGACAGGGCAGAAATAATTCTTTAATTTTTGTCAGATTTTTATCCTTCAGTAAACCCATCATCTGCTGTGCTGCTTCTTTTCCTCTTCTACAGTCATTGTCATGATCCTCATCTACTCTGATACCTGAGTGTTTGGACACATCTTCAAGACTGAAAATAGAAGATGATTGTGATGAAAAAAATGAGAGACATTTAATTATAGCTTGTATGAGTTCTTCAGATACATCTGACTGATTTCTCTTATTTAGTCCAATTTTGTATTTTCCTTTTCTCATTTCAGTTACTCTAGATTCATCTTCAGTAAGAAGACAAATTAGTGGCTTTCTGTCCTTGTACAGGTTTTGGATCTTTACTGCATTCTTGCCATTCTTGTCAAGTCGTGGTAGGATAACAACATTGACTGAGGACATTTCAGTGAGGATCTGCAGCTGTTTCTCATGGTCTCCTGCATCACCGTGTAGATTACAGAACGCAACACATTGAGTAAAATTATCTGTGTCTTTCCCAGAGGGGCAGTACCAGGCGATCTCCACCACTCCATCCATCAGTACTCTGGTGTTGCTGCTGCCTGTGCAGTTCCTATGGAAGAATGTGTTGTGTTTCTCGTTGATCAGACTGTTCATCAGCTGAGATTTGGATGAGGACAATGAGTCAAACCTGAAGAAAGACACCATAGCTGTTTTTGCCTTCCAGACTGGCTGGATTTTACTGATGATTTCATTGTTGGTATCTTTCATCTTCCAGCTCTTGTTGATTTGTCTGAATGTCCAGAGAGGAAACTCAATCTCTTGTGTGAATGGATCCGGAACAAGCAGAGGCAGAGCGTACTGACACTGAGACAGTTTAGTCACCATGAGCTGCTTTAGTAAACTATCAGCATAATAAATCGCGGCCATCTGAATATCCATTGGGTGAATAGCATCTCTTCTGTTTGTCTCTGCAGGACACAAAGATATTTCATTGAAAATATCGGCATCACCCTCCTCTTCAATAAAGTCACTGTTTATTTGTTGTCTGTCATCCTGTGAATCTATAGTTTTAATGTATCTTGCTCTGTAGTTCATCATCAGCAGTTTTTTGAGGAAAGTCTGAATCAGGTCCTCCTCAGCACAAGACTCACAAGACTCTAATGAATGTTTAGTTAGTTGAAGAACATCTGCAGCTCTTAGTTGAAAGGGGTGCCTTTTATCAAGATGAAGCCTGTGAAATAGATGCTCTACTTTATCCCCCTTTCCGTTTCCTCTTTGATCCAATCTTGCAGCATCTATTGATCGCGTCTCTCCCTGAGAAATATACAGCACAAGGCAGGTAGCTTAAAACAATTTACAATGAACTGAAATAAAGATGAACCATTTTCATCTTTGATTTTAGTACAACCAGTAATTGTTAAAAAGAAATTTTCATGCTCACAAGCAAACTGTGGGCACATGATTAGCTCTCTTTGGAAAGTAGTGCACATGACAGTTAAAATGTGCAAAATCATATATTTAAGATTAATATGTAAGTGTGTAAGTGTTTTTATAAAGGCTGAATATCTAAGGGTTTGCTGAGAAAATGTGACAAAAAATAAGTTTGACTCTTTGCAATGCATTTATCAGTAAATCTATAAATAACTTATACCATAAAAGGTCAAGAGAAACTATGAAAAGGAAGGAATGATAATAAGGAACCACTTTTTAAAGAAACACTTTTATAAGCTTTATGTCTACACATCCACAGAATTATTTCTAACTACTGCTCCTTTTCTATTTTTACACTAACTCAACACTTACCCCACGTCTCTCTCTTGTCTCTGTTGTCAAGGTGTAGTCCATATTATTTTCAATAATTGTGGTTTCATCTTGTGACAGAACAGAAAAGGTGAAATAAATATTAAAATGGCACTGAAATTTTAAGTTAAAGCAAATCCGTCCTCTAAAAAGAATAATAACATTTCATTTTTTGTTGAAAACTGATATGACTATGCAGTTTTCTTAATCTCCTCCAGCATAATTTTGAACTTAAAATATAATTTAGGATGGTAAATCAAACTTATATAGTCTAATTTAACAAAACATAACACCAACATATTGGAGTCTATAACAGTCTATTTTTTGTTGTAGCTTTTTGTCTTTATTTTGGTTTCATTATCTCTGGGTGTTTTCTCTTTAAAGCCTTTTCACGGTGTAACATGTTCGTTTGGTTTAGGGCGTTTTCACACCTGGAAGTCCGCACCAAGGTCCGAACCAAAGTTCACGTTTTGATACATTTTATACTTTCAGAAAGTTTTGGTTTGGTTTCACACTGCAATTATGCGAGCGCACTAAAGAACTTTACGTGACATACTTACGTCCTGTCGTCATCATCTATGTGGGCTGCATCTTGACATTGATTGGTTTTGTAAATGGACGTGCGTCTGACGTCAGCGTGTTGTCAATTCGGCGGGTAACTTTGACAACATGAATGAACAGACACATATCTCCCGTCCTCTCATACCCTCTCTCTCTCATCCTCTTGGAATATTTGGAAAGTGTCTGCATTTTTGTGCGTTTTTTCCAGTTGACTTCTTATCATGTTATCAGACCATACTTCAATTAAAAACCTTGTCTCCTACACTCCCCATGTGCTACCACGGCTCATTTTTCCTGCCACCTTCTGTTTTTCTCGGCTATGCGGGAACCACCGGAGCTTCCTGTAAAAGGTCTGAAAATCCGAACCATACAGAAATGCTTTCACACTAGAAACGAACCAAACCTTTGTTCAGTTTGATCCCAAATTTCATCTGTTTGGTCCGGACCGTGGTCCGGGGTAGGTTTCACACCTGTAATTTTGATTCGGACCAAACTGAAAAGTCCGAAAGTCCGGACCAAACAAGGTAGGTGTGAAAGGGCCCTAAGTCTGTTAATTGATTTGGGAAGTTCTTGGTTCCCTTTTGAAACAGTCTCTCACATTGCGTGAAAAACGCTTTTGGGGTAAGATCCGTTTTCTTAGAATACTGAAGGCTGATTTGTTAACGTTTGTGCAGCTGCACAAAACTTAGGATTTTGGCCTGCCAAAACGGATGGGGTTGACTGCCTATAAGTAGGTGCCGAATGCCATATTATCAGAATCTTTCTCCTTCAGCCCGAACATCATCTCCGCGCTGACTCCGAAGAAGAAAGAAGCCTCTCTACTTGCTGTCGAAGCAAGTCAGCTGCAGAGGATTAACGTCGCCTTGCAGCTCACGGCTCGCATCTGACTCAGGGTTTCTTCCCTGCGGCTATCAGGCAAAAGCACAAAAGAGCAAACTTCTTTCTAAAAGAGCTGCGAGGTTTGATGCAAAATGACACCACGAATGTAGCTCGGACGAGCACACCAAGTGCATAGCTTGCCTGGGACTCGCCCACATCGTGGCTGTACTCACTAAGCCCAGCTGCTCGCACTGCAAGAAGGAGAGCGGCGCACCGGCGCTGACAGCACTGCAGCTGAGAACAACGCTGACAACTTGGCAGCTGAGAATGGCACTTCTCCCCTGCAACTATCAGGTGAGACTAATAGAGCATATTTTTAACTCTAAAAGAGCATATTGCCCCTCTGAGCACGTCGCTTATCAGGGCTGCGTCCATGCCAAGCCCGTTAATCAAAGATGTGCCGCCCTCAGTGCGAGAGCAAAAGTCTGGCCTCGCTATGCTAAATAAAGCATCTCTGTCTCTTGTTCTCCATCATTCTCTCCCTCTCAGGAGCCTGAAAGGAAGAAACAATGGAGTTGCAGGGCTGAGCAGATGGGACTAAGTAAACTCAAGCCTGTCCATATCCCACGTGCCTCACTCTCCCTGCAGCAAAGGGGATTCCTCAGTGCTCTTCACTAGTGAAGACCAGCACCCTTGTCTGGTACAGGTGTTTTAGGGCGTTTTCACACCTGGAAGTCCGCACCAAGGTCCGAACCAAAGTTCACGTTTTGATACATTTTATACTTTCAGAAAGTTTTGGTTTGGTTTCACACTGCAATTATGCGAGCACACTAAAGAACTTTACGTGACATACTTGCGTCCTGTCGTCATCATCTGTGTGGGCTGCATCTTGACATTGATTGTTTTTTTTAAATGGACGTGCGTCTGACGTCAGCGTGTTGTCAATTCGGCGGGTAACTTTGACAACATGAATGAACAGACGCATATCGTTGCAACTATATTGTTATTTTTATGGCATAATTACTTGCAGCACTACACACAAGGCTAGTTCAAATTTGCCAAATGAACGTCCTCGTCGTGCGAACATTTTATCGTCGCCGGCAGAAAAGGAGGAGAAGACTGCAAGTTGACTTATTATGTCATCAGACCATAGGCGTAATTTGCGGGTGGGACATGTCCCCACCACTTTTTGCCTGGGTCGATATTGTCCGCACCACTTTTGAAACATCTCGCGGCACAGATGTAACTAATACAAATAAATAAAAGATCTCTAGTTAACTAGCAGAGCATTCATTTCATTCGTTTGTTAAATAAGAGGCGATCTAGCACGCTGAAATGTGTTGCTTTTGAAATCAAGTGATCAAAGTGCTCGTTGCTGCTGCGATCACTTTAATCCGAATACTCTCTATTCGTCTATTCCTCTATTTCCGGTGAAATCACACAGTAAAATGCACACAAACGTGTCCCTGCTTGATATACAACCACTGATAAACATAATCGGTTTTAATGAGAAAAAAAAAAAACTATACGAGTGCGGATTAGAACCCAGAACCTCTGACACGCTTGGCAAAAGTTCTGCCACTGGACCATTAAAGTGCATGCGTGTAACAATCGGATCTATGTATTTCTTCACGTGAAATTTCTCGGCACTAACACATACTAGACCTCATTAAACGACAAATTAAACACAATGTACTATTTAATTGCTGGACATCGGTATGTTATTGTACATAGGTACATCTGATTTATTATTTAGCATTGTATTACCCCCCACCCACTTTTTAAAGCAAAGTTACGCCACTGCATCAGACCATACTTCAATTAAAAACCTCGTCTCCTCCTCTCCCCATGTGCTACCACGGCTCAATTTTCCTGCCACCTTCTGTTTTTTCTCGGCTATGCGGGAACCACCGGAGCTTCCTGTAAAAGGTCTGAAAGTCCGAACCATACAGAAATGCTTTCACACTAGAAACGAACCAAACCTTTGTTCAGTTTGATCCGGACCAAGACTACCTCTTTTCGTCGGACCAAATTTCATCTGTTTGGTCTGGACCGTGGTCCGGGGTAGGTTTCACACCTGTAATTTTGATTCGGACCAAACTGAAAAGTCCGAAAGTCCGGACCAAACAAGGTAGGTGTGAAAGGGCCCTTAGTCTCTTTTAATAGTTCCAAGAAAGAATTTGTGCCAATGACATTGGTGGCTTTAAATACAGAGGAATGCTCGGACTCCATGCAAGACTACACTCCCTACTGCCTAAGGAACCAGGTAATGTTAAGGGCCTGGCCTGAACTTGACATAAACTTGGTTTGGAGTGGTCGGCCCTGGAAGTGCCTGTCAACAGCAGCTTTAACAAATGGTTCCTGCAGCCGGGGTGCCATCAGCGAGCCCCCTGCCAGGAATCAAACCCATTGGTTTGTAATGAACTATTTGTGGCGTATGCCCTACTTGGCCCGCGCTCAATCTTCTACTTTGGCTACCCTCACCATTGTTGATGGAGGCCGTGGCAAAACCTACTCTGTGGCCAGTCAAGCTGGATCCTGGATCATAAACGTTATTCTCTCAAAAATACAAACATGTACATGTTGCTGACATATTATGGTAGCCCTGTTTGTGCTGAATAGTGTTATGACACTTTTGCCATTAATATGTTTATAAGCAACTGAAAAAAGCACAAATGTCAGGGCGTCAAAACACGTTGGACCCCTAAGGGTTAATAATTGGAGATTTTCTTTATTTTTGATTGTCTTTGTTTCTATGTTATTTTATTAACAGTTTAATTTTGCATCTGAATCTTGGCTTGACTGAGTATCTGTTACAAGTAGTAAATCATGAATAGAAGTGTTTGAGTCAGAGGCAAATAAAAATGTCAGGAAACCAACATAACATCAATGAAACCAAATCTGTGTTCTTACCACTTTGACATGTCCTGTCTTGCACATCTTCTCTCTTTCTTAACGCAGTGTTGTACATCTCTCTAGTGTAGCACTGCTGGTTATTCTCAATAAACAGATTCTCAACTCTGCTCATCAGGTCTCTCATCTCTGACTGTTTGGTCATGTTCTTGCTGCAGGTGTGATATCTTCCACCGCATTTCTTCAGCAGCCGCTCCAGAGGAGAGTTTTTCTTCAGATCGTCTATTATAGAGTCAGACTCTTCCTCGCTCTCATAGGTGAAGAGAATCATCACAAACTGAAGAACTCGGTCACCAAATACTCTCTGAAGCCACTCAATACCCATCTTATCAGCATCTGTTAGCTGACCCAGTCGCACAACAAAGATGAAGGAGATTATTTTATTTTCACTCACTAGTTGACCAGTGAGGGGATCCAGGTCAAGTGCAGTCTCATGTAAGCCAATCATGTTGATAACTGAGACACGACGTCCTGATATCTTCATCTGGAAAGGAACCATGCTGGATATTTCTACATTTTCAATATCTGCTTGTATTTCTCCAAGTAGAATATTGTCATGTTGAAACTGGACTGCCGCAGAGTTTCCAAATAACAAAATGGTCTGATTGTGATCTAGAATAAACAGAAGAGCCATTCTCAGATTCATCAATGTGCTGTAACATAAGAACAATTATCATTCAGGAATGCAAATAATCTTATATTTTTGTCTTCTTACCCATACTGCTGAGCGATGGATAAACGGAGACAGACAGTCGAGGTGCTCATCAAGTTTGGAGATGCTCCTTTATTCTACAGCCTGTTCATTATCCTAAAAAAGATTCATTTTCATAATTTTAGGTGTATATAACATCATTTAATTTCTCTTTAAAGTCTAACATAATTTCTACATGTTCACCATCTGAGGGATGTTGAAGTTATGAAGTCATTACTCAAGAGACTTGAACTCTTCCTGCTATAGATGCAAGTATAGGTTTAGATCCAGTCGAACAGGATCTGCAGTTTACAGAAACATAGTCTGATGTCTGGTAAATCACATGGTATCTTTTCTAAGAGCACCTGACAACCAAGTAAATTCGGTAAATCCCAGCCACATGTAACTTCCTCTTTAAAAGTATTTTTAATTGTATTGTCCTACAGGCACATATAGGCTAGTCCCAAAAGGCTGACTTTGTTATTAATACAATCTGTCTGTGTCATGTCTTTCAGACACCCATTATGCAGGGTTCTCAAGTTTTATCAAAACAAAGCTTGGAGTGAGATCACATGCAGTTAGGGGAGGAGCCCTAATGGAGCCCCGCCCCTGCCCCGCCCATCCCCGCCCCCCAATTTTACCCATTGTTCATAATTAACCTGCACAAACTGAAATTATAACAAAATCTAAATCTGGTAAATCTGATAAATGACACAACAATTCATCACATCAAATATATTCTTTGACGTTATATTTCAAAATTACAAATATACAAAAATATAACAAATTGCTCCTTACAGTTTGGGGAAAAAAAACTTTTTGCATTTTGAATGTGTCTACTCGAAATGGTATAATGATTTATTGTGTGGTGGGACATTGTGAACAAATGGACATATTAGAGTATTAAGGTGTGTGTGTTTGTGTGTGTGTATACACAAGAGTACACACTCCAGCTTATGAAATGTGTTTTGTGTTGTCGTCTGCTTTAATAGATTTAGCCTTAATGTAACTAGAAAGACCATTAATACAGTATAATATATAATTTAAAATAAAATGAAAAAATACATCTTCATTCCTTCCCATACCCACTAAAAAAGTGGGTATGGGAAATTTCATTTTTTCATGGGAAGTTTTTCCCTTAGTTTCAGATAACGTAAGCTAGCCAAACTGAGCCAAAGCTTCTGGCCTGGTTGCAAAGTAGTTGTAGAGTTTTTAACTGCGTCAATAATAATGTATATGATGGGCTATATATGAAATGTTCTTGCCTAAAAATGTTAGACGAGCTTTCTTCCAACTTACCTTCTCCATCGCGATGTTGTTGGTTACCTACTGTGCAGAAGATGACTGGCTTCTTTGATTTAGATAGTTTGTGGATCGTTAAGTAGAGCTCACAGCGGGTGATCGGTCAGAATCACACAAGGTTTCTTCATTGAAAGTATTTATTGAATTTAAAACTGCATGGTTGAATATGTACATTGACGTGTGTGTGTGGTTCTGAAACAAATAGAAGAAATAAAACCAACATAATTAGTTGAATGCAAATGAATGCTTATGCAACAAACCTCTATTTATATTAACTATGTGCCTAGTATAACATCTTGCCAATGGACTACAGTTGAAAATTAGCCTGCTGGCTAACACTGGCACATTTACAGAAATGTTAATCAATGTGCACTGTCCTTAAATAAATAAATGAAAATGAAATGAACTGTATCCTATTCTAATAATATAGCAAGAATAAAATACAATACTATTTTAACATAACCGAAACTGGCATTAACAGAATGAAAAAGGCTGTTCTGTGGATCTAAACAACTACAATGAGAAAGGATAAACCATTCGCAATACAATGACTCCCTCTGCTGGTCACATAACTACACCAAGCCGCTCCGAGAGGTGTAACGTGATGACCAGTGTATATGTGGGAGGCTCGCGTCCTATAACCGATTAACTGGATTTAAGGCAAATATCACCACGATAGCTTACAAACTATGCACAGAAAGTTGCTTAACTGGTATTTCACAATGTGTAACCAAAGAATAATGCCCGAGTGGCAACGTATACATCAATAGAAAGAAGTATCACGACACGAGGCCTAGCCGAGCAGGAAAGCCTGAGCTAACACTAAACAGACGAAACACTACCAATCTAAACTTTGCAATGACAGTAAAAGAACAACAAAATACAGATTCTTATTTGTAAAGACGCACACAGAATAAAGCAGTTGTATCAAGGCGAGTTATAATTGTGAGTCCGTGCGGTTAGCGTACACTACTGGGCTGGCAACGCCTCTAACAGAATACTACCCGCGCGCAACGATCCTTTGTGATTGGCTAAGAGTCCAGGTGAAGCGAGGTGTCTTCCAGTAGGAGAGAGAAAGTCACAGTAAAGTATCTGACGCTTAGCGGCCACAAGGGGGCCTTTTTTTACACACGAACCACGGTGGCCGAGAATGTTCCGTCAACTTCCGTGTGTTCGCGCATCTATGTTGCTTGGTAACGAACGCAATCTGGCCGAGATACGTGCTGGCGGCAGGAAACTTCACTTTGTGTGCCTGCGCCTCGTATACAACGTTTTAAAGCTTGCAGAAAATTGCCTTTTCAGCGTGAGAAATACACAGTGTGGCGTGTGAGCGTGTGAACTGTTTGAATTGCGACTTGAGAACCCTGCATTATGTGTTCTGAAACAGCAAACCCGAGTTATAAAGCAATAAAAGAGTTTGATTGGTTTCATGTGCGTCATCTGTACTGAATCTCCCGAGTCCCAAAGGGCACATAAAAGCTGCTCCTGCCTTACATGACATGTCAGAAAGTGATGTTTGTTCAATTTTGTGAGTGTACACAATTTTACATATTACTGCATATGCAGCATATCTAAGACATTTTTAAACAAATCACTAATGTTTTTGTGAAATATTTTGTAAGATTTAACTATAAAAAAGCAATAGTACATTATGACTAACATTATTGTTTACCGATGATTAATAACATGCGGTTTACTTATGGAATTTGACACCTACATACCAAAATGTTCAATATTAACTTTCAACTAATAAAGTTAACCAATATTGAAACTTAATCTGAGGAAAATTGACTTTGGTGAACACTGGTGAACACCGTGAGCAATGTTAATTTACCCCAGTTATGGTGACATCACTTACTGCCAGTGTGGTAAGTTACCTGACAGGAAATTTCCTTTTTCTTACAGCATAAAGTGGTTATGTAACTTAAAGGGGGCAAAGTATTGTTTCAGAAACATGAGAAAGAGATGTTTTATTTTTACCTTGTCCTTCTTCCTTGAAAGTTGTCTCACAAGTTGATTTCTGAACATAAATGTTCAACAGCCATTTCTCAATATGCAATCTTGTCTGTACTTGTGTTCTTGTGGACTTGTGAACCGCCATCCGTCGCTGCCCAAGTATTGTTCCAATACAAAGTCCACATCTTGCTAAGTACAGTTCAAATTCCTTGATGTGTTCTTGCTCCACCCCTTTTATCAGTATATGAACCTAGTATGTCCGAATTCATAGTGTTCATAAAACAGTAGGCAAAAAAAAAAAAAAAAAACTGAATGACCTTCCGTTCAGATTCTGAATTGGGCATCTAATTGGCAATATCCCATGAGGCCACAGGAGAGGAGTTGTGAATGGCAGTGAAGTGACAACAACTGATGCTGTAGGTCACATGACAGTGACAACATGGCAGAAGTAGCGTGTCCGAATTGCATTTATATTACACACATTCACACTATAGAACTGTCTTTTTTAACAGTTGTGAAGCAAGTTTCAAAACAAATGTAGTTCCTACAACGGTATGTGATTTAGAACGCAGCCCAAGTCCAATTCCTGAAATCTCAAACTACTTTCCACACTCACATATTTCAAACCAGCAACAAAATCTAAAATGAACTGTCCCATCAAATTTATTTTCTATGGTCAAATTAGCAAGTGTTGAAAAGGCTTGTCTTTCAGGCAGGACCAGCCAATGTGTCCTAAGCACACGCTTCAGGACAAGTGTTTTTTATGACAACCGGAGCTTCTAACAGCAATTGTGGTGATGCATGATTTATGAAGATAGTGCCTATTTGAAAATTTGCTCTTTTCGAAGGTGTTTGGTGCCGAGAGCAGCATTACTTCGGCAAATACTTCTGATTTTTTTTGCTGACTCTAATGTCTCAGTAGTGCTTGGGTAAATCTAACGACAATCTTTGGCCTCATGAATCTATTATTTGTTTGTAAATAAACAAAACATTCTAACAAAACAAAACAAACTAAATTAAAGTGTGTGTTTACATAATATATGTGTGTGTACTTTGTATAATTATTTTGTATATACATACACACATATGAAAGTATATAGAAAAAAAAAATGTGTTATATATATATATAAATATTTATATTTATATATAATATAAATTATGTATAAATATGTATACAGTATATACATGCAAATATTTTTACATCTCACACCTCTGTTATCAAGTAACGTGATTGGTTATCAAGGCACACGTGATCCAAGTTGGCCATTAAGCTTTCACCAACACTAGAGCCACAGACCCTGTATCTCCTAATAAGACCATCTCTGCTGCTGTTCTATTTACAGAATGACCAGACTTGCGTCATCCCGTCCTCGGGAGCTCATACTGAGATGAACTTGCCAGATCTTTAATGTTACAGCACTACAACTCATATTCTACGCAGAGAAATATACAGTGGTGTGAATAAGTTATTACCCCCATGCTAAAGTTGCCTAAAAAGAGGAATAAAAAATCATCTTTTGGAAATTTATCTTAATGCCTTAATTAGAAAAATGAGGAAAAATCCAACCTTTAAGGACACCAATTTTCTTTGTGTATGAATAATGTATCATAAATAAATAAATAAATGTTCTTCCTTAAAATACAGGGTGCATAAGTCAGGCCCCCCCTATGTTAAATTCCCATAGAGTCAGGCAGATTTTTATTTTTAAAGGCCAGTTATTTCATGGATCCAGGATAATATGCATCCTGATAAAGTTCCCTTGGCCTTTGGAATTAAAATAGACCCACATCATCACATTCCCTTCACCATACCTAGAGATTGGCATGGTGTTATTTCAGTTAGCCTAATAGCTGGTTTGATTTGCATTGAAAGATGATCTTATGGAAAGTACCCCATGCCAATCTCTAGGTATGGTGAAGGGAATGTGATGATGTGGGTCTATTTTAATTCCAAAGGCCAAGGGAACTTTATCAGGATGCATATTATCCTGGATCCATGAAATAACTGGCCTTTAAAAATAAAAATCTGCCTGACTCTATGGGAATTTAACATAGGGGGGGCCTGACTTATGCACCCTGTATTTTAAGGAAGAACATTTATTTATGATACATTATTCATACACAAAGAAAATTGGTGTCCTTAAAGGTAGGATTTTTCCTCATTTTTCTAATTAAGGCATTAAGATCAATTTCCAAAAGATGATTTTTTATTCCTCTTTTTAGGCAACTTTAGCATGGGGGTAATAACTTATTCACACCACTGTATCTCTTAGCTACAGTATCGCCTGACAACAAAGATTTTAGACCATAATTTTGTTTTTAACTCTTTCTACGCCAGTACTTTTTTTTTTTTTTGCAAGCTACTGCCATTATTTGTCATCATTTTCACAAAATTTTCATGGCCCCCAGAATATTTTGTTGGAAGAATATCTGAATATTATCCAATATATCAAAATAAAGAATAATAGCGTCATGCATTCTTTTTTATCAACACTTTTTAAAAAAAGTGACATTTTGAGCAAAAAGCTGAATATTTTTTTTTTGCATTTTTGTCAAAGACTTTGTCTGGATCGGATTCAGAACGATGATCAAAACATAGATAAAGTAGATTTAGTCCATCAACGCCCCCAACGCTTCACGGTCCTATAGCTCGTCCTGGGTCGACATTAACATTAACCCTCTGGGGACCAGAAACGCGCCCGCGCGTTTTGCCGTTTTTTTTTCACATAGCAGAAAAATAGACTTAAAATACTCTGTTGATTTTGATCGTACATATAAGTGTTATACATCAATCGATCCTGTTAATTGTCTATTATTTTTCTGTATACTCACAATAAAAACAAAGTTTTGTGCTTTTTGTCAAATAAAGAAAAATAAACATGATGCGAGTTTTGCCTTCTCTCTGTCAGTGCAGTCCATTCTGAAACACGTCCGAAAAATTAACTCTAACTCTGCAAATACTTGTCATACAGGCACGAGAGGTTTTTCTTTATGAAGCTTGAATTCTCTTCTTTTTAATGATGTAATTTATATAAAAAACAAATATTCTCAGTTTATGTAATCTGTATGAAAAGAGAGTGCTGTCAGATTTTTTTTCCCCAGCTCATTACACTTCATTACGCGTTAATCTGACACGCCCACGGAGGACGCGCGCTATTCAAACGCAAATGTCGAGGCAAGCCATGACAATGCCCACATCAGCCGTTCCACCGCGGCGGTAAAATGTGGGGTGTATTTGCTGCCTTTTACCGCCAAGAGGCGCTACAATCATAGACTCTGAAAAGTGTTTGTTTATTCTCTCTAATGCGTAATCTGCTGCCGCACCGCACTGATTCAGAGCGTTTGAAAGCTGGTAGCAGATGAATTCAACAAGTGAAACGTAGTTAAAATAATTCATAATCACAATACTGAAATTAGGCTACTGAAATGAAATTGAATAAATAATGAAAAAGTAAAACATTGCAATAAAAACAGTCACAGACGTATAGACGATAGCTCAGTGGTTAACGCAACAACACGAGCTTCGAGGAGCTTCAATCGAGTCGGATCGAATCTCAATGTAGCATACATGTTGTTAACCGATGTTGCCCTACAGCGTTTATGTTTAACCTTCTTGATGCTTAAATAGCTAACTGTTTATAACTGTTTACTTATTTAAAGTCAAGAGTTTTGTTTAATTATCATTACAACATAAATTTGCTACATTCCTGGAACCGCAGCCGCTGCACAAAGGACAAAAACTGATGAAGGAAGATTGTCAGCCGATTGCATCAGAAAATGAAAATGAAGAAGCACGTCTTTAGTCTGCTAAATTATTGTGTAATGTAAAAGAACACTAAAATTACTTAAGTTTGAAACCAAGTTCGAACATTTCAAGGTTTAAATAAAGTGTCGGGACAGTTTTTTTTATTTAAAACAGGGTTGCATCGGGTTTAGAGTTTATTTCTTTTGCGATGCAAAATAAGAAACACTAGGCTAATCTTATTCTTGCGACATTTTAAATTTGTATTGCCAAAGAAATGACAGCTATATTAAACAATTAAAACAGTAGGCCTACAAAACGAAAATTGTCCAAAGCAACATAATTAAATTAAAACATGCGTTTTTCTTTGCCTCTCTCGCGCTGAATCTCTTTTTAACAAGTTTATTTAGTCTCCCTCGCTCTCCATATGAAAGAGGAACATTAACACCTATGCCTATTGTCCTGCGCGCTCGATACAGCACTGAACTGTCCCTCCAACCCCCCACCGGCTATTGGAGTCTGAGGCTGATTTAACACAAAGAGAAGTCACAATTCACACTTAAATCGCTATTCTAGACAGTGTTGATAATGAAGGAATTAAATGATTTAAGTTACATGTAGCCTAGTGATATTTCTGTCATAAAAGCTTATTACTAAATATTTAATTATTTCAGTAATTGATGAAATAAAACTGGTTTGGGCCAGCTTTTTCCAAGCAAAACTAAATATAATCTGAAAAAACGCATGTTAATTTGTTTTCATGAACAAAATGTTCAACTCAATATTAAAGTCTACAGGGATCTTTGGATCCTTTCAACCAGGCATGCAATTTGTGAATTAAGTTTTTTTATTTTTATTTTTTATTCAAATAAATATCGAACCACGGTGCTTCGTGGTAATGCTGCTAAATTAAATAACATGTATTGAATAATTATGAACTTAAATGAAACAATATCGCAACATTTCGACAAATGCATTATTTGATCTGTTTTTACATTTTAATTCAGGGCGATTTAGCCTGCTACATTTAATTAGAGCGAGATTTTCACCCTTGTCTTGTCATTTTCTCATTGGGAAGCGCTTACAGGCTACATGTTTGAGTACATCCTCTGTACCTCTCGTTTTCATATGGATTACATAATCAGATAACATTTATTAGCCAGAATATTTAGACATTTAAAGGCTTTAGACAGAGCCGATTTCTTATAGTGACTGAGCTGAAGTGGCTTTCGGTTCATTTTTGTGACGCGCAGTTCCCGGAGACAGAGACGACAGATAAACTGTTTTTGTCGTTAGCAAAAGTTCGAATAAAACCCGACTTTAGAAAAATGCATAGGGCCACTCGGCGTGGTCTGCCAAAACACTTAATTATAAACTTCAATATTTCATTCAAAATAATCTCAAAACGCTTTGTGAAATTTTGAAAAGCCGTGCATGCATTAAGGCCACTTGAACTAATGAACAACTGAAACGCTGGTTTTGATTTTATTGTTTGTCGTTGTTTAAACGTGCTTGTTGCATATCTCTATTTTATATTTGATATGGTCTATTGGTGAAGTAGCCTATAGCATTGATTAGCTGTGGAGGGAGGGGTGTGGGGATTCAAATAATTCAGCAGAAGCAGGGATGTTTAGACCAGAAGGAAATCCCCGTCCCTCCTGGCAAATCACACTTTACTTAAAACCATGTTTTTAAAAACTCTAGGTTGTAGGGAATCAAAATAATAATAATAATAGGCCTAATAAAAAAAATAAAAATAAATATATATAGGCTATATATGTAAAATTACTTTTTTTACAGAACTGCTTTTGAAATTATGATTGGTAGCCTCGTACGATTGGTACAGATGCAACGTCGTTCTGTTCGATAGTGTAAAATGGAAATGCATGGTAATTTTATTTTATAAATATAACCAAAAAACTGTATGGTGTAACAGAGTTTTAGAGCTAGACAAATCTCTCTGCATTAATAAATATAAAATTTGCAGTAGACCATGTTTGTTCGGGATTTGAACCCATGTCATCTTGATGATCGAACCGTCAGTTCTACCGCTCTGCTATGAATTTTCTCACTGAGGAAATGCCCAAACGTTTGTTTCTCACATAAGCGAGAAAACGTTTTGTCGTTAGC